>NW_028270144.1:115125965-115491590 GCF_037043375.1 Chiloscyllium plagiosum | reverse complement strand
TTGCTTCCAAAATTAGAACTAATCCATGTCTCCGCCCATTCCCAATCCCATTCCAATTCCCGCCCCAACTCCAGAGCCTGTAGTGAAGAAGGTTCAACTGAATTCCTTACTGTTTCTTTCTCCACAGATGCTGCCAGACCTCTGCTGAGATTCTCCATCAATTTCTGTTTTCTGTTTGTTGCCAGACTGCACCATATCGTTGAAAATAAAACATCTCACCCAATGGAAGAAGATCTGTGGGTCCTGGAAATCAGAAACAAAAACAGAAATTGCCGGAAAATCTCAGCAGGTCTGGCAGCATCTGGGGAGAGAAAGCAGAGTTAAGGTTTCAGGACCAGTGACCCTCAGAACTCACCTAGTGGAATGATGCATGTGATTGGGACATGGATGTGCAATGGGTGTGTGTATGTTTTTGGTTAAAAAAAAACTCACTCACATAATAAATAGAAAAATAAAAACAAATACTTCTTAAAAGTTTTCGACAGCCAAAGTCATACCCATCTGGCATTTCAGGAACTAACTGTGCCCAAGGACTTCCCATTGAGATATCATATCCTGTTGCTGTGTCCTTCACACACAGGGAAAGAATGTATATCTGGAAATGACTGTAAAATAGTTATCTAATCAAAGGATACTGCAGAACTCAGGAAGTTAATCCTTGAGCAGTTTATTGCTGGAACTGGAAGCTTGAGTTTATGTTGCTGTCTTGAATTCATTCCCGAATATCTCGCCTTTGATGCCACTGGCCAAGTGTTTCTAGTACAGATATAGCACTGGTTTCCATCCTGGCAATGTAGAAAATTGCTCAGATATGTCCTGTGCTCACTGAAAAGCAGGACAAATTGAACCCAATCAATTACCATCCCATCAGTCTACTCTTGACAATCAGCAACATGATTGTTCAACAATGACTTGAAGCACCCCTCACCCAGCAGTGATGTGTTCACTGATACTCAGCTTAGGTCCTGGCAGGGTCACTCAACTCCTGAGCTCCTGATTTGGTCCAAAAATGGATAAAAGAGCTCAGCTCCAGAGATAACATCAAGGCAGCATTTAACTGAGTCAGGTACCCAGGCAAAACTGGAATCAACGGTATTTAGAGGAAATCGCTCAGTCATCCCTAGTATGAATGTGATTATTTTTTTAAAAATGCAAATGCTGGAAATTTTTTTAAAAAACAGGAAGTACTGGAGAAACTCAGCAGATCTGGCAACACCTTTAGAGAAAAAAAAGTGTGAAAATGGAGTCCAGTGACCATTCTTCAGAATTGAAAATAGCAAGGAAAGAGTGTCATTTATGATGAAGTTGGGATATGATGGAGAATGTACATGGAGAGAGGGCGAGAGAAAAAAAGGGATACACAAACAAAGTTAAAAATCACACATCATCAGGTTATAATCCAACAGGTTTATTTGGAAGCACTGGAAATAAAGATATCATTGATGATAAGCCAAAAGAGTGATAAATGCTGGATGAGGTGCTAATTAAAAAAGTGTAAATCATTGAAAATGGGTTGACTGTGCTGGAAGCAACCTGTACAAAACAGGACCTGGGGTGAGGCAGGGAGGGTAGTGAACATGGACAAGGGTGTTCACATTCTGAAATTGCTAAATTCACTGGTTGAACCCTGAAGGACTGAATCAGAAACAAAATCAGAAGTTGCTAGGAAAGCTCTGGAGGAAGGGTCACCAGACACAAAAAGTTAACTCTGCTTTCTCTTCACAGATGCTGCCGGACCTGTGGAGCTTTTCCAGCAACTTCTGATTTTGTTTCTGATTCACATTTCTTTTGGTTTTTATTTCGAACAAAGCCTCATCTTTTGCTTAGGTGCCTTACAGCCTTCAGGATTCAACAGTGAACTTAGCAACTTCAAAACAAAAGCAAAAGTTGCTGGAAAAGCTCATCTCTGAGGAAGGTCACCGGAGCCAAAAAGTTTACGCTGCTTTCTCTTCACGGAGTCTAGATTAGAGTGGTGCTGGAAAAGCACAGCAGGTCAGGCAGCATCCAAGGAGCAGGAAAATAGACGTTTCGGGCAAAAGCACTTCATCAGGAATGAGGCAGGGAGCCTCCAGGTTGGAGAGATAAATGGCAGAGGGTGGAGTTGGGAGGAAGGTAGCAAAGAGTACAATAGGTGGATGGGGGTGGGGATGAAGGTGATAGGTCAGGGAGGAGGGTGGAACGGATAGGTGGGAAGGGAGATTAGCAGGTAGGACAGGATAGGAGGATGGTGCTGAGCTGGAAGGTTGGAACTGGGGTAAGGTGGGGAGAGGGGAAATGAGGAAACTGGTGAAGCACATTGATGCCCTGGGGTTGAAGTGTTTCTGACGCATTGCTGTCAGACTTGCTGAGCATTTCCAGCAACGTTTGCTTTTGTTTATGACGTTTGGTTTGTCAAACGTGTGTGGAGTTCTGTTGGAACACTGCAACAGAGCAGAGACAGAAATGTTGGCAGAGCAACATGGTGATATGTTGAAGTGACAGGCAACTGGAGGTTCAGGGTCATTTTCACAGACAGAATCAGAGTGCTCAGCAAGATGGTCACCCAATTTGCCTTTTGTCTCCACAATGTAGAGGGAACTACACTGTGAGCAACAAATACAGTAGATTAGATTGAACGAAGTGTAGGTAAGTTGCTGCTTCACCTAGAAGTTGTATCTGAGACCTTGGATAGGTGAGGACAGAGGAGGCAAATCAGCAAGTGTTTCACATTCTGCAATTGGATGTGGAGAGTGCCTTGGGAATGTGGAGAGATGTTAGGAGTGGAGAAGGTCCAGGCTATAGTGCTCTGGCAGAAATGAATCCTGTGGAATGCTGACAAGGGAGGGGAGAGGTAGGTGTGTTTCTTGATGGTATTCCTTTGAAGGTGATGGGAATAGCAGCTTTTGACCCTTTGGATTCAGAAGATAGTGGCATGGAAGGTGTGGTCTGATAGACCCTATTTTGTTGTAGGAGGGAGGGAAGGAATGAAGGCTTTTAAAATCTGAAACACAAAGGGACTTGGAGTCCTAGTTCAGGATTCTCTTCACATTAATATCTGGCATTTCAGGAACTAACTGTGCCCAAGGACTTCCCATTGAGATTATCATATCCTGTTGCTGTGTCCTTCACACACAGGGAAAGAATGTATATCTGGAAATGACTATAAAATAATTATTTAATCAAGCAATACTGCAGAACTCAGGAAGTTAATCCTTGAGCAGTTTACTGCTGGAACTGGAAGCTTGAGATTATGTTGCGGTCCTGAATTCATTCCCTAATATAGGGCAGCTGGCCAAGTGTTTCTAGTACAGATATAGCACTAGCTTCCATCCTGGTAATATAGAAAATTGCTCAGGTATGTCCTGTGCACAGTGAAAAACAGGACAAATTAAAGCCAATCAATTACCATCCCATCAGTCTACTCTTGACAATCAGCAATGTGAAGGTTCACTTGGCAGTTAGGAAGGCAAATGCAATGTTAGGATTCATTTCAAGCGGGCTAGAATACAAGAGCAAAAATGTACTGCTGAAGCTGTCCAAGGCTCTGTACAGACCACATGTGAAATATTGTGAGCAGTTTTGAGCCCCATACCTAAGGAAGGATGTGCTGGCCTTGGAGGGAATCCAGAGGAAGATTATAAGAATGACCATGGGATGAAGGGCTTATCATATGAAGAGTGTTTGAGGACTTTGGGTCTGTATTTGATGGGGTTTAGGAGGATGGGGGAGGGGTGGGGGGGGGATGTGATTGAAACTTACAGAATATTGAGAGGACTAGACATTGAGAAGATGCTGGCACTCGGATGAGAGACTAGGACTCAAGGGCAGAGTGAAGGAATGGCCTATTGGAACTGAGTTAAGGAGGAATTCCTTCAGCCAGAGGATGGTTAATCTGTGGAACTCATTGCCACAGAAATCTGTGAGGCCAAGTCATTGTATTTAAGACAGAGATAGATAATGTTGGAGTTGACCATTGCTGAAGAGAAGTGTAGTTGAGGCAGCAGTTTCCACACTCAGAAATGTAGCCTTCATGCTCGTACCAACTAGATAACAAAGTGCCTCATAGAAATCTTAGTGGGGAAGAGAAACTTGTAATTTTGTGAAGTGTAGAAGGGAAAGTCTGATCCCATCATAATCAAAGGTTTTTTTCAGTAATTGCTATCGCATATTATACATGTAGGTATTCAAAATTATAAATGCAACTAAACAAGTTAAAGTTAATGAATGTAGTTGAATTCTTTTAGAAAAATGGCTGTAAATAGTAGAAAGAATCCCCCATCTCATCAGCAGGGGGGATTGAAGAACAAATAATGTTTACATCAAAGACCAAATGATGTGTAACGGAAGGTATAAACAGATAACCTCATGAAAGGAGACTGGAAAACAGATAGCATTATAAAGGGGGCAATTGCAAAACATTATTTAGTCATTATGACCTTGGGTAAATAATTGCAGCTTCTCAAGGTAACAAATAACATCTGCTCACAAATGGTGCAAACAGCAAGTGTCTAGGAAGGGGCATAACAATTAGTGTTGGAATGTGGTCAATAACATGTATCGTAAGAGCCCGAGCAGAGGTGATAGGAGTTCTGAAAAACATCATGAGATAAAGAAAGGATCTAAGGCTGACCATGAAGTTGTCCATCATTGATTGTGTATTCACCGGATTGAATGTGTAGGTCAGAGTGGATGTGGCAAGCACTGATGTCAATGTTGCATGTAACCATTGTAACGCAGTATGTATAGATATTGTGTACTTTATTTGGAAAGTTAGAGTGTCACTGACCTCCGATCGGAGCCATAATTGAGGGCAACTGGGCCCCATGTGAAAGTCAGATTCAGAACGATATCTGGCCTCTCCCACATGTGTGGTATAAGAGCCCTGAATAAAGGTCGCATGTACTGCTGAACACAGAACTGGAGGCTCCACTTCGACTTCTCTCCCCAACAGATATGTTCTTGATTGGTAAGGGGATCAAGGATTGTAGGTAGAAGGCAGGAGAATGGGGTTGAAAAACATGTCAACCATGATCAAATGGCCAAGCAGACTCAATGGGTTGAATGGCGTAATTATGCTCCTATGTCTTATGGTCTCAGGCAGAAGGGTGGGAAATGGGTGAGACATGGCGGAGGGAAGATGGTTGCTGTTATTGGAGGCCAATCATCTTGATCCAAGGAGGTGTTTACAGGAGTTCCTCAGGGGAGTGTCCCAAGTCAAACCATCTCCAGCTGCTTCATCAATAACCATTCCTCCATCATAAGGTAAAAAGTGGGGATGTTCACCAATAATTACACAATGTTCAGCACCATCCATGATTTATTTGATACTGAAGCACTCTATTCAAATGTGAAAAGACCTATATAATATCCAGATGTGGTCTGATAAGTGAACCATGATGTTCATGCCACACAAATGAGAGAATCTCTCATCCACCAAGAGAGAATCCAAACAATACTCACTGATGTTCAATGGCAATACCAACACTGAATCCGCCACAGTCAATATCCTAGGGGTAACCATTGACCAGAAACTGAACTGAACCAGCCACATACAGGACAGAGGTTTGAACTTTTGCAGCTAGTAACTCACTTTCCTGCCTCCACAGTGGCCACCCATCATCTACATGGCCCAAGTCTAGAGTGTGACAGAATACTCTCTACTTGCTTGGATGGGTACACTTCCAACAATGCCAGAAGCCCAACACCATCCAGAACAAATTGACCCGCTTGATTGGTGTGTCATCCACCACCTTCAACATTCAGTCCCTTTAGCATTATACACAGTGGCAACAGTATGAGTAATATCTATAGGATGCACTGCAGTACTCACCAAGGCTCATTCACCAGCATCTTTGGAACATGGAATCAAAACCATTCAGGATCTAATAAATTTCAACCAAGTCATTCCTCATTCTTCTAAACTTCAATGGAAATAAGCCTACGTACAAGTTCCCCTTTAAGCCACACACCACCCTGACTTGGAACCATATAGCCATTCCTTCACTATCATTGGGTCAAAATCCTAGAAATCCCTTCCTAACAGCATTGAGCCTGATCTGACACCCAAAGGGCTGCAGCATTTCAATAAGGCAGCTCATCATCACCATCTTCAGGACAATTTGGGATAGGCCATCAACGTTGACCTAACCAATGAGTAACAAAAACAAACTACACAATTTGAATTCGGCATCGGAGGTATAACTCACTTTTTATTTTATTTCTTTGCACATTCCAATGAAGCCAATTTTGAGTTGGCTTTCCCAGCTTAAACAATGGCCTGAAAAATCATAGAATTGTGGCAATGCTGGAGGAGACCATTCAGCCCATAACCTGTCCTCCAGCTCTCTAACTGAGCATCTCATGTCATGCCATTTCAGACCCTAATGTTGTTTGATTGCTTGCGGCTTTGTACACATGACAGCACAGTCACCACTAACTGGAAATGAGCCTTTCAATGGATGATTGAAGACCTGAACTAACATATTTAGTGTGCAGATTGCAATTCTGAAGGACAAACTGACAATTGAGAGGCAACTTTTACATAAATAACCCTATATTGTATTTACCATAGGAGGAACAGTGGTAGCCCTCTTTCCTCGGAGTCAGAAGGCAGTGGGTCAATTCCTGTTGTAGATGTTTGAGCACAATTCAGGCGGACGTTGGGGTGTAGTACTGAGGGAGGGCCGTACTGTTAAATGTCGCAATTTGCTGACGCACACATGATTTAGCAGCAGAAGCAGGCCATTTGGCCCCTTGGGCCTGGTCAGCCATTCAATAAGATCCTTTGGCAATCACTATAAGATTGCATTTCGTAAACATTTGCAGTTCACAAACTGGCTGCCAGATTTCCCATATTTCACCAGTAATTGAACTTCAGAAGTACCTCATTGAATATAAAGTACGTTAATCCATCCCACAGATGTGAAAGGCATTACAGTGTATTGTTATTTCTTTTTGTGGCCCAGACCATAGAACAGTTCTTATCTGAGTTTCATGGTTTTCTTTTCCTTATCCTAGGCAGCAAATTCTCAAATTTATTGAATTC
The DNA here is from genome assembly GCF_037043375.1 of Chiloscyllium plagiosum. Lineage (NCBI taxonomy): Eukaryota > Metazoa > Chordata > Chondrichthyes > Orectolobiformes > Hemiscylliidae > Chiloscyllium > Chiloscyllium plagiosum. The sequence continues at coordinate 115,484,566 of NW_028270144.1, read as the reverse complement.
AGTTCTACACATGTAATTAACCCATGGTCACTGATTTCCATATCTAGTACTATTTATCAGTCCCATAAACTAAAGCAATCTTGTTCACGCTGGTTAGGACTTTTTTTAAAATCAAAACTTGAGTGCATATTCCTGCAGTGCAAATTAAGATCATTCAATGTTGTGCTAATGACAGACAACAGATCATCTCAACTTGGAACAACTTGGAACTCCTTCACTTGCTGCTTGATAACCAGTTGATGACAAGATGGGCCAAAGGGTCTTTTTCTGAGCTGATGAAATCCCACGACTCTCTATTTCTGGGTCACATTCCTGGAACTCCTTCCATGGCAACACTGTGGGACACGCCAAGGAATGCAGCTCGCATTCCTTGACCTTCACCAGGGCAACATTTTACATATTTCCTAAATGGGCATCACTGGCCAGGCCATAAAGTCCATTTCAGAAAGCGCTGAAGACGTGACCACATTTCTGTATGTCTGGAGTCACACGTAGGCCAGACCAGGTAAGGTTGGCAGATTCCCTTCCCAAAAGGACATTAGTGAACCAGATGGGTTCTGGTGACAATCGTTAATGGTGACACGGCCATCATTGGATTCACTTAAATTTTGAATCCATATCCCCACAGCTTAGTTTGTGGCGCTGGATTATTAGTCCTGTGCCCACACCACCTCACCAACTCCTCACTCATAAAATGGGCAATATTTACTGGTTTAGCCAGCAATCCCCATGTCCCATGAACAAATAAGCGAAAAGATTCTGCGACCAGTCTGAGAGTTTCCATATTCCACTGCATAAAAACCTAAAGATTAAAAAAGATCACAGTCCATTCAGTCACCTTTTGCTATCCTGGTAGTTACTCAATACAATGATAACAGAGATGTTAATGAATAATAACACGCACTTACATAGCAACTGACCTAGATATGAATTAAGGAAACACCAGTACTCAAGATCTATGTTGATTATAAGTCCAAAGTAATTTGTTCCTCCCAAACATACGACATGTACCACATGCCGTGCACCCCAAAATAATTTCTAAAACAAACCTATCAAATTTGCATTTGAATGAAGCAATACTAATTGCTTCCACTGTCTCCCCAGAGTATCTGTTCCACAGATTGCCCATTCATTCAGAGATAAATGTTCCAACACATTAATTTTGAATTCACCCTCAGTAAAGTACAGACTCTGTCCTCTCGTTCTACTCTTTTGGACACACTCAAATAGCTTGTAATGGTCCCCTTTAGAGTCCTAAAAAAATAGCAATCATTATCACCTTTGAACACCAAAACAACCACCTTTAATTGGAAGGTGTACATTGTAAATTAACATTGTAAATTGCCCGAAGGCACTCACAGGAGTATTACCAAACAAATCACCCAGAAAAGGAGAAATTAGGGAAGATTTAGTCAAAGATTTTTTTCAGTCATAGGTTTTCAGGAATATCTTCAGGAATGAAAGCTCGAGAGACAGTGAAGTTGCTTGTCTTATGAGGAGACATTGAGCAGTTCAGGCCTCTGCTCGCTAGAATTCAGAAGAATGAGTGGTGATCGAATTGAGCTTTTTAAGATGCCAAAGGGCTTTGACAAAATAGACAGAGTGGATGCTTTCCCTTGTGAGGCAAACAAGAACAAGAGGTCAGTGTTTAGGATAAGGGGTAGCAGATTTAAAACAGAGATGAGGAAGAATTACTTCCCTCAAAGGGTTGTTAGTTAGTGAAGTTCACTTTGACCAGAGCGCAGTGAAAGCCAGGGACACTGAATAAATGTGAGGAGATAGACAGATTTTTCATTCATAATGAAGGCTAATGGGGAATGGGTAGAAAAGTGGAGTTGGGGCTGAGTTGAGGCCATGATTGTATTGGATAGTGGAGCAGGCTCGAAAGCTGAAATGACTACTCCTGCTCCTAGTTCTTAAGTTCTGAAGTGGAAATTCCAGACTTGGATCTTGTCCATCAAAGGCATGTTTGTCAATGCTGCAGCAAGTAAAATGCAAGTAAAAGAGTAACTAACTCTTCTTCTCAGCAAAATGTAGAAAATGGGAGCAGAGGTACACCATTCAGCCCTTCAAGTCTGCTCCACTATTCCTTATGATCATGGATGATCATCCAACTTAATAGCCTGCTCCCAGCTTTTCCCACTACCTTTGATCCATTTAGCCCCAAGTGTTATATCCAACTCCTTCTTAAAATCATACAATGTTTTGACTTTATGGCCTTCAAGGTAATGAATTCCTAAAGCTTACCACTCTCAGGTGAAGAAATGTCTTCTCATCTTAGTTCTAAATGAATTACCTCATAGCCTTAGAATGTGATCCTTAGTTCTCAACTCCCCCACCATTGGGAACATCCTTTCTGCATGTACCTTAGTCCTGTTAGAACTTTGTAGGTTTCAGTGAGAAACCCTATAAAATTCTATACAATTGAAGCAAGACTTCCTTCCTCCTGTACTGAAATCATCTTGTGATAAAAGCTCACACTGCATTTGCCTTCGAAGCCACTTGCTGCACTTGACTGCTTACTTTCAGTGACTTGTGAGCAAGGACATGGAGGCTCCTTTGGGCATCAAAGCCTTCCAATCTCTCATTTTAAAAATTCTCTGCACCTTGGCTTCTCCTCCAATGTGAACAACCTCACATTTCTCCACAATATATTCCATCTGCTGTGCTCTTGTCCACTTACTTAGTGTCTGAGTCTCCTTGAATCCTCTTTACATCCTCTTCATATCCCTACCAAACTTTGTATTGTCCGCAGATTTGGAAATATTAACTGATCTAGCTTGAGGGGTCAAGCTTTGATGTTTGCCATATCCCACTGGTCATAGCCAACCTGAGAATGAGACATGTATTCCTGCTGTCTGCTTTTTGCCTATTCATCAATCCTCAACTCATATTGGTATATTACCCCTAATCCCTTGTGCTTTAATTTTTTTTCTTACGAACCTTACACATGGTACTTCTGAAAATCTGAATACATCACATCAACTAGTTCCCCCTTATCAACTCTGCTAGTAACATATTCAAAGCATTTTATCAAGTTTGTCAAACATGATTTTCTCTTCATAAATCCTTGTTGGTTCTGCCCAATCAACGATTATTTTCTTAATATCTAGTAGTCACACCCTTTATAGAAGATTCTAGAGTTTCCATACCATTGACATTAGGCTAACATCAAAAGTGTCAGACGGTGGGAGTAAAGTGTTGACAGCTGAATAGCAAATGAAGAGGTGACCCATTATCTGATTAAATGAGGCAGAGAGTTAATTACTATAAACTTAAAATAATCCTTATTATTCAGGTGTTGATATTTTACTCATACCATCTGACACTCCTGATTACCTGCAGAGACTTATTATTCAATACTCCACTCATAACATTTGTACAATCTTTTGACTTCTCTGCCTTTGATTTCTCTGCCTATAAATTCGGTGTCTGGGTGCTTCCCTCTCACTTCACCCGATGAAGGGGCTACATTTCGAAAGATTGTGATTTTGAATAAATCTGTTAGACTATAACCGGGTGTCATGTGACTTCTGACTTTGTCCACCCTGTCCAACACCTGCATCTCCACATCATGTAATACAATATGACTTCCCAACTTCTATATACCGAGGACTGAGCAATAAAGGCAAGCGTGCCAAATGCCTTTTTAACCAACCTGTCTCTATGTGACACAGCCTGAACCCCTTGGTCCCTCTGTTCTGCAATACTACCCAAAGCTCTACCATTAATTGTATGAGCTCTACCCTTGTTTGTTGTACCAAAATGTAATACCTAGCATTTATCCAGATTGAATTTCATCTGCTATTAAGTGAAGAAGACCCAAGAGCTTTTGAATGGCCAAATTCACCTGTATTCTTTCCAATCATGCCATACTTACAGCATGTCAGCCTAGGGTTTCTGCTCGGCAATTTTTGTGTTTCCAGTGCAATTCACTCAGAAATATGGCCAAACGAGCTCCAGAGATTGCAGTTAATTTTACATGTAATTTACAGTCAGCACAAATCAAGTTTCTGCAATCTTTTGAGCAAAAAAAAAATTACACTGGAACTTGGTCCCTCTCAGAAAACTTACAGCACCCCCACTCCCCCTCATATTGAATTAATCATCATTGGGTATTTTCGTTAACTGCACACTTTGTGAACCTGTAAGGAAACTTACTAAATGAAGAGATTGTTTTAGGCCTCAGGACTCTAAGAGGAAAGCTTTTAAAATGTTTTTCACTTACTAAGGAACTCACCACAGCCCACCAATTTAACAAGGTGACAACACTGTACAGTTTAATAATTGAACATTAGCTGTGTGAAATGACTGCTTTTAAATTGAAGAATTTTTCTTGACTGTAAATTTGCCTTGTTCAAAAGCAAAATTGTCCAGAAATTTTTCCCAATTGCAGAGGCTCATGGCAGATTTTATGCCTCAGTAATATGCAAATTTGTCTGAGCGGGACCATCAGGAGGAAAACACATATAATCTATTGCATTTGTGAGCTCAATTTGCATTTGGACTTCTGATCATGGGCTTTGTGAAAAGTCTTGGCCATCATGCCTTAAATTACCCATTGACCAGATTGCAAATGATCTCCTGCATCAGACAGGAATGGGATTCCATATGTATTCCATTCACTGCACTGCTGTGCTCCCTGATCACACTCGTGTGGCATTGGGTTTTGGTTAAAGGTGAATACCCAAGATTCAAAGCACAAGGTAAAAAATAGCAAACTGAAAACTGAGGCCAAGCAATTTGATCAGGATGACATCTGTGGAATGAGGGATTAATGTAAAGCAGTTCTTGTTGTAACTGAAATAATTATGACCTAGCAAGAACGTAGACACAGATGGAGACTGGTGTAGAGGCAACACTCGTGTTAGACTGCATTAATATATATCATGTTTTTATCTTTGTTTTTCCCACATTACACAGGCTGCTCATTGCTCATTGATTTTTGTTTTGGATTTGGCAGCTGATTGCACATTTGGATGCCCCTCCTGTCATGGACCATTTCCATTTACCCAGGGGTTGAAAACCATAGCATGACTGACCAGAAACGCTCCTACTCTTCGCATCTGTTATAGGTTTGATGGAAGGATTTGAAAACTGGCAATCAATGAATTTCTTTGGCCATTTCATGAACCAACTGTCCATGGTCAACAAGAAATGCATGGGGTGTAGAAGATTCATAGTGGTCTAAAGCAGGGAAACAGGCCCTTTGTCCCAACTAGCCCATGCCACCCAGTTTTCACAATTAAACTAGTCTCATTTGCCTGAGTTTGGTCCATATCCCTCTGTATCGATCCCATCCATGTACATTTCTAAATGTTGCTTAAATGACTAAAATGACACTCATCTCCATGATTCCTCATAAAACCACACACAAAATGATCAAACTGAGCTGACTTCTGCCTATTAGGTGAGTTACCCTATTCTCTCAAGAATGACTGGAATCACTCAGTTTTAATAACTTCATCCAGACAGACTTGACCAGCTCAATAAAAGAAAAGCAATGTTGGCTGCATTTCGATTGACTGAAGCCTGAGCCTAGTTGTTAGTCAAGCAGGTCTGGCTGCATAAATATCCAGCTTCTAATATTTAATGTCTTGAGGCTAGGGAGGGTAAATGAAAAGGTACAGAATGTCAAGCAATGGCTCCTTGGAATGCGGATGGGATTGTTAATTAAGGATACTGGCGATGACAAATGTCTCCAAATCCGCACCAGTTTTATTCCCCAAGATTGCAAGTCCGTCTCGAACAAAATGATAAAATGCTGCAAGTTTGTTCAGAAAAAGAAATCTTGCAGCAATCTATGACTCTTCAGTCTGCACTTCTGCCACACTGCATCTCACGTGCCTTTATGTCATCATGAAGGATATTTTGGCGTTGCTTTCCCTCCAATGTAGACTTACTAAAATGGTCAGTGAACTTGCATTAGCTAAATTATGTGTAGAGGTTAAGCAAGCTTGGGTTGTATTCCCTGTAGTTTTATGCCAGGTGATTTGATTAAAGTTTTTGAGATTTTAAGGAGAAACTGATTGGATAAATTGAGACAAACTGTTTCCCCTAGTTGTCGTGTTTAGGATTGGGGAGTGTGGCCAGAAAATTAAGATCCAGATCTGTCAGGCCTTATAGAGGTTTATAAAATCATGAGGGGCATGGATAGGATAAACAGACAAGGTATTTTCCCTGGGGTGGGGGAGGTCAGAACTAGAGGGCATACTTTTAGGGTGGGGGAAGGGGGGATAAATTTAAAAAGGGACCTAAGGGCAACTTTTTCATGCAGAGAGTGTTGCACGTATGGAATGAGCTGCCAAGGGAAGTGGTTGAGGCTGGTACAATTACAACATTTAAAAGGCATCTCGATGGATATATGAATAGGAAGGGTTTAAAGGGATATGGGCCAAGTGCTGGCAAATGCGAATAGATTAGCTTGGGATATCTGGTCAGCATGGATGGGTTGGACTGAAGGGCCTATTTCCGTGCTGTACATTTCTATGACTCTATGACTGAAGTAAGGGAAGAGTTATGCAAGGAGTGGAAGAGGGAGGAGTGCATGAGTGCATCTGTGAATGTGTGCCTGTGGGTAACAGGAGTGGGGAAGGATACGTGTACCTAGACTCCCCTCCCAGTCAGAGTGACTGAAAGAGAAGGAGTACAGAGAATCAGCTGACTTCCACACTTCCATTACCTGATCTTCATCACTCAAACATCAACAGTTGATGACAAGTCTGGAAAAATACATAATGCACTCTTCAAAAGTCTCAATGCACTGCAAAAATCACTCGAACAGAAAAGGACATTGAAAGGAGTATATTGCAATCTGAATTTCAAAGTAACCCTGGAATTCATAAAATAGGGGCAATTAGTGGTATTTTAGAGATGGGAGCATATTCACTCATAGTGGTCATGAGCAACGGTCCAGAAATATCAAGACTATGGTGTCTGACATGCCGGATGTCAGTCCATTTGCTAACAAGACAACGACATGTAGGCAAGGACTAATTTTTTTTTTAAAAATGCACATTGATTTGTGCTTCAAATTCCCTTCAGGCCTAATTAATTAAGTTATCAATGTCACAGGCCTGGTTCCTAAGTAGGGGCCATAGGTGGCAGAAACCGGGGGGCCTGACACTAAAGAGACATCATGTTCTCAGGCATCCAGCCACTTTTCTCCTGCAGTCCAAATCTGATGCAGTTGACTACTAAATCTCACAGGTACAGCAGGGCCTGCGTCAGGATTCAAATTCTACTGAGAGGTTGGTGGGAATGCAGTGGGAAGAACACTTTCCAAAAAACATAAAAAATGGGGTGATGAACTGATGGCTTTACAAAAGCCAGGGACAGGAGAATGGTACACAGCAGAGGCTACAAGTGACTGGCCTATCAATTAACTTGCCCTGTTAAAAATAAGGGTCTGCATGTGTTAACCAGAACCTAATAAAATAAAAAAGAAATAAAGATTTGTAAAGACAGAAATAAAACCTGCTTTTGGATGTGGTAAGACATCTTACAGCTGGCTGTCAGGACCCCGGGTTAAGCTGTCATTTCTCCCTCAAAACACTTAGGAGTTCTTTGTTTTCAGAGTCTCTCTGTGAAGCAGATGCTTGTCTTAAAATAAAAGAATTCCTCCCAACTATCATAAAATTGAATAATGACTTTCTAGCCTAAGGTTTGCCTTGTTTGTTGCAGTTTATTAATGTTAACCATTGTTTTCATTTTGCTTGTGAGGGTGGGAGTAGGTGGGGGTGGGTTAAATAAAACAGATGTTAGCAACTTGCGCAGAAAATCTACATGCCGAGGCTAAAGTATAAGGCCAGATGGTCACTTACAACCAATGTAATCTGGTACGCTCCACTGAGAGAAAGACTATTGATTGGATTTCTCACTTCAGATGTGGGTCCAATATCTACACATGTCTACACTCATATCAGTTACTTGAAATCCTATACAGTGGCCACAGAGTGAGAGATGAGATTAAGTGTTACCTATTACAATAAAATGAATCCACTCTCTCAAACCCATCTGTTGCCCATGAGCTATTGCAAAACTAGCTGTAACAATGCAAGTAATAACTCATGAGCAATTCGTGGACCCAGGCCACAAATCCATACAGGAGATTGCATACTTTTCCTTTTAATCAGTTCATTCACTTGCTCAACTAAGAGGCAGAGATCTGTTTCTTATTGAAGTGGCTATGCGGTCACAAGTAAAACAGCAAATCTTGAAGACACTCGCACAACACCATCTCTTATTCAGTCCCATCTTGATTTACATCCCTCTCTTTCAGTGTAACCGTCCATGTTTATCATCACTGAATTATTACAGATCAGATCAACTTTATAGTATCGTGTTGCACTAAAGTTGAAAGTCTCGACCCAAAAAAGGCTTCAAATCAATTTTCTGCCTTCCCCCTCATTTCATAGCAGATTAAAATTTGTCCATCAAAAGGCTGATTTTAAAAATATGACATCAATTGCAACCACCTTTCAGCCAGCTTGGTTTTAAACATGCCTAACGTCAGGAAGATACATAATATAAAATAGAACTTTATGGATGGTTAAAACACATTCAATTGCAGCCGAGAACAGAAATAGAGGAATAGTAAATGGACATTTACTTGACATGGCCGCACTAGACCTGGAGCAGGGACCTTGAATAGGGCCTGAAGCCATGTTCCGAACCCTGGCTAATGAAAATAGTCTCTATTTAAGTACTTCTTCTTACACTTTTGTACCTCAAGTGACAGAACACTTCTCACTGTATATGTGAGGTTGATAGATTCACATAAATACATGCAACAATAAATCACTCATTCATTCATTCATTCATTCATTCCTTCATTCATTCAATGCAAATCATCAAAGGCAAGGGAGAGGTAGTGACAGAGTTAAATCAAAAAAGGAGTTCAAAGGGTGATAAAGCTTTCCAGTCCCTTCAGTGCCCACCTCTTTCTAAAGAGATTTAAAAATATTATTCTCATCAACTTGCTGACACAACTTTGGAGCAAGTGGAACTCAGACTTCACAGCTGAGAGAAAGGGACACGACACTTCACCACAAAAATCTTGCTATACCAATGGTGGATGGTTATCAATTGTAGGCAGGGATATGGGGAAATCAGATCAGATATAGTTTTATTGAACGGGAAGGAAGGCCAGATATTTTAATAAGTGTTTTATTGTGCGGGCGGCAAATTAGCACCTTATCTAAAGGATTTCAGTGCAGCATAAATTCACGTTCTCTATTGGCGTACCAGTCTAGACCAACTTTCCAAAGTTGCAGTTAAACCCACAGCATGCTGATGAGAAAGTCAGAGTGCTACCAACTGAGCTATAGTTGGCAGTGCAATCAAGCTCAGAGGTCAACAAGAACCAAGACTTAGGAATTCAATCAATACAACTCGGACTTCAGATGTGACATAAAAAGTGACTGCTCTGACACCTTCCCTTTCTTCAGGCAAATCAATCCAAGGATTTGGTGAGGTTTTTAGCTGATAAACCCTACCAATACCACTGCACATTATTCACTGTCCTTCTCTCATTCAAACTGTTTGGATCTTGGATGTGTCTTTTTGGGAAGACAGAGCTTATTCCATTCGGAGCTAATAGAGAGACTATTATTGTACTTATGTAAAATGGATTACCTAAGTGCAGAGAAGACCACAACAAGGGCCTTTAAATTAGATTAGATCTGACAATAATAATAATAATAATAATAATATTGTCCTCGTCTGCAAAATTCACTTCGGACAGCTGGCTTCTTTAAGTAACTTCCATCCAGTATCACAGAAATTATGTCTCAGAGTATTCAATGATCTCTATCCTAATCCTTATAAACTTCTCTCTGCTTCCTAACCAGATATTCATCATTTCTATTTTTAAAAAGGTGTTAATCAACATGGTATCAAATATCTTATCTACATGTTCACAACTCTCTGAGAAGAAATCCTTCTGATCTCAAATCTTCTTTGAGGCTCATTAATGTTACACTCATGTCATCCAGTTGTTTGCTCAGAGCATTGTCTTTGGGGAATGGCAATTAAAATCATGAGCTGTCTTTTATGATCACCGGACATCCAAAGCATATGCAACAAATTCAGTAAAGTAACTATAAAACTGTTAACCACATCCATGGGCAAGATTAATATTGCATTCACTTATCCATTTAGTTCATGAGCATGAATATATTTCTCAAAACTCAAACACACTTCTTACGTGCTAGAAATCTGAAGGTGGTGTTTGGCTGATTCGTTAAAGTGCCATTGAGCACAAAAGCACATCAGACAGTGTTCACTGACTGCACAATATTGTAACCTTAGTAATTATTTGTCAAGACATTGCCAATTACTACCACTGGGGAAAAGGACCCAAATATCATTCACCTAAAACCAGTATCAAACCCCCTGTTGTTGGCATTAATCTAATTTACAGCTATCTAGCCAATACCCTGGTGTATATTTAAGGCTGAGATTGATAGTAGGGGTTGATCAAGGGTTTCGGAGCAAAAGACAAGGAAGTGGATGTGAAGAATGTCAGACCAACCATGATCTTATTGAATGGAGGAACAGCCCACTCCTGTTCCTATTTCTTTTGGCCTTATGTTGTATGGGTCATGCCAGCTCAGTGTGTTGTATGGTCTGCTGCTCATAAAGAAGGCTGCCCATTAGGCAACCTTATGAAATGTAGGAGTCTAAACGTCTCCCTTGGTCTAATGTGATAGAGGAAAACCCCATTTCCTGTTTAACTCAAAGTTTGTTGTATTGTTAACAAGATCTTGAGCTGAATCTTTCTTTTATTTTTGGTTAAGTGCCATTTTCAGGGAGATTCACGGAGGGTTTCCCATCATGGCCCATGGTGACTTTCCTCATGCAATCCTCTGCTGATCACTTCCTTAATTATACATCATAGCTCCACATCAGCCTTCACATGGAGCCAGCGTGGGTGGAAGTGTTTACTATTGCTGGAAACGTCTGGGGTGATTGCGCAGTGAGCGACAACTTTGACCCTTAGCTGTGCACCATGTCAAACACTGCCAACCAGGGAGTGCCCTTTATACTGAGGTTCTTGACCATTATTAATAAGGACATGGCCCAGAAAGGGAAGCCCACATCACTGACAGAAATCTGGAGGTCCTGGTGAACAGGACAGTTGACAGAAAAAGAGTGCTATTTCCTCCAGACAACCAACATGACAACCTGGATGCCAATTAGCCACCCTGGTTATTGCATTCCCCAGGAAGGAAAAGAAAGGCTCACCGCTGCCACAATCTTCAGCACTCCAACAGGTAAAGTGTCACGAACTGTTTTCTCCATTATCTCTCACTAACTCCGACTTGGCACTGTACAGTAACATTGGTGAGACTAACGGTCTACGACTCTCAGGACGGCCTGCAGCATTTTCACTAAACAGCTCTCATCCACCTTATCTTCCCATTTGACTAAACCTTGCTGCCCTCTGTGCTTTGTACCCACCCAGTTGGAACATCTCACCGCCTTTCCTGCTCCTGCCTGACTGCCAACAGCTCTTTCAGGCCCTTTCATCTCGCTCAATCCCTCCTTTTGTGTCATTGCAAGGGAAACTGTCACACAGGAGTCTAAAACTTCACACGATACTCAAGGTAAGGTTTCACCAAGTCTCTGTCCAGTTGCAGTAAGACGTCTTTGCTCTTGTACTCAAACTCCCTTGTATTGTAGGCCAGCTTCCCAGTAGTCTTTCTCACTTCTTTCTGCACTTGCCTGCTTGCTTTCAGTGATCAGTTGTTGTCATACCATTTATTGGAGTTGCTTGTGCATGTTTATTAAATTCTTTTATTACAACAGGATACTTTCAAAAAAATACATCAAGTGCTTTGTGATGTCCTCAGGTGGAGTAAATTCCAACTCTTTATCTAGTTTTCATCTCCAGGTTAAGGATGTGATAATGAATCATAATTTAGTGCCATCATTTAGCATTTTCATTCTAAAGGGGAAGAAAATGGATTTTAATTTTTAGTTCTGTGAAGATCTAACCTTATTTTCAAGGCCAGAAAGTTGTTTTGAATATTTACAGGGAAATTTCTAAGAGTTGTTTACAAGAGTCTTGTGATTTAAGCTAAATGTTGAGCAAGCCACCTCAGGAGATAATTGCTAAGATGGTTGTAAACCTCAAGTCAGCAAACAACAGAGACAGAGAATGGCAGAAAGTTCCAAAGACAGATTCATGCAGGGGGAAGAGGTATGACAGCAGAGGTGGTTGGTAGCAGTCTCCAAACTATCAAGGCTGGAGAGAAGTCCCGAGGAGTTTAGAAATCAGTGAAAAGAAATCTCCAGAAGCAGTAGGCTGTGGAAATGTCAAAGATGAAGACATTCTACAAGTGTTGAAGGTATGAGTTTAAGGAATCTATGTTATGTAATAAATGAGCTGAGTTAGCATCTTCAAGAGAGAATAACTGAAAAAAAATAGCATCAAGTATGCAAGAGAGAGATTGCCTGGTGAAATAATAGCATCAAGTGAAAACAAAATTTGTGCTGAAAGGGGACAGACTAAAGCCATGCCAACTGAGCAAGAAATTATAGTGTGGAGGTGGAGCGGACTTGTTACTGAGTTTGTGTATCTGGAAGCATATTGTTGGGGTAAAATGAATAACTCTTTCTTACACATGCTTGAAATGAAACCGTTCAAATTGTTCCTGCATACTGTAACATGGCTTGTGATTTTGTTTTGTACAATAGACTTTTGTGCTCATGTGCTAAAAGTAAACTGGCAGGCTCTCGTGAATCTGTTCAGCAACTGGCTTCCATGGTGAACAAAAGTAGAAGTGATAGATTCTGGCTTTAATATGATGGCCTGGAAGATCCAGCCGCCTATTGCATTCATGTAGGGGCTTACCCAGAGAGAGAGTTTGTGGCTGAGAGAACGGTGTTTAATTATTAACCAGTGCCATGAAGTGGCTTTGGAAGCTGGTCCCCCAGAACGGTAATGGAATCAGACACTCTCTGAAACATTCACCGCCACCTTTAGTGAATAGAGCTGAGCCTGAATGTTCTCATATTTTCCAAAAGTTGGTAATACATTGACAGAAATTCACTGCCCCTGGTTGCTCATGCCTTATTCTGTGTAAGAATAGAAAGAAACCTACGATAGGTTATACTGCTCAATAACACAAAATATTTTGCCATCTGGATGTGCGAACCTGGTATTCCCTGTATCGAGAGACATGAAACTTTACAGCATTCCTTACCAATGGAGAAATCTTTTATGAAATTTTACAGAACTGGACAGGTTCGAAAGGGCCAAGTTCCCAGAGTTGGAGGATTTGAACTATAGGGAGAGGTTGAAAAGGCTGGGGCTGTTTTCCCTGGAGCATCAGAGGCTGAGGGGGGACCTTTTAGACGTTGATAAAATCTTGAGGGGCATGGATAAGGTAAATAGACAAGGTCTCTTCCCTGGGGTGGGGGAGTCCAGAACAAGAGGGTCCAGAACAATTGGTTAAGGGCGAGAGGGGAAAAATTTCAAAGAGATCTAAGAAACAGCTTTTCATGCAGAGGGTGGTGCATGAATGGAATGAGCTGCCAGAGGAAGTTATGGAGGCTGGTACAATTATAACATTTAAAAGGCATCTGGATGGATACATGAATAGGAAGGGTTTAGATGGACATGGGTCAACTGTTGGTAAATGGGACTAGATTAGATTAGGATGTCTGGTCGACATGGACCAAAGGGTCTGTCTCTGTGCTATATATCTCTAATGACTCTATGATGATGGTGACAATGATAACTTTATTGAACAGTGTGCTACCACTTAACCAAGATTGACCCAGAAGTGGAAGAAATGTATAATCCTAGATTTCTGATCAATTTTGCTGACCATAAGACAAAACATTGGAAAAAATAGACAAATATTTGTTAACCTAGAATTCTGTCAATTTTATTTTTATCACCTGTCCAAAGATTTAGTCCAAGCTATTGTCTATCATGAACCATCCTGAGAAAATCAAGATAAACCTTTACAAATATCCATAATGGGTGGTGGAAGCAAAGACTGCACATGATTTCAAAAAAAGAGATTGCATGAGTACTTCAGAAAAATAAACTTAGAAAGTGAAAGATAGAGGGTGAGAGAATAGGACTAGCTGGATTGCTCTCCAGAGAGCTAGCATTGACTTCATGAGCCAAATGAACCTCTATATCACTAAGATTACATTGTATGAAGTGATAGGGCACCTTCTATGGATTTTAGTAGAGAAGTCCAGGATGTTGAATTAACAATGAAGAATAAACAGTAATATATTAACGTTGAACTCAAAATTTCCATTTGGGAAATGATGGGATTTGAATGCTTGTTCCCAAAACATTTGCCAGGATGACTCACCTACCACCCCTGTAAGTTAGACAGTGTTGGTTATCTGTAAGGGTTGGGTTAGAAGTGGTTAAAATTTACCAAGACAGCAATTGATACCTGATGTACCTCAGCTACCTCCCAATGCCTATGATCATGAAGACATTGCTGTTGCTGCCACACAGTCTGATGCAAGCTACTTGCATAGAATAGGGGCTGCAATTATATCCGCATGATTTAGAAATTCCCCAACTGTTCCTGGCAGGATGTGGCTGTTTTTGCTGAGCTTTTCTGAAGATTTTCCTTTGGGACCTTCTCAAATTGTTCAAGGAGACATGGAACCAGCATGGCATTCATGTGGGAGCGCAACATTTCTTTTCCCACAAAACGCAAATATATTTTTGGCTAAAGAGAAGGGCCCGGACTCAAACTTGACTTTTCATGTGGATTGTGGAGATTTTTGTATGGATTCCTGGGAAAAAAAAAATCAAATGCGACGATCGTAGATATTGCGATCACTTGGATGCAGAAGTTTCATATCCGGGGTAGTTAAATCAAACAACAGGCAGGCATTTTTCTTTCTTATGATCCTAATCGCATGAAAAGGTGACATTCTTGGGAGAAGGGAAGAGAGGAGTTGAAGGATTAGTTCACCCTAGTATTCCTGACAGATTTTAACCCAGTATTAACCAAGTACTCACTGCTAGGTAATGCAGTGGTAATGTCACTGGACTAGTAATCCATTAACTCCCAGACTGATCCTCTGGGGACAGGGTACAAATGCCCACCATTTCCCAAGTGAACATTTGAATGAATTTTTAATTAAAAAACTGGTCCAGTGATGACAATGTTACCACTTCTGATTGTCATTAAAAACACAGTTGGTTCACTAATGTGCTTTAGGAAAGGAAAATTGACTTCTTCAAGCTAGCAGTGTGACTGACTCTTAAACACCCCCTGGGCCATTGAGAATGGGCAGCAAGAACAAATCCCACATCCCATGAACAAATAATGAAGCAATTGTACTGCCCAGTCACCACAAAGACATTTGTTAAAAATTAATTTCTTTCTAATTTTCATTTATACTTATGGTGTAGCATTTCTAGCTAGACCAGCCTTTCTAGACCAGCATGTCCTGGATTGCAGTCAAAAAACTGATAATGAGCTGCTTTTCTGCGTCAGTGAAATCCATGTGGTGAAAGTACTCCTGAAATACTGGCAGGGTGGCAGGGTCAGATTATGGCCCAGCAATGATGCTAAATGCCGAGTAGTGGAGTAGCATTGTAAGATACTGAAGAGCATTGGAAGGATTAAGGGAAGTATAATATAACACATCAAGGCTGATTTGAAGCTGCACTGCTGGATGATATGGGCTGGCGACGGCCCTGGCCCAAAAATCACAGCGCTCCATGTTTTAAATCAGGTCACTGGGTCAAAATCCTGGAACTCCCTCCCTGATAGCATTGTGGGTGAACCTACAGCAGGTGGACTGCAGCAGTTCAAGAAGACAGCTAGTCAAGGGCAGCTGAGAACAGCCAGCAATGCCCCTGTATCCCACAAATGAATAATAAAGGAAAATTCCTGTTTACCACCACATGGACACCTTATTCAGGCAGGAGTCTCATTTCAAGGAATTAATCAGGATGCTGAGGCATGCAGGTTTGCTGGTCTAATATAATTAAGGATCAAGCTTCAAAAAAAAAAAAATGGGCAGGTCTCAAACAACAGAGACAATGGTGCAATCAGATCATTGAAGGTCCATGTGGGATTAAAATTCACCCCAGGGAGAAAAGAGGCATATTGTATGGGAAAGAAGGGAGAACTCAGAAACAAAGGTATCTTCCAACATGTGGGTGATTGGAAGCACAATTCTTGCATCTTCCTTCTGAGGGCAGCAATGTCTCATCACTAAACTCTGCTGTTACGCAAATTGTAACCAGAGAAACCCAAATGACAGAGTTTTCATTTTCACTGACATTGTATAAAAAGATATTAAACTGCTTTAGTTTCAAATTATACAGTATCTGCTGCAGAAGAAATGCCATTTGGCCAACAAGGTCACACCAGTGTGTGTGTTCCATAAGTCCATTCCCACATCTTTCTTCATCTAAACCCACTGACATATCCTTCCACCCCTTTCTCCCTTGTGTTTATCTTGACGGTAGTGGTGTCTGTTCCTCAATTTGGGAATAATGTCTATTCGGGATCTTGAGCTTCTGCTATGCGGCTTTATACGATTTCCTTCCTTGTCTTGTACAACTGACTTTGTGATGCAGAGGGTGATGTGGAATGATGGCCAAGTTGTCACCATTTTGAGCAATTGGCAACAAGCTCCTTCTGAATTACGTGTTTAGCTAACTGTACCTCGTATGCATCGGTGTTAGTTTCTGTAATTGATTCTGCAAAGTCCAAATCTCACCATTGAAAATCATTTGCAAACAAATGACACACATGTATTACTGAGCCACCCATGGATCGTTTCAGGGTTTTGATTAGTGGAGTACTTCTTAAAAGAACAGCAGCAGACATAACTAAGAAAATAGGAATGTAGGTTTGCTCGCTGTGCTGGAAGGTTCATTTTCAGACGTTTCATCACCATAGTAGGTAACATCTTCAGTAAGTCTCTGGATATGCACTGGTGATGTAGCCTGCTCTCTATTTCTATGTTTTGGTTTGCTTGGGTTGGTGATGTCATTTCCTGTGATATCATTTCCTCTTTTTTTTCTCAGGGGGTGGTAAATATCTGAATTGCCAACCCACATGCATAAAATACCCAAATCTAGAATCCACACTACTGACTAACCTGTTAAATAGTAGAGCCTCAGGCATGCAAACTAATTATTCACGCAACTAATGGAGCTGAACCATCTGAGAATTTACTGCCAATGATCAGCACTTATGTCAACCTTGAAAAGCACATGCTCATAGAATGCTGAGAGACAGGGTTTGCATGATCCTTGTATCCATAAATCAATCCATCTCACCATTGCATCTAGACTTTTTGTTTCGTCATTCAAGGGCTGTGAGTATCATTGCCTGGGCACTCATTTCCTGTCCCAAGTTGCCCTTGAGAGGATGATGGTGAGCTCTCCTGTGAATCGCTGCAGGCCATTTGGTGATAGACCATTTGGGAAGGAGATCAAGGATACTGATCCAGCGACATTGAAGTAACAGTGATATACTTCCATGTCAGGATGGTGAATAGCTTGGAAGGGAACTTGAGATGATGGTGTTCCCATATGTCTGCTGCCCACATCCTTTTTTATGGATGTGCTCCTGGGTTTGGAATGTGCTCAGAGACTTGTAATTTCCTGATGCACTGTTCTGGAGCAAAGCTTTACACTGGGAGTACCAATTTGTTAAATACCCACTTTGACATTGTCACTTCATATTACATTTGAAACTGGGCAGAACACAGTTGACAGAATAAGTCACTTGTCCTACAGCTTTACACCCCAAGATCCCACTCCAACTTATCTCCATAAAAGTCCTTACTGTCATTTGCAGCTATTCCTGAAGAGGTCTGAAGCACAAGCCAAGGACAAGCCAAACAAAGACATGCATGAAAATTCCTAGAAGCATGGCATTCCAACCAGAACTCTATCAACAAACACTTCGAGTCAGACCCTATCTACCACCCCAAAAAAAGGGGCAGAAAGTGACTTCACCACAGGAAACGACATCACCACCCCAAAGAAACCCAAAACATATAAAGAGAAAGCAGGAATTTTCAGCATTGCTTCGCGTGAGGTCCACTGAAGAGGTTACCTAGTAAGGTAACGAAACATCTGAAAATGAACCTTTCAGCTCTGTGAGCAAACCTACATCCAAAATCTCAACCTGAGCTACAAATCATCTCAAAAAACTCCCCTTCCTATTCATTTACCCATCCAGATGCCTTTTAAATGTTGCAACTGTACCAGCCTCCACCACTTCCTCTGACAGCTCATTCCATACATGCACCACCCTCTGCGTGAAAAAGTTGCCCCTTAGGTCTATTTTATATCTTTCCCCTCTCACCCTATTCCCATACCCCTCATGATTTTATAGACCTCTATAAGGTCACCCCTCAGTCTCCGACACTGCAGGGACTTAATGGGTTATATTTTTAGGTTTAATCAAGAGACGTATCTCAATATAACATATAATCAAGAAAGAACCCACTCAACTCACTACTGCAGACTTTCTGTAAGGCCATGCTTAAAATATTCACTTAACTGTTTCTATGCTGTGATCCCTCCCAAACAGGTTCCTCTAAGATTAGTTGTGAATTTCACTGTTTGCTAATTTTCCCAGACGTCAACTATATTGCTGTAGGTCTGAAGTCACGTGTAGGTCAGAACAGGTAAGGAGGGCAGTTTCCTTCCCTCAAGGATGTCAGTGAACCAGATGGGTTTTTCCCCTAACAGAAGACATTGGCTTCATGGCCATCCTTAGATGCTTTTCCAGATGTTAATTGAATCCAGACTCTGCCATCTGCCTGGGAGGGATTTGAACCAGTGTTCCCAGATAATTACTACAGTTTCTGGATTAATAGTCTAGCAATAATACCACTAGGCCATTGCCTCCCCTCCAGTACTCCCCTCCTTCACTGAAAAGTTCATTGATACAAAGTTTGCTCCTTCACATACAATTAGACAAGCAGAAGGCTGGAAGAACACAGCAAGCCAGGCAGAATCAGGGAGGTGGACAAGTCAATGAAGGTATGACCCTTCTTCAGGAATGGAGGTGGGGGTAGGGGGAGCTGCAAATAAAGAGAAGGGGGAAGGTTTTGGGTAGGGCAACAGGCAGAGTGGTGAGGTAGTGATAGGTGAACACAGGTGGTGAGTGAGTATGATCTGGTTGGTCGATGGGAGGAATAAATCTGGTTGGTAGAGTCATAGAGAGGTACAGCGTGGAAACAGACCCTGTGGTCCAACCTATCCATGCCGACCAGATATCCCAATCCAATCTAATCCCACCTGCCAGCACCCAGCCCATATCCCTCCAAACCCTTCATATTCATATACCCATCCAAATGCGTCTTAAATGCTGCAACTGTACCAGCCTCCACCACATCCTCTGGCAGCTCATTCCATACACGTACCATCCTCTGCATGAAAAAGTTGCCCCTTAGGTCTCTTTTATATCTTTCCCCTCTCACCCTAAACCTATGCCCTCTAGTTCTGGACTCCCCGACCCCAGGGAAAAGACTTTATCCTATCTATGCCCCTCATAATTTTATAAACCTCTAAAAGGTCACCCTTCAACCTCCGATACTCCAGGGAAAACAACCACAGCCTGTTCAGCCTCTCCCAATAGCTCAAATCCTCCATGGAATGAGAGGAGCAGGACTGGAAAGGAAGTCAGGGGATGGGAAGGAAGATTATTTGAAAATCGGACAACTCAATGTTATGTCCTCCAGACTGTAGGCTGCCCAGGCGGAAGACAGGATGTTGCTCCCCAGTTTGTGGTCTGATTCACTGTGGCAATGGAGAAGGCTGAGGATGGACATGTCACGGGAGGGAGTGGGAAGGGGGATTGAAATGGGCAGTGACTGGGAGATTAGACTGGCCTTTCGCAAACATTTAGCAGCACTTAAACACGTTCAATTTCCAATGTTAAAAATCACACAACACCAGATTATAGTCCAACAGGCTTATTTGGAAGCACTAGCTTTGAGCGCCGCTCCTTCATCAGGTAGTTGTGGGAGCAGTACTCCAAAAGTTAGTGCTTCCAAATAAACTTGTTGGAATATAACCTGGTGTTGTGTGATTTTTAAACTTTGTCTACCTGATCCAACACTGGCACCTCCAAATCAATTTCCAATGGAATAATAGACAAGGATACGAAGAATTACAAAAGAGAGGTGAGTAGATGGAGTTAAGATTCAGAGAAGCCGTGATTGAATGGAATGATGGAGCAGGCTGAAGGAGCTAAATGGCCTTCTCCAGTTTCTGTGATTACCTCTTCTGTTTAAGTACACCCATTTTCAATGGATCTGTGAAAAATGTTGTCCTAATGTGTGAGGGTTGCTGTCTACACACTGCATGCCAATGAATATATTCTCCCCTTTTGCTTCACTCATGTAGACTTCAGTTGTAAATGCTCAGAGTTTATTTTTAAAGATGACATGAATTCCATTGATTTCAATGTGGCAAAGTTGTCGAAACTTAATCTAACAGTGATTCTGCAGCTGGTGGGTGTGCCATTTAACTCAATCAAATAAATGTGGTTTAAGTTAATCAGGTCTCCCTCACCATAGTTGATACATTCAATCTGCAGCTGTAAAATACTTACCACCTGTTCAAACTACTTTAGTGCTTTAATGTAAATCCTGCCTAAATTGACCTTAACACTTGGGTCTAATGATTACCAACAATGTGAATATGAGCACCAATGCAACTCAAGGGCAACCATTTATACTTCAAGTAACTGGGCTTGTTACTTTTTGGGGGTTTTATGTTCTTATATGATACAAAAGGTTATAGAAGAGTTGCCAGCTGCACTTTAATACACGAGCACTTTTCAGAGTCTGCTATGTAAGTATATATTGCTACCAGACCCAGAATTTTTTTAAAAAAAGTTTCTTTAAATTTTCCTTTGGTTTATGGCTTTTGCTTCAGGGCATCAGAATGACACATCTCATTTGATATTTTATCAGGTAGCTTTGTTGTACAATGAATGAATAAGCAAATAAACCGTGGTTATGTAACTCACATTTGCTTAGAGATATTACATACTAATAAATTTTGAGTGGCAAGGTGGCTCAGTTAATAGCACTGCTGCCTCATCATGCCTCGGGTGACTGTGTGGAGTTTGCACGTTCTCCCAGTGTCTGCATGGGTTTCTTCCGAGTGCTCTGGTTTTCTCCCACAATCCAAAGATACACAGGTTAGGTGAATTGGACATGCTAAATTGCCTAGTGTTCAGGGATGTGTAGGTTAGGTGCATTAGTCAGGGGAAATGTAGGGTAGGGGTGATGGGTCTGGGTGGGTTACTCTTCGAAGGGTCAGGGTGGACTTGTTGGGCCAAATGGCCTGTGATACAGGAGGTGGAGATTAGTCAATAATTACAGGCCATAATTAGCTGGCATTCGAAATGTTCCTGGGTGGGGCTAGAGCATGTTGGCAGCAGCATCAAAGCACATGTCTTCCTACCTTCAGTCACAAACACCAATCCATTTAAAAAGACCTGACCCATAATTGCAACCAATTTGTGGATTTATCACAGTGTATACACTGAATGTGAAATGAATTAAGGCCTCACAAATTCCTTATTCAGAATGGAAATAGAAAAATAAAATTCCTCGTACTGAATCAGGAGGGACACAGGAATGGGTCTAAAGCTCTTAAAACAAACTGACGAGAAGGTACGAGCGTAAAACATTTTCTATTTCTTTGTTGATTCCTTCACAGGTTCTTTGTTTTTTAATGCTGGCTTCAACTCCACACTAAAAATATCAGGCATCAAAAAAGATTTACAAGGTTTCAGAATGGTTTGAGTTCTTTCCAGCCTTTCCCTCTGGTTTGAATTTTTGTTACTTTTTTCAACTGATTGATCTCGGTTTGTGCTCATGGAGAAAAAATACAAGAAGAGTGGATTTTAGTAAAGCCTGACTGGTTGGCAATTTTGGATTGGCTTGCTCATATATTGAGACCCTTGCTCATCCAGTGATATCTTCAAAATATTCAAATCAGGGAGCTCAGGAGGAGACCATTATGACCAACAGAATTTTAATTCAACCGTAATTGTACGGGATGAGGCCATTTGGCCCATTGTGTCTGCACTGGCTCTTTGAGGGTTTTGGCTTGGTGCTAACACCTGCCTTTTCCCTGTAGTCCTGCACATTATTTAAATAGAAACAATCATCATCAAATGCCATGGGAATGCATCAGTTGACAGCTTTGAGTGAGTCCTATTCGAGTAGTCTCACTCTTTCCCCATAGTCCTGCAAATTTTGTTCAGATCCATTCTGAAAATTATGATTTGAAACTGCTTCCACCAACCTGTCAGATGACATCTTCCACATCACAACAACTTGCTTTGTTAAAATAAAAGTTTCCTCATCTCCTTTGACATTAACTTGTATCTGTTACCTTTGCACATTAACCCTTTGTTGTACTCACCAACTAAGTTCCACTCTCCGTCTTGAACAATGTGACAAGTAGCCAAATGTGGAGTGGAATTACATCAAGTTAGCTCTGCATATATTGAAAACACATTGGCTGAATGATTTGAATGGCTTCTCTACCTAATTGTTGCCACTTGTGAACATGTAGATAGTTTGCTTTATCTTGTATTATGTTCCTTGGGAACAGACTAAAAAGACACTCTGCTAATACTCATCCTTCTTCAAGCTTCATTATGGAGGAAAATGGGTCATGGTCATGGAAATGAGATGGGGAGGCATATCACAGTGGAACAGTGATACCAGCTGTCACATATAAGATTCAGAAATGAGTGATGGAATAGACTGAACAAGACAGAGGTCCCAGAAGTGTAAAATATATAACAAAGCTCATAAAAGAGTTTTCAAAAACATCTTCAGAGTTATACCTAAGTTACTCAGAAGTAGAGGAAAACCTTGCCAACCCAGAAGAAGCTAAGTTACCCAAAGGGAGATATAAATAGTTTCAAAGTTAGACATTTCCTTGAGCTTGTGTTGTGCTTTGTTGGAACATTATAGTAGGTGCAAGACATAATTATTAGCATGAGAGCAAGATGGTTTATCAAAATGGCAAGCAACTGGGAGGTCAGGATCATTCCTATGGACAGAGCAGAGGTGTCCCACAAAGCATTCTGTCTGTGTTTGGTCTCATGAATGTAAAGGAGACCACATTGTGGATACAGTGGACTGGATTGAAAGTTGTACAGGTGAAGTGTTGCTTCAGCTGGAAGGTGTGTTTGGAGATTTGGATGGGGACTTCTTTCCCTCCTTCCCAGAACACCTTTCCACCACAATAGACCCCACATTCAAAGGATCATCCTTCATCATTTCCTGCCACCACACCTTCCCTTCCTGCCTACTGTCAGAATTCTGCAGAGACTATTCCTTCTGGAACACTCTGGTCCACTTTTCCATCATTCCAACACTTCCTCACTCACCCATGACACTTTCCCATCCAATCGTAGAAAGTGTAACACTTGCCCATGTCAATGATGCACGAAAAGGTAGAGAGAAAGGTAAACAGGCAGTGGGTTTTGGAGGACAATTCAAGAACTTGGATATCAATAGCAAAAAATCAGACAAATTTAAACATTACTCTATCACCAGTATGATTTGGAGACAGTTAAACATGTCCTTTGATGTTACTGTGCATGTGCCACAACTGGGTGAAACCCATCAGCTGAAGGGATAAATGTGTTCTGACTATCTGGTATTTCAGACCTCAACTTCTGGGAGAACATTCAGAATCTTTGATGGACAAAAACATCCACAACTGCATGATTAATCATTATAATGGTCGTTAATCAAGGAATAACTTGCACCAAATCTGAGGGAAGCTCAAATGCTTACGTATGTAACTGTGGATTACGCTGCACTGTAATCAAGACACTAAAATGCTCATTTACCATACCATTTTCATTTAATCATAGGATAAAGGCATCACTGGCCAGGATGGCATTTATTGCCAATCCCGAAGTGCCCAGGAAGCAGTTAAGAGTCAACCACATTGCCGTGGGTCTGGAGTCACATGTCAACCAGACCAGGTAAGGAATGCAGATTTCCTTCCCTAAAGAGCGTGTGTGAATCAATGGGGGTTTTCCTGACAATGCTCACCATTAGGGCTAGCTTCTGCCCTTACATTTTCTTAAAATTTGAATTCAAATTCCACCATCGCACCCCTGTCCCCAGAACAGCAGCCCATGGTTCAGAATTATTATCTCAGTGACATTACCACTACACCAGCACCTCTCCAGTTTGAGTCCCCTGTGAGGACTTTTGGTTTTAATATGTATTGGCTTGCACAAATTAGTTACTGCTGTTAAGTGTGATCTCTGTTTCTGTGGGCTGTATTCTTCAAGGTCAATCTTGTTCCAGGTGTCAGGTAAAGAGTTTTCTCATAATGGAGCTGACACTTTCATAATTCCTTTGCCTGCCGTGAGGCCTGCAGACCACAGATATTTGCATAGTGCATAGCGTCCCCAGTTTGTAAGCTCACCAGTGCAGCTATCAAGAAATCAGATCTCCATAACAATAACATTCACACAGTTGATGCCTTCACAAAACCTAAGGTTAAAGCATTTTAGATCACACAAAGGCATATTTCAGATGAACAATAAATACTTGCCTTGCCACTGCTGTCAGCATTTCATAAAAATTCACTTTATGGGGTGACCTTATAGAGGTTTACAAAATTATGAGGGGCATGGATAGGGTAAATAAGCAAAGTTTTTCCCTGGGGTCAGGGAGTCCAGAACTAGAGGGCCTAGGTTTAGGGTGAGAGGAGAAAGATATAAAAGAGACCTAAGGGGCAACTTTTTCACATAGAGGGTGGTACGGGTATGGAATGAGTTGCCAAAGGAAGTGATGGAGACTGGTACAATAGCAACATTTAAGAGGCATTTGGATGGGTATATGAATAGGAAGGATTGGGAGGGATATGGGTCAGGTGCTGGCAGGTGGGACTAGATTGGGTTGGGATATCTGGTCGGCATGGACGGGTTGGACCGAAGGGTCTGTTTCCATGCTGTACATCTCTATGACTCTAAAAGACTCTCTTTTCCTGAATTTGAAATCAAGTAATAGAGTCATAGTGACGTACAGCATGAAAACAGAGCCTTCACTCCATCTCAATCCTGCTGAACAGATATCCGAAATTAATCTAGTCCCATTTATCAGAATTTGGCCCAGATTCCTGTAAACCCTTCCTATTCTTGTACCCATCCAGGTGCCTTGTAAATGTTGTAATTGTATCAGCCTCCACCACTTCCTCTGGAAACTCGTTCCTTACACGTACCACCCTCTGTTGCCACTTAGCCCTTTTAAATCTTTCCTCTCTCACCCTAAACATTCCCTCCAGTTCTGGACTCCCTCCCCCAGGGAAAAGACTTGTCTATTTCCCTATCCATGCCCCTCAATTTTAGAAACCTCTAAAAAGGTCTCCCCTCAGCCTCCAAAGCTCCAGGGAAAACAACCCCAATTTATTCAGCCTCTCCCTCCAGTTCAAATCCTCCAACCCTGGCAACATCCTTGTAAATCTTTTCTGAACCCTTTCAAGTTTCACAACATCCTTTCGATAGATCAGAATTACACACAATATTCCAAGTGTAATGTAAGATTGAAACACATGCGCGGTCCAAAGATCTGAAGCAGGGATTCTTTACTTCATTGGCATCAGGTCAAGAAGAAAGTGTAATTAAGGTCAAACGAGAAGCTATATCAACTATGTACATGAAAAGACCATGTGAGTTGCATTTGCCAGAGGAATTCCTTTGTCTGTCTGCCCTCCCTTCCCATCAGCCCACTCCCCACCAACGACACTATCTTTTCCAGTGATGATTTGGAGATAGCGGTGTTGGACTGGGGTGTACAAAGTTAAAAATCACACAACACCAGGTTATAGTCCAACTGGTTTAATTGGAAGCACTAACTTTCAGAACGTCCGAAAGCTAGTGCTTCCAATTAAACCTGCTGGACTATAACCTAATGTTGTGTGATTTTTAACTTTCCCAGTGACAATTTGTTCAACTAGTCCAGCTGTCCTCCCCCACCTTGCCACCTGCAGATAGAGGTCCAGCAGAATTGCTTAACTCCGTTGCTCAGTACCCTCAATCACTGTCACCACCTACTGATGCAGGTCCCTTTATAGAGAAAGACAATTGCTCCATTTAGTGAGGGTGGCAAAACAAGGAGGCGGCATCCATTAACTACCAAAACATGAGGGGCAAATGTAACAAATTCTTATGGACTGTCTCAATCTCTGCTATGAATATGCACTTGAAATCAAGCTCCCACTCCTATTCTTCCAATTTCAAAATTCTAATACTCCCTTAAGTGGTGTCATGACAAACTCTGTTTGATAGTACAACTGTGAAGTGCCAGGTGATGTTTTGTTGTTTAAAAATGCTACATAAGTGCAAGTTGTTGTTCTTGAAGAGTGTAGGAACATATAAATAAGGAGTAGGACTCAGCCACTCAATCCCATGAGGTTGCTCCAACATTCTATCAGATCATGGTTGATCTGATTGTAGCCTCAAATCCACAATCCCATTACACCCGATAAAGATGAGGTAATGCTATTGGGCAAGACAAAAAAAGGCAAGGGAATCCATGATGAATGGAAGAACTATGGGAAGCACCAAGGATCATAGGCTCTTTGGTTTGCATTTACACCATTCCCTCAAGGTATCAGGGCAGGTAGATAATGTGGTATACCTGCCTTTATTAACCAAGGGATAAACTGTAAGTCCATGGAGGCTTTGCTATAAGTATATAAAACATTGGTTAGACCACAAGTAGAGGATTGTACACAGCTCTAGAATATACAATATGGAAGGGATGTAATAACATTGGAGATAGTGCTGAGGAGATTGTTTGAAGTTGCCTGGACTGGAGAGTTTGAGTTATGAAAAAAGATTGGATAGACTAGGGTTCTTTTCGTTAGAGCAGAGGAAATGGAGGAGGAACATGACTGACATGTATAAATTTATGAGGGGAGCAGATGGAGAGATAGGAAGCAACTTTTCCCTTTGATGGAGAGATAAATAAGTAGGGGATGTAGGTTTAAGATGAGGGGCAGAAGATTGAGAGGAGAAACGAGGAAAACTTTTTTCACCCAGAGGATGATGGGAATCTGTAACTCAGTGAAATGTAAGGATTTAAGAAATGTTTAGATGTGAACTCACAGTGCTAAGACATACCAAGGCTATAGTCCAAGTCCTGGAAAACGAGACCCGAATGGTTAAGTGGTTGTTTTTGACTGATGGAAATGCAATGGGATGAAAGACATTTTTCTGTGATGCAGACCTCTCTGACTCTACCTCTTTCATCCTTTCATTAAGAAGAATCTGTCCGCTTCTGCCTTAAAAAATATTTAAGGTATCTGCATTCACCACCTTTTCAGAAAGACAGTTTCAATGATTCATAACCTTTAGGAGATAAAATAATTCTGTCTAATCTCTGTTCATAAATTTGTACACCTCAATCATGTTCCTTCTCAATCTCCTCTGCTCTAACGAAAAGAACCCCAGTCTATCCAATCTTTTTGCATAACTAAAACTCCCCAGTCCAGGCAACTTCAAACAATCTCCTCAGGGCCATCTCCAATGTTATCACATCCCTCCCATATTATGTATTCCTGAGTTGTGTACAATACTCTACTTGTAGTCTAACCAATGTTTTATATACTTATAGCAAAACCTCCATGCACTTACAGTTTATCTCTTGGTTAATAAAGGCAGGTATACCAGGTGCCTTCTTAACCACATTATCTACCGGCCCTGATACCTTGAGGGAATGGTGTACATGCAAACCAAAGAGCCTATAATCCTTGGTGCTTCCCATAGTTTTTCCATTCTTCATGGATTCCCTTGCCTTTTTTGTCCTACCTAATAGCATCATCTCACCTTTATTGGGTGTAATAAGATTGTGGGTTTGAGGCAACTTCCAATCCTTAAACAGAGAGCTGTAATTCTCGATTCTATCGTAAGACATCTATAATCTACATCAAGAGCCTTCAGGATCAGTAATTCTGAAGATTGGCAAGTTTATGGAATAAAGCAATGGAGGCCTAAGAAACTGATGAGGCAGAACAGAATAAAATATGAATGCAATCTCACAAAAATCACAAACATGGACTGTAAAAGCTTTCTTGGGAATGTGAAAAAATGAAATACTTGGCAAAAACAAATGTAGCTGAAAATGTGTTGCTGGAACAGCGCAGCAGGTCAGGCAGCATCCAGGGAACAGGAGAATCGACGTTTCGGGCATAAGCCCTTCTTCAGGACCCTGAAGATTCCTGAAGAATGGCTTATGCCCGAAACGTCGATTCTCCTGTTCCCTGGATGCTGCCTGACCTGCTGCGCTGTTCCAGCAACACATTTTCAGCTCTGATCTCCAGCATCTGCAGACCTCACTTTCTCCTCAAAAACAAATGTAGGTCCATTGCAAGCAGAGTCAGGAGAATTTACAATGGAGAATACAGAAATGACAAAAAAAACCCAATGATTATTTTCTGTCTGTTTTAATAAGAAATATACCAGAAATCTCCCAGAACAAAGTAACTCTGGAGAATGAAAAGTTGAAGGAACACTTCAACACTAAGAAATACTAAGGGGCAGAAAACATCATTAGGAGTTGTTCAGATCTATAAACAGCAGTGGAGATGTAAGGGAGGGCATTAAACAAGAAGTGAGACATACGTGCAGTAAGGATACAACTGTAATCATGAGCGACTTTAATTTACATATAGATTGCGCAAACCGAACTAGCAATGATATTGAGACAAAAGTTTCCTGGAGTGTGTAATGATGGTTTGTAGAGCAATACGTGAGAAACCAATCCGAGAACAGCTTATTTTAGATGAGGTACTGTGCAATGAGAAAAGATTCACTAATAAGCTTGCTGTGATGGGTCCTTTGGGGAAGAGCGACCATAATATGATAGAATTCTTCAATACGATGGAGAGTGAAATATTTGAATCCAAAACTAGATTCCTGAATCTAGGTATGAGGAGTAATTTGGTAAGGATGGACTGGAGAACATTAAAGGGGTTGATGGTGGATAGACCAATGGTTCATATTTAAAGATTATATACATAAATTACACAATTATTCACTCTTGTCTGGTGCAAAAATAAACAGAGGAAAGGTGGTTTAACCATGGCTTACAAAAGAAATTAGGAATAGTCTTAGAGGAGACATATAAAACTACAAGAACCAAAAGCCTGGGATTGAGAACATTTTAAAAGTCAGCAAAAAAGGACAGAAGTTTAATCAAGTGGGGAAAGTAGAGGATGAGAGTAAAATTGCAGGAAACATAGAAACTGACTGTAAAAGATTTATAAATATGTGAAGGGAGAAAGAAGAGTAAAGACAAATAAGTCCCTTACAGTCAGAAACAGGGAAGTTATAATGGGCAAGAAAGAAACAGCAGGCAAATTGAACACATACTTTTGTTCTGTCTTCACAAAATAGGGCATTAAAAAAAAACCCGACAGAACTGTGTATGGTGTAACACAAAAACAGAAATTGCTGGAAAAGCTCAGCAGGTCTGGCAGCATGTGTGAAGAGAAATCAGAGTTAATATTTCAGAGATCCTGTTCTGAGGAAGGGTCACCAGACCCTAAACTTTAACTCTGATTTCTCTTTAAAGATGCTGTTAGACCAGCTGAGCTTTTCCAGCAACTTCTGTTTTTGTTTCTGGCATTTAATAAAACCTCAGGAGAAATGTTATGGAACCTTAGATCTGATGATATGATGGAATCGAAGGAAATCAGTATTAGAAAGAAAATGGTGATCGGGAAATGAACATGGTTAAAGACTGACAGATCACCAGGTAATGATAATCTACATCCCAGGGTACTAAAGAAAGTGGTCTGGAAATACTCGATGGTCATCTTCCACAGTCTATATACACTAAACCAGATCCTACAGATTAGGAGGTGTGGGAGATGTAGCCCTGCTATTTAAAAAAGCAGGGAGTGAAAACAGAATCACAAACCAGTTAGTCTAACATCAGCAGTGGGGAAAACGCTAATCTATTATAAAAGATGTGATAACAGAATAATTGGAATGCAGTAAAGGGATTTTTCAAGGCAGCTTGGGTTTATGAAAGGAAAATCATACTTAACAAACCTACTGGAGAGTGCGATGGAGGGAATAACTAGTAGAATAGATAAGATAAATGTGAAGTATTTAGATTTTCAGAAGGTTTTTGAGGAGGTCCCTCATAAGAAGTTCGTGATTTAAAGAATTTAAAAATTAAATTAAAAATTTCAAAGAACACAAGTCGAGTTGATATGCAAGTATATAACAATATTTAGTTGACAGGAAACAGATGAGAATAAAAGGGTCTTTTTCTGAGTAGCAGGCAGTGACTGATGGTCTTGCTACTCATAATAACATCGACGATCGAAATGAGAAAACCAAATGTAACATTTCAAATTCTGCTGAAGATGCAAAACTAAGCAGAATTTTGAGTTGTGAGGAGGATAAGAGGCTTCAAGGTGATTTAAACAAGTTGAGTGAATGGGCAAACATGTGGCAGATGCAGTACAATGTGACTTAATGTGAAGTCTGACACTTTGGTGTTAAAAACAGAAAGGAAAAGTATTATTCAAATGGTGATATATTGCTAAGTTTGGATATACAAAGGGATCGGTGTGTCCTTGTACACCAGTCAACGAAAGTAGGCAGAAGGTGCAGTTATGCTCTTTGGAAGGAAGAGTAGAGAAGTGAATATTTAAATAGAGTAAGATTGGGGAGATCTTGTCACAAAAGGCAAGCATCCAAGTTCAGCGGTAATAGTGAAGGTGAATAGAACGTGGCCTTAACTTAAATGGAATATAAATGTAGGGAAATGTTGCCAAAACTGTAGAAAACACTAGACAGACCACAGCTGGAATGTGGTGAACAATTTTGTGCCCCTTATCGAAGGACAGGCATATTGGCACAGAAGTTTCACAAGGCTGACATCAGGTATGGTTCCTGATGGAGGGCTCCAGCCCGGAACGTCTATTTTCCTGCTCCTTGGATGCTGTCTGACCTGTTGTGCTTTTTCAGCAACACACTCTCAACTCTGATCTCCAGCATCTGCAGACCTCACTGTCTCCATCAGGTATAGAGGGACTATCTTAAAAATAGTAGATTGGACCTGTACTCATTGGAATTCAGAATAATGAGAGGTGACCTTATTGAAATATGAAAGATTCTTAGGAGACTCAATGGGGTAGATGAGAAAAAATTGTTTTACCCTGTAAGAGAATCTAAGACCACAAAGCACCATCTCAGAATAAGGGGTTGCACATTTAAGACACAAATCAGGAACGATTCCATTGCTCAGAAGGTAGTGAATCTGTTGCATGTTTTACTGCAAGACTGAAACATATTTTAAATCAGACCTTGGTGAATCGGGTTAGTATAGGATGGGTCCTATTGTGCAGCTGAACACATGTTCAACAGCCTTCTTAGGACACAGCACTAACTTGAGCTGTGAGGTTCAGGGTGGCACTTCTACCATGACCACCTGACAATGCTGGATGTTTCCAGCACATCCAGACCATGCCCACCTTAGTGCCCCTACAATCATGGCAGTTGTGTGGGTGCACCGGAAGTGACAAGGGGCAGTCTGGTCAACAGTGCTAGGAGTTCCTGCTTTCTGTAGCACTGGCACCAACAGCTCCTCGGACTCGGGTTTCATGCTGCGTTCACGCTTATACTTACAACCTGTTACAATTCAATGGAACAGCACAGAAAGAGGCTGCTGAGCCTATCATGCATCCAGTGGCCTTATGAACCATCTAATTTATCCCACTTTCCCATTCTTCACCCACAGCTTATCACTTATTTTCATTGAAAACTTTGAAAGTTACTTTTGAAGGGCTTTCACTACACTTTCAGATTGCTGATTCCAAAAAAGCAATTTCCCCTCTTCCTTCTGGTTCTCTTGCCAATTATGCTAAATCCTCTCTCCTCTGGCCACAGAACCTTCTGTGAGCAAAAACAATTTCTACTTATTTATTGGATGAAAATCCTTTATAATGTTGAACAGCACAATTAAGCTAATCACCCACACACCATAGATATGTCTAGTCCATAGAGAACTATGCCAGCCTCTTCCATCTTTCTTCAAATATCTTCAATCAATCAGTGTTGACTTGAGCTTCATTTAAATGGACACCCTCATTCAAATGAAGCTCAAGTCTGCGCATGCCTGGTCCCATTTGTCAAATAAATCCAGGATAGAGCCAAGAAGGGTGTAAGTCCCCTGGCTTCAAATTTATCTTTGGAAACAATCGTCTTTGTTTAGCATTTTTTTAAAAAAAACTTATTCAAGGCACGTGGACATCACTGGCCAGGTCAACTTTCACTTCCCATCCATAATTGGCCATATGGCGATTGAAAATCAACCACATTGCTGTGGGTCTGGAGTCACGTGTAAGCAAACCTAGCTGAGGATGGTAGATTTCCTTCCCTAAAGGACATTAGTGAACCAGATGGACATTTTTTTTCCCAACAATCAACGGTGGTTTCATGGTCACAGTAGGTTTTTAATTCCAGATTTTTGTTTTAAATGATTGAATTAAAATTACACCATCCCCAGAACATTTGCTGGGTTCCTGGGTTATTAGTTTAGTGACTAGGCAATTACATCCCCTTGGTTCTGATTAGTTGCTACAGTGATACAATCTAAGAAGTTAAGTGCAATTAGTTCACGGGCATATTACTCCTATTGCAGCCTGTTTGGCTAATGAGCAATTTTGGGGTATGAGTTAAGTTGATTGGCAGAGGTTTGCGTGACCATGAATCCAGGAATTGCATTGATTGACTCAGAGTCAATTCTGCAGCTCCTCAGCTTGACGCGCCTGGGATGGTTTCTCTGGACATACCTCGGCTAGCTAAACGGAGAAAGAGAAGACCTTTAGTTCCACATTAACAAAGGGAAACTTCAAAATGTAACCTCATGGCAGCCAGAACCCCAGGGCTGGAACAAGAATTTTCAATAAGCAAAGTGGATGAGCAGGAGGATAATGCCTTTACATTTTCTCATCATTTCTATTGGCATGGTAACAGTGAATCATTCATCAAAATGACATTTCATCCCCCATCCCCCCGCCCCCACCACCGACCTCCATTCACTCTGCAAACTGGTCACTGGCCAAGCAAATACACCACTTTACCTCAGGAGCTGGGAGAGATGTTTTATTGGTGGAATAATTTGGGGGTGGGGGCGATGAAGTTTACAACATTTGACTGAATATTATTAAAACCGATTTCCTAACAATATCTAGGCACATCATAACCATCCCTGGTTATCTCTTTACTTGAGCAAATATAGTGCATTACAATGAGCTTTGATCTCAGTAATAAACTGAGCAGAATTTGTTAGTGTAACAGAAAACAGGACATCCTCTTTCATTCAATGTTGGACAGCTGTATTATTAAAGTAAGGGCACAATCATTTGCCTAGTATTTATTAGACGCAGGTGCACTTAACTGGTGATAAAAAAAATATTTCTATTGTCATGTTATTTATATGTACCAGGAAAGGAATGGTGCTTTCCAAAATAAAAATAATGATTTTAAATGGAGTACATCCACTCATTGTGACAAACTATTGCTTGCTTGAACAAGGGGAAGAATCAAATCATTGCACTTGCATTTTTTGTTTAATCGTTTTCAGGAAATGACTAACACTTACTGCCCATCCCTCATTGCTCTTGAGAAGATGGTGGCCATTAACATTCTTGAATCTTGTAGCCCATGTAATGAAGATGCACATTGTGCTGTTTGACAGCACGTGCCTCAGTGATGGTAAAAGAATGGCGAAGAACATCCAAAACTGGGTGACGTGAAAGCACTATTGGAGGTGGAGGTTGATCTTGAAAACAATAGCCTTGCCAAGAACTTGGTAAACTTGTCCTTCTAGGTCTGGTTTGGGAGATGTTATTCAGGGAAAAGATCTAGAAGTTGGAATGACCCTGGTGGGAGTAGCGCACTGGGAAATTAAACTCAATTATTCTACCAGTCATCACAAGTGTGAAGTTTGACCAAGTTAATGTCTTGGAAGATTAAGTCCTGAAAGTGACTATTGTCCACGATAAAAGGAACTCACACTACATTTTATCAATGAACAAGAATGCAAAAATGTCTGTTATGATAAATTTATCCTCTAGGAGAAAGTGAGGACTGCAGATGCTGGAGATCAGAGTCAAAACATGTGGAGCTGGAAAAGCACAGCCGTTCAGGCAGCATCCAAGGATCAGGAGAATCAACATTTTGAGCATAAGCTCTCCATCAGGAATGTGGGAGAGGTCTAAGGGAGCGGAGCGATAATTCGGAGGTGGGTGGGACTGGGGGTAAGGTATTTGGATAGCAATAGGCTGATGGAGGTGGGGTGCGATGGTGATAGGTCGGAGGCGAGGGTGGAGCGGACAGGTGGGAAAGAATATAGACAAGTAGGACAGATCAAGAGGGCATTGCTGAGTGGGAGGGTTGGATCTAGGATAAGGTAAGAGGAAGGAAGATGAGGAAACTGGTGAAATCAGCATTGATCCCGTGCAGTTGGAGAGTCCCAAGGCAGAAGATGAGGCATTCTTCCTCCAGGTGTTGTGTGACTAAACTCTGGCAGCGGAGGTGGCCCAGGACTTGCATGTCCTTGGCGGAGTGGGAGGGGGAGTTGATTAGTCTGTGTGTCCCAGAGATGTCCTCTGAAATGTTCCGCAAGTTGGCATTCTGTCTCCCCAAGGTAGAGGAGACCACATCAGGAGCAATGGATACAGGTAATGACGTGGTGGGGGTGCAGGAAAATCTGCCAGATGTGGAAGGATCCTTTGGAGCCTTGGACGGAGGTGAAGGGGGGAGGTGTGGGGCACAGGTTTTACACTTCCTATGGTGGTAGGGGAAGGTACCGGGAGGGGGAGGGTGGGTTGGTAGGTGGGGCATGGACCTAACAACAGAGTCGCAGAGGAAATGGTCTTTCTGGAATGCAGATAGGGGTGGGGAGGGAAATACCACCAGAGATATACTTCCAAATTTATCCTCTATTATGTGGCAAAATAGATTATTAATTAACTTTAAACTAAACCTCCTTAAATCCAAGTAGTCACATTCACTTGAGCTTGGGATGGCCAGATGGAAGTGACATTCTTCTTAAGAATAACATGGGTGAAAAATAGAAGTGAAAGGGTACATTGTCTGTCAATCTATAGTGGAATGAGGTGAGTCTTCTTGTAACTTATCATTGCCAAAAGCCAGAAGTATATTAAATTGTTGCCAACTGTGGTGATCCTAAACTTGGTAGATGGTCAGTTGGACCTAGGTCTTTGTTTGACTTGGAAGTTTTCTTTCTTTTTGCGAAGTATTTGAGGGTTATTACTTTTCCAAATAAAAATGGGGGGAGGGGGTGGTGAAGATCCAAGTGACCTACAGACTTTTTGAATGTCTGTGCCAACCGCTCATCAAGTTTGTAATAAACTGACATATAAACCAAGTTGCTGGGCATTTATGTTTTTTTTCCAAAGACATCTAGTCTTAGCATGCCCCACTAAAAAGTATTGACACCCACCTTCTATGAAAAAAACCCTCTGTGTAACGAATAAGTGACCACAGAATTTTTCTTACCTCCAATTATGAAAAAAAAATCAACTCGGTCCTTTTCTGTGAAGACACTTTGATTTATCCAGTTTATATTTATAAATGAAACAGCTGTGCTCCTTGCAAAGAACATCAGTCAGAGCTGGTCATTCAGCAACCCTGAATATGTTAAATTAGTGGCATAGTAACCAGCTACTGGAAGAGTTTAATTCCGGTCCTGATGTCAGTGGATCAAAATTAGGTAGAGAAAAACAATTGGAAGTTCGGAAAAAAAAAAATCAATGAATTCAGATTGCACAGCGTACATCAGATACATTATAACTCTTTAACAGGGTTTAGAGGCAGAGTTTGATGGTGTAATGTAATACAGTGCCTCCAAGGCACAACATATGATATCGGGACATGATTAGCTGTAACTTATTGATTTCTAATGCTCTCTGAATGACATGTGCGTCAAAAGCTCACATTTATATTGCATCTTTCACATAATAAAATGTCCCACGGTGTTTCAAGGACTGTTACCGGAAAGGATTTGACACCTCACTGCATGAGGAGATATTAAGATAGGCGACCAGACAAGGAGGTGGGTTTTAAAGAACATCCTGATTGAGGGAAAAGCATGGAGAGATTTAGCGAGGAAATTCCAGAGCTTAGTCCAGAGTTTCCTCCTCCATGGAGCTGGCAAGAAGGGGAAATTATTGGGTGAAATGGCCCCGGAGAGATACTTGCCTCATCTCAACAGGTCACAAGTTAAATAGAGCGAAAGACCACTTACCAGCAATTAAAAACTTTCGGTGGCCAATTAAGGGTCTCAACTCACCACTACCCTGATTACCATCCTCCCCAACAATATGTGAGAAAGGTGGGTGGTTTTACCGTCCCATTTGCTGGGTTTGTGGGTGGGGGTGGGTGGGGGTGGAAAAGGCAGTATTTCTCTCATCTTGGAGCAATCAGGCAACGATGGTTGAGGCAAGGGTAAGGAGAGACCACTGAAAAGCACCTCCCTTTCCTCTCACCCTCCTAACTGCACCTCTCCTCTCAATCTCTATCTCAAGAGAAAGAAAACCATTCCTCTTCCTGCTGATAGACCTTTGAAGCTGTTGGCCTTGGATTGGCTGAGAGGTGGGACTCCATTGTTGAGAACTGCAATAAGCTGAGAAGATTACCCATCAGGTTGTGAGAAAGCAAGCTTTCTCAGTGCTTAGTGCACACATGGAATGCAGAAAGAGGCCATTTGGCATTGAGTCTGCACCAACCTCTGAGGGAAGAGCATCCCACCCAGACTCAGCCCTATCCCCATAACCCCACACTTACCAAATTTAATCCACCTAACCCACACATTTTTGGACCATGGGAGGATATCAGAGCACCCAGAGAAAACCCACACAGAGACAGGGAGAATGTCCACATGGACAGTCAGCCCAAGCTGAGATCGAACCCGGGTCCCTAACACTTTGAGGCAGCAGTGCTAACCACTGAGCCACCGTGTCACCAGCCATATAATCTGCAGCTCAGACAGTTACTGCCTCAATGCGAGTGTGAACACATTAGAAAATGTTAAAAATTCTGTTCATAATTACAAATGGGAGGACTGTTACTGTCTCAAAGATCATGGGCAAAAGGTCTTTGTAACACCAGTACCAGTAGGTTTTATGCCAAGTGACACTCCAATTCCAAAGTAGTCAATGCTGCAGTCAAAACATCAACTCTGCTTCGCTCTCCATGGATGCTGCCAGTTCAGCTGAGTTTCTCCAGCACTTCCTAGTGTGGAAACAGGCCCTTCAGCCCAACAAGTCCACACCGACCCTCCGAAGAGCAACCCACCCAGACCCATTCAACTGATTAATGCACCTAACACCAAGGGCAGTTTAGCATGGCCAATTCACCTGTTGTGCACATCTTTGGACAATGGGAGGAAACCGGAGCACCCGGAGGAAACCCACACAGACACGGGGAGAATGTGCAAACTCCACACAGACAGTTGCTCGAGGCAGGAATTGAACCCGGGTCCCTGGCGCTGTGAGGCAGCAGTGATAACCACTGAGCCACAGTGCCACCCTTAACGATTAGATTCCCTACAGAATGGAAACAGGCCATTTGGCCAAACAAGTCCACACCAACCATCTGAACAGTAACCCACCAAGACCCATTCCCCTACCCTATATTTACCCCTGACTAATGCACCTAACACGATGGGCAATTTAATATTGCCAATTCACCTGACATGCACATCTTTGGATTGTGGGAGGAAACCAGATCACCAAACGGAAATCCATGTGACACAGGGAGAATGTGCAAACTCCACACTGTTGTCCGAGGCGGAATCAAACCTGGGGTCCCTGGTGCTTTGAGGCAGCAGTGCTAACCACTGAGCCACCATGCTGCCCACCTTCCTGTCATAGAACTATTCTGTTGTTCCCTCAGTGTCGCTGGGTCAATATCCTGAATCTCTTTCCCTCATGGTTTGAGGGTACGCCTACAGCACACGGTCTACCTGCTAGCTTCCATTTTAAATAAAGGGTTAAATCCTGCAATTTAAATCTTTTCAGAAGATGACTGCTCTGCCATCTATTTTTCCAGTATTTTAATCACAGAATTTTAGAAGGGTAGAGCAGACAATGAAACTATTCAGCTTAGAATACAGAATCATTGCAGTGTGCAAAAAGGCCATTCAGCCCAACAAGTCCAGACCAACCCGCTGAAAAGCATCCCACCCTATCCCTGCAACCCCCATGGCTAATCCACTAAGCCTACACATCCCTGGACACTATGGGCAATTTAGCATGGCCAATCCACCTAATCTGCACATCATTGGACTGTGGAAGGAAACCAGAGCACCCGAAGAAAACCCGTACAGACACAGGAAGAATCTTTGTGCAGAGTTTGCACAGTCACCCAAGGCTGGAATTCAACCCGGGTCCCTGACGCTGTAAGGTGGTAGTGCTAACCACTGAGTCACTGTGCTACCTCTTGTTATTAAATGCATAGCATTTGTTTTTTTCACTATTGTTAGCCAAAACAAAATTTACAAAGAGCTTATTTGATTTACTAAACTATGAATAAATAATGCGAATTAACCTCACCGTACATCTCCATACTAAAAAAGCAAAATTTCATTGCAGTTTGTCACAATATTGCAATGCTACTGTAAAATATTCAAGAAATAATGAAACATTAAAGCCAATATTAGAATGCACTGTCAGTAGTAATTGACATTACTTCATAATTTAACTGAGATTTTTGGCTGTCTCTGCTCCAAATTAGTCTGTTTCTGAATTATATCAGTATCTCCAGAACTCTGTACAAACGTGGAGTATGTTTTCTTTCTGCAATTCTTCCATCGTTCCATGCTGTTTTTACAACAAGACTTACTTTAAAACTTCACTTCACCAATGATGGAGTTTTATTTTATTTTGCCTGGAAATCTCTCTTCTGCTCTCTTTCTCTCTTCGACTTTTTTTTAAAAAGTGTCCAAGAGAAATCATCCTGTTGTGGCTCAGAAGGATGAGAAAGATCATGAGAAAGAGGATGGAGGAAACTCAGCTGATATTGAAACTGGGAAATGGCAAATCACTTCGGCCAATTCAAATGCAAATGTAACGATCTAACCTGTACCTTCTGATGGATCCATTTCATAGAGTCATAGAGTCTTTGTGACATACAGCATGGAAACAGACCCTTCGGTCCAACCAGTCTATGCCAAACATAATCCCAAACTCAACTAGTCCCACCTGCCTGCTCCTGGCCCATATCGCTCCACATCTTTCCTATTCATGCACTTATCTAAGGTGATTTTTTAAAATAGTCACTGTACCTTCATCCACCACTTCCTCAGGAAGTTCATTCCATATGCCAACGACCCTCTGTGTAAAAAATCTGCCCCTCATGTCCTTTTTAAATCTCTCTCCTCTCACCTTAAAAATGTGCCCCTAGTCTTGAAATTTCCCAACCTAGGGAAAAGACACCAACCATTAACCCTATCTGTACCCCTGATGATTTTATAAATCTTTTTAAGGTCACCTCTCAACCTCCTACGCTCCAGTGGGAAAATGTCCCAGCCTAACCAGCCTTTCTTTATAACTCAAAATCTTCCATACCCAACCACATCCTGGTAAATCTCTTCTGAACACTCTAGTTTATTAATCCTTCCTATACCAGGGTGAAGGAAACTAGACACAGTACTCCAGAAGAGGTCTCCCAAATGTCCAGTACAACCTCAACAGGACTTCCCCGATCCTGTACTCAAAAGACTGAGCAATGAAGTCAAGTATCCTAAACATCTTATTAACCACCCTGCCGACCTGTGCTGCAAGCTTCAAAGAATTATGTACCTGAACTCCTAGGTCTCTCTTTTATACAATTATTGGTAGGGCCGTAGGTCGCGTTGTAGAAGTGTTTGTGTATTAAAATGCAATGTTTTTAAGGGGACTAGGATGTGGAAATGGAGCTAAGATAAAAAAATGTATCACTACCTAACTGAATGGTGCAGCAAATGACCCTCTCCTGAGCCTATTTCGAACATGTTGCGGTGGCTGCAGACCAACTAGGAAGTGTGTGGATTGGATGTGTATCAAGGACACTTAAGTGAACAACCCAGCTCTTCAGATTAGCAACAAAGATAGATGCATTTCTCCTCCACTGCTGCCAGGTCTTCAGTGCTGCAGCCATGTTGCAGAAATGTACCAGTGCTGCTTCTCTCCAGGGAATGTCCAATGGGCACAGAAGAAGGTGGACAAAGTCAGAGCACATATACCTTTTTCTTGACTACAACTCAGTTTTTAAATGGTTCTTCAATAAGTCTGTGGATAGTTGACTGATAGCGAGATAGCAGCAGGGTCAGGGTGTGAGTTGGAATGCTTGCTTCAGTTACACTGGTTAATGTCTGAGCTGCGTCAGAGATTAAACTGTGTAACGTTTCCAGGATAAGTCACCAGACAGGACATAGCCCAAGACTCTGTCTGACCTTGGACATATTGCCCTCAGCAGTACAAATCAACCTTTTGCAAGCTTAAACTTTCTGGGCAATTGATGCGGAAGAGTGACCTGGTGTTCTGCACCATTAGGTTCCAGACTGTTCTGGCATGTGAAAGATGCCTGGCCTCACCTGTCTGTGCTGAGTTTGCATGTTATTCCCATGGGTTTTCTCCAGGTGCTCCAGTTTCCTCCCATAGTCCAAAGATGGGTTAAGTGGATTGGCCATGCTAAATTGCCCTGTAATGTCCAGGGATGTGCAGCCTAGGTGGGTTAGCCATGGGAAATCTGGGGTTATGGGGATAGGGTGGGATGCTGGGTTGGGTGGGATGCTCTTCGGAGGGCTGGTGCAAACCTAATGGACTGAATGGCCTTTTTCTGCACACATAGGGATTCTATGATTCTATATTCCCCCATGTCTCACCCTCAGGTCATTGCTTCCTTAATCAGTCAGAAACATGATACTTTTGCCTCAGATAATTTACTTATCAATGGCACGTGATGCACTGCCTGGTTTCGGTTATATTTAATAACGGTCCTTTATGCAAGCTCAATAATGTAACACCATTGCTGTTCTTTGCAAAAATGATTCATTCCTCTCAATTACTAAAACCCCTCTCAGTTTACAACATACTGAATCTCAATGGCTCCCCACTGCTGTATAAATCACAGTAGGCTTGAACTGAACAGAAAATATATGGGAGATGTGAAATTAAATCTGGTTAAACAACACAGAAGATATTAAGCCTTACATCGTATGTCACC
This sequence comes from Chiloscyllium plagiosum, assembly GCF_037043375.1. Lineage (NCBI taxonomy): Eukaryota > Metazoa > Chordata > Chondrichthyes > Orectolobiformes > Hemiscylliidae > Chiloscyllium > Chiloscyllium plagiosum. The sequence continues at coordinate 115,443,281 of NW_028270144.1, read as the reverse complement.
TAGTTACATCAAAGACACATGGGAAAATCTGGCATATGACAGCTGAGCTTGTTTTAGTAGGTTTCACTTATTAATAATTAGCTTAATTGGTATTTTAGTCAGGATGTCCTATCATCTGACAGTGCTGAATGCTGGACTATTTCTTCACTTGCATTGATTTTGAAAGGCTAAAATTGGAAAGATGCTGAAATATTTCATCTGTGTTTAATGTAATATGGAATATGCAGACTTGAAAACAATGGCCTTAATCCATACATTCCTACAAGTGGGATTTTCATTCTAAGCATTAAAAATTTCTGCACACATAACTAATCCAAACTATGACTGTCCTCTTTCACAAAATCCAATTGTTTCTCAAAATATACCAAATTATTTCCAAGGCTGTTAAAATATATTTAAAGGGTGTAACAAAAGAAAATGGAAGATATACCTGGCGCTTAATGGTTAAATAATGAGTTGCTACCTGCAATCATTTAACTTCCGAACGATTTTGTGGACGTGGAAGTATTAATTGCCCATTTTCTCAAAGCAGAGAAAACATGTTTTTAAAACTGCTTGAAACAAGAGCAGAACTTTTGATTGATTCACAGGATATAACAATCGAGTGTTTCGTTATATTACTTTTGTCAGGGAACGTGGGATAGACAAATAGTCTGTGTGCCTATAGGATATTGAAGAACTTGCCTCTGTCCCGAAGCAGAGTTCTCACAGCATAGGAGGAAATTACAGTCACCCCTGTTGTCAAAGTGAGGGATCAGAGCTGGGCATAAATCAGTCTCTAAATTATTTTGCACATTGATCAGCTCCACATGTACCTGCAACCGAGATACAGTTTAAGGGTCTATCGTGCTTACAAAATGGCTAATTCAATTCTCCCTCCAATGCATTTTTGCACTTTGTGCTCCTGTGCTTCAATGAATTAATCTGTACAGCACTTTGTCGCGTTTCTTCTTGGAAGAATGTGCTATGTACCGCAAATTAAATGGACGCGGTTACTTCCTCACTCTGGTATTTATCTCTCAATCAACGTCAAAAAAAACCCCAGATTTTCTGGTTATTTTCACATTGCAGTTTGGGAACGCTTGCTCAATGCAAATTTCAGTAGCTAACATGTTTCTTGTATTACGACAGTGATTACAGTTTACTGGCTGTAAAGTACTTTGAAATATCCACTGACTGAAAAGAGCTGGAGAAATGCAAGCGTTATTTTTCATCTTGTTTTAACAATCCTGTGTATGGTGAACAGCCAAAAAAAAAACTTGCATCGTTTACTAACAAAGCCTAACTCCTACCACAGAAAGTTTACTAACAAAAAAAACCAAAAAAGAGGCAAATTTTGGGATTCTCTACGCCTCCAGTTCTGCCAACTAGTACATCTCCGTTTTATTCTCCATCAACCATCTTGTTCCTAAACTCTGGAATTCCCTTCTGAAACCTTCCTGGATCCCCCACTTGTTTTGGTAATCACGGAAGCATATCTCTTTCACAGAGCTTTCGTTCACCTGTCTTAAATTTGTCTGATAATACTCCTCCGCAGTGCCTTGGCATGTTTAACTGTCTTAATGCAGCTATAGAAATACAACTTACTGTTGTTGTAGAAATGATCAGACGAGAAAGGTTCCAGAATTGTCAGCTGACTTCGAGCGGAGGAGACGGGTTATTACAATTGGCTGAGCATATCCGATGCTGGAAAAGGGACAGCTTGTGAGTTCTGCCGCTGATTAAGTGCCCGATTTTGACATTGATTTGGGGGGCGGGAAAAGCTCAGCTACAACATATCTGGATTAGTGATGCTGGAAGAGCACAGCAGTTCAGGCAGCATCCGCTCCTCGGATGCTGCCTGAACTGCTGTGCTCTTCCAGCACCCCTAATCCAGAATCTGGTTTCCAGCATTTGAATTAATTGTTTTTACCTGCAACATATCTGTCCAATCCCAAGAACAATCCTGCTGATTTTCACTGTTAAAGCTTGAACATGAACTCCTTGTGTGCAGTATCAGTAACTTCCTGCCAAAGGGTGCAAGTTCATATTTTCCCACCTACACGATCAAATTTTTGTCCACACGCTTGACCTGTCTACATTCCTTTGCAGCCTCTCTATCTCCTCTTGTCAGCTTACCTTCCTGCCTATTTCGGTGTCAGCAGCAAGTTAAGTTCCCTTACATTCAGCCCTTGCATGTAGGGATATAGACCGTCAATAGTTGAGACTCCAACATTGTTCTGCCCGTCCGTGAGTTACAGCCTGTCAAACTGAAAAAAAAATTCTCGCATATCCCTACCCTCTGCTTCCTGTTTGGCAATCCTTTACCCAAGCTAACTTGTTATCCCAGTCTTATTGCCTCTTCTCATCTTCTCTCAACCTATTGTGATGGGCCTGATTTATACATTGCATTATACTTTCCCGTGTGATTTTACTATATTCTCTCATGTCTCTGCTATCAGCTTTGATCCTTCAGGCCTTTGCCCCTTGTATGCACCCGAATCTGAAGTATCTCCTCCTCAAAAATCACCCATTGCCCCAGTTTCCCTTGCTAACTGAAGCTTCCATTTTATCCAGGTTAACTCCCTTCTCATTGCGTTGAATTCCTTTTTTAATTCCCTCGTGGGATGTGGGTAGTCACAGGCTAGGCCAGCATTTATTGTCCTCCAGATTGGCCAGGAGAAGGTGATGGTGAGCGATCTTCTCAAATTGCTGCAGTCTTTGAGGTGCAGGGACACCAACCATGTTGTCAGAAAGGGAGTTCTAGGATTTTCACCCAGCAACCAGTGAAGAAATGCCAACTTAGTTCCAAGGTCAGGATGATGTGTAGCATGGTGAAGAACTTGCAGGTGGGAGTCGGCTTCCCATGCAACTGTTCCCCTTGTGAGTCTAGGTAGTAGAGTTTGTAAGTTTCAAAGGTGATGTTGAGGGAGCCTTGCTGAGTTACTGCAGTGCATCTGGTAGATGGTACACAATGTTGTTACACTGTGCGAGTGATGAAGTGAGTGAATGTTGAAGGTAATGAATGTGTTAATAGTGAAGCTGGCTGCTATGTCCTGGATGGAATAAGCTGCTTGAGTGATGTTGAAGCTGCACATATCCAGGCCAACAAAGAATATTCCATCACATTCAAAATGTATGCCTTGCAGATGGCAGAGAGGCCATTCTGAGACAGAAGCTAAATTACTCACTGGAGAACTCCCAGCCTCTGACCAGAAACTGAACTGGACCAGCCGTATAAATACCGTGGCTCCAAAGCAGGTCAATGGCAACACTCAGGAAGTTAGGAGTGTGGAATTCAGAAATGGTAATACATTGAATGTCAAGAAGTGGCGGTTAGATTCTCTCTTGTTAGAGATGATCATTGCCTGGCATTTTTGTGGTGCCACTTGCCTAGGTCTTGCTGCATATGCGTATGGACTGCATCCGAATCTGAGGAGCGGTGACTGTGCTGAACGTAGTGCAATCATCAGGGTAAAAACAATGACTGCAGATGCTGGAAACCAAATTCTAGATTAGAGTGGTGCTGGAAAAGCACAGCAGTTCAGGCAGCATCTGAGGAGCAGGAAAATCAACGTTTCAGGCAAAAGCCCTTCATCAAGAATAGAGGCAGAGTGCCTGCAGGGTGGAGAGATAAATGAGAGGAGGGTTGGGGTGGGGGAAGATAGGAAAGAGTACAATGGGTGAATGGGGGTGGGGATGAAGGTGATAGGTCAGAGAGGAGGGTGGAGTGGATAGGTGGAAAGGAAGATAGGCTGGTTGGACAAGTCATGGGGACAGTGCTGAGCTGGAAGTTTGGAACTGGGGTGAAGTGAGGGAAGGGGAAATGAGGAAACTGGTGCTCTGGGGTTGAAGTGTTCCTAGGTGGAAGATGAGGCGTTCTTCCTCCAGGTGTCGGATGGTGAGGGAGTAGTAGTGAAGGAGGCCCAGGACCTCCATGTCCTCAGCTGAGTGGGATGGGGAGTTGAAATATTGGGCCACAGGGCAGTGTGGTTGATTGGTGTAGGTGTCCCAGAGAAGTTCCCTAAAGCGCTCTGCTAGGAGGCGTCCAGTCTAGCGAGACCGCATCGGGAGCAATGGGTACAATAAATGATATTGATGGATGTGCAGGTAAACCTTTAATGGATGTGGAAGGCTCCTTTAGGGCTTTGGATGGAGGTGAAGGAGGAGGTGTGGGCGCAGGTTTTGCAATTCCTGAGGTGGCAGGAGAATAGTGCAATCATCAGCAAACATCCACATCTGTGACCTGATGATGGAAGGAAATTATCTCTCCTCCCAATTACATTTTCTTTCTTAGATTGTTCCTTGTTCCTCTGCAATACTACTTGAAACCTTATGATAAAATGATCATTCATATCCGTGTTATCCCCTTGAGACTTGCTCACCTTAGCACACCTTATTCCCAAATACCCTCCTTCTCACTTTCGCCTGAGAACATGCAGATTAAGAATTTTTTCCTGAACACACTCCATGCTTATCCTATCATATTCCTACACAATAGTGTATGCTTTTAGCTCAACAGCATTGCTTACATTATAAACCATAAGACCATAAGACATAGGAGCAGAAATTAGGCCATTTAGCCCATCAAATCTGCTCCACTATTCAATCATGGCTGATGAGTTTTTCATCCCCATTCTCATATTTTTTGAAATCCTTTTTACTCCACTTCTATCCAATAGGGAACTATTTCCTTCTCTTGCACTACCCAGTGTTTTCATTTTCTGCACTGTAATCCTCTCTTCTATTTCTGGTGCCCATTCCCCTTTTACCAATTTTGTTTAAACCCTCCTTAACCACACTAATGAACTTTTCCAATGAATCAGAGATGCCGGTGTTGGACTGGGGTGTACAAAGTTAAAAATCACACAACACCAGGTTATAGTCCAACAGGTTTAATTGGAAGCACACTAGCTTTCGGAGCGACGCTCCTTCATCAGGTGATTCCAAGGAAGACATTGATCACAGTTCTTTTAAGGTGCAATCCATTCCTTTTAAATAGGGGCCTTCCATTACAGAACTGGTTCCACTGCCCCAAGAATCTGAAACCCTCAAACTGCACATCCTCCATGTCTCGCTAACTCTGTCAGTAATCCGGAAGTAATTTCCTTGGAGGTGCTACTATTTTCATTCCTCACTAGATCCTGAAAATCTAACCAATGGACCTGGATGATTGCCCCTTTTTTATTATCTTTGCCACCCATATGTCCAAATACTTCTGCCTCACTCCCTACCCATTGCAGAATGTTTAAAGGTGACGTTGCCACTGACAAAGACAGCATTCTGAATCCAACCCTCAGCTCCTTCTTTCTTCCCAGGTCTGACCATGCTCTTACTCTCACTGCTTTTGCTGCTATTCTTCCATTCTCTGGCTAGGAAACAGAAAATAAATCAGAACAAGGTCTGCCATTAGATCCAGCAGGACCACAGCACATCCCAGATACTAAAATCTCAGGCCATCTCCTTCTACAACCTCCCATCTCTCCATGCTTCCCCACCACCATACACAGACACACACACAAGCAAATACAGGCACACATAGACAGCTAAACAGACGGACAGACACACACACATTGAATATAGCAGGAAGGCCATTTGGCCCATCAAGCCTGCTCCATTATTCAATATGATCTTAACTAATCATCCAACTTAGTGCCCTGTTCTCGCTTTCGCCCTGTACGCTACCATTTGATCCCTTCATCCCTAAGAACTACATTTAATGCCTTCTTGAGTTCATTAAATGTTTTGTCCTGAACCATTATCCATGACAGAGAATTTCACAGGCTCACCACTGTCTGGGTGAAGAAGTCTCTCCTCATTTCACACACACATACAGTTCCCTTACTGTTAACATGTGGCATATTTCTCATATTTCTGTCTATGGCCACGCCTGCCTCATTCTCCTTTGTGTCAACATCTCCCTATTTTTCTCCTTCCTCTGCAATATGTAGACATTAGAAAGAAAATCCGCATGAGGTTTCACTGTCTACTTGATTTAAATTAATATTTTTCTTATTTCACCCATTTCAAAGAAAAATGTGAATGACACAAACTGGTCCAAGTCGAAATGAATGGAGTTCCAGTATGACCAGGATGTTCATTTCCAAGTATCACTTGTTATGACATGGGGTAAACCCCTCTGCTAATTTAAACCAGCAACACAGATAAGATTCATCCCATGCTGTAATCTGTTAAAATTCAAGAGGCAAAGAACAATCCCAAAAGTCACTATTTAAAGTAAAAATTAACAACTTTATTCTTTAAGTCGAACAGAGAATATTAACTAACAACTATATACAACACCTTTCTCTTCAACCTAACTTTTACCTCCCCCTCTACAATACTAGTCAGATAAAAAATTCGCGATTACGATTTGCAAAAAAATGCAATCATGTTTCAAAACTGGTCACCGAGCTTCGTCTCTACATTTTCCTGTCTTCTTTTCTGCTTCTTAGGACTCTGCTTCACAGGTCTTTGCTAGACAAAGATACCTTTTAGAGAGCAGTTCTGCTGACAGTCTATACTAGTTGGTATTTTGCTGCTCTGGCTAACTGTTCAAAATGTCTGATATTTATACCCCGAAACATCAGATTGTTTCATTTGTTTTAATATTGTCAGTATACTAAATTCAAACGTGATTGGAGTTTGGTATCTTGGGGCATAATTTAAACTGATTGGCCGAATTTGAATATTTTTTGTCTTATAGCAATCCAGCTACTTCCAGCTGTTTGACCAAATGTTACACTTTAAATTTTCCAGTACCGGTGTGCTTGCTAGCCTTTCAACTTTCTTAAAAGGTACAGTACACCTACAACTTCATAACACACTGTAGAATAATTCAGCCTTGATACTGATTTCCACAACATCTTCAGCTTTGTTGAGGTTTCCCTAAACAGGGGAAACGAAATGAAGTCAGTTGAAATTTTGCAAATATGAGCTCACTATATTTCCAATTTTAGCAAATTGTCAGGGAGCAGAGAAATAGCCTTCTCCAGGGATAGAAAAATGCTGTAGCAAATAAGATTTCATTCCAACATTTGCAGGGGTATAATACTGCAGTGTTTGTTTTTGTTGTTGAACTCATAGCACATAGGCTTTCTCTGAAAATACTTGATCTTCAGTTAAACAACTTAAAATAACATCTGGAATTAAAAAGCTGGCAATTGTAAAAGCTGTGGGATTTTTGTTAAAAGTCGAAAACATTCATTGGCATTCTTTAAGTTGGTAAGCCTGCTCTATAAGCATGACTCCTATATACTGTATACTAGACGTGACTCCTGTCCAACATCACCGCAGTTCACTCTCAATGCCAGACAGGCCATTCAGTTGTACTTAAATCCAACAGTTCAAGATGAAGGATGTTGGGCAACAAATGCTGACTCAGGGGCACAAGAAGCAGGACTGGGGCAGCAAGGTCATTAGCACTGCTGCCTCACAACGCCAGGGACTCCAGTTCAATCCCACCCATGGCAATTGTCTGTGTGGCGTTTGCACGTTCTCCCTGTGTTCATTTGTGCTTCTTCTGGGTGTCCTGGTTTCCTCCCACAGTCCAAAGATGTGCAGGTTAGGTGGATTGGCCATGCCAAATTGCCCATAGTGTCCTGGGATGTGTAAGCTAGGTGGGTTAGCCATGGGAAATGCAAGGTTACAAGGATAGGGTGGAATGTGTGAATCTGGGTGGAATGCTTTTCAGAGGGTTGGTGTGGACATGATGGGCTGAATAGTCTACTTGCACACTGCAGGGATTCTATGATCGACTACCTATCGATTCTACCCAATCATTCAGTACAATTGTGGCCATCATCTTGGACCTCCACTCCACCTCCTTACTTTTTCCCAGCATCCCTTGTTTGCCTGAGAGACCAAGAACCACTTTGCCCCAGTCTTAAATATATTTTCAATGGAGCAGCTACAAGGCAGAGAGCTTCAAAAAAGATTGGCAACTCTTTGGGTGAAATAATTTCTCCTCAACTCAATCCCAAATGATTGACCTGAGACTATGGCCCATGCATTTTAGATTTCCTCCCTAATACAGGCTTTCTACCATCATCTACCTCATAAAGCCCCTTCAGGACTTTAATATAAAAGGAAAGTGATGCAGCACGTCCCTCAGAGCCTAGTCTGTTTTAATGAAATCCTGCCATCAAAGGGCACAATCAGAGCACAAATTTAGAAAATCAGAAAGATTATTGCAGTGGGGTGAGATCAATCAATACATTGCCAATTCACATATTGAAAAAAGGCAACAGGAAAACTTGTGGAAGATAATAAGGGGAATACTATGCAAGAATGGGATCTGTCATCAGCTTTTAGCTGCTCAACCTCTGCAAATTGATCACCAGTTACCAACCATGAAATCTCTGGCTGTTTTGCTCTGAGTACCTTAAACATTTACATTTTTAAAGGATTCATTCAAAACATCTGTGGCGCCATTCCTCATAAAAATGACAGAATCGGGCGTTGAAACGACCAGAAAATGACAACCATTCATCTCTTCCAAGATTGCTTGAAAAGCTGTGAGGCTCCGTGAATTTTCTTAGTGCCAAAGTTGCTGACTGGCCACTAAGAATAAGGAGCTCCAGTGAAGGTTGTAATTTTGGTTCCAAGGTATTAAAATATTTGCTTTTGATTTCTGAGCCCTTCATTCTCAAACCTGTCAATCACTGGGTCTCAATGAGAATCAACATACTTTAGTTTTCCTTCTATAAATGGAACACAGGTCACACATTTTAGGCTTCTTCTGCAAATGTGAGTGGGATGGTAGGAACCTTTTGCTCCAGGGGAAAATCAATCGCAGATGGGGATGATCTGTAAAAGATGTGCATTTAGCAGGAGCCCATAATTCAACCTTGATGCACAGGCATTGGGGCACCACGGCCTGGAGCCATTGAAACCTGCCAATGTGCCACAAAATGGACAGGGTGACACCAGCTCATCTAGCAAGCCCCAGTAAGGTGTAATCTTTATGTGCCATCTCCACTTCAGTCCTCCACCAAAAAGGGTCACACAATACCCAAGAAGAAAAATATTGAGGAAAAGAAAAGTTTCGTCCATCATAAGGCAAAATGATTTTTTAGAAATTCCCTTGCAGTCCCAAAAAGCAAATCAAGACAGTGCCTCTAAACCATCCTAAGCAGGTTGTACAGTGCCCAATTATCCACCTGGCTTCTCATTCCAGAAACCTTTGTCACTATCTACAGCTTGCCCCCTTCAAAATAATTACAGCAGGCACTTTCCACACATACTGACATCTTGACCTTATTGCTTGTCGTTTTGAGAGAGGCTTCCCAGCATCTAGTCTCACTCTATGTTATTGTCATTAATGCTTATGGCCCTCAGTCCTCTCTGACCTGTCTACTTCAAGTAGCCGTACCAACTTCTTTTGGCCCAGGGTTCCCACCTGATGGCATTCAGTCCTGATCTCAAAGAAAGCTGCCCACAGTGACTAACCAGATTGCTTCTTTTCCCAATATTCATTTGAATCTGGAGGCATTCTCCAGGATTCCACTACACCTTCAAGCAGAGTGAGCAGCCAATCATATTCAGGTATTCTCATGGACAGCAAACCAGAAGTTAAAAAGCACTGATTAACCTTCACTTAAAATTAAAACTCCAACAGAGTGCAGAGTAGAAGATTGGAAAATACATACAGGTTTAAGGTAAAAAACCGAAATATTGTGAACAAAGTAAAGAGATGAAGACATTTTTTCAGGTCATCATGCAGGAATGTAACATTCCATAAATAGAAATTAACTATTTCAGGGCCAATAGGGCTGTGCTATAAGTTTAAATAAAATCCCATTCAACCTCGTTCCACAAGGCGTAACTTTTTCAAGGATGTTTGTCAGTCTCATAGCCTAAAAGGGATGTGTGCATCTGTTCAGTGATTTCTAGTTGCCTCGGAACTGACAAGCATCAATAGCTCACACGATGGCAAAGTGTTAAAACGTTGATTCCAACATCTGGATCCCTGCTTTTAATTGCCCATGTATGGGTGACAGAGCTCTGTCAGTTTCAGAGACGTCATGACAGGGAATACTGACAGTTTCGCTGTCATTACTGCAACAAAATCCAGGGCAGTACCTTAAAGACTTCAATCACATCTCCTCACAACATTAGATTTTAAAAGCTAAAAGCCCTCGAGATTAATCTAATTGTAGTGATTGGAACTAGGTTGACCTCATCGACATGGGGTCGTTGATTGGGGGTTGTTAACCTGAGCCAATGGCTGACCAATACAACCAGGAGATTAGAATCCCCTCAGGTCAGGTGACTGACTCCAGCCAGTGTACTGTGCACAATAAAGGAGATACCAGTCTATGTGCAGTTATTTCATTAATGGTCATCTTCTGAACACTTTTCAGTCTCCACATCTCTCACCTGCAAAAGATTCTGCAATTTGATACAGTATTCCAGATCTGGTCTGACCAAGGGCTAATATGAAGAAAGGATAGTTCTTCTGTTAATTATTTCCTATTGATCTTTGTAATCGCCTTCCAACTTTGGTGATAGAATTTCCATTACACATGCACGAAGAACATAAGAACTTGGAACTGGAATAGGCAATTCAGTCACTTAAGCCTGCATCACCATTTGAAGTGATCATGACTGTTCACAGCTCAGCCTCAATTCCATTTTACTGCCCATTCTCCGTAACCTTTAATACATTATTAATTCATAACCTGTCGACCTGCTCCTTCAATACATTCGGTGTCATGTATTCACCAACTTGGCATTCTCTCACTCAGCAGACTTGAGCTCATAGCCCTGCGTAGAATAGGTATGCGTGAAGAAGTGATCCATCCTGAGGAACATTGTACAAAATTCCTTTATATTATGAATCAACAATCAAATACAAGACCAATCCAAAACATTGAACTTTGGCTATTTTCCATTGCTGAGGATTTCCCTTTGAGAAACTGTTGTTCCTGTAAATCCTGCCCAAAATTATTTACTTCTCTCACAGGTGAACAGATTCCAACATTCAACACCATCCATCAAACAGCCTTCCACAACAACAACTTGCATTTGTGTAGTGCCATTAATGCGGGGAAAGGTCCTGAGCTGCTCAACAGGATTGTGCTGCATTATAGAATTCCTCAAGCTTCTTTGCCTTACTAGAGTCTCTGAAACATCGAGAGAAGGGGTCACAAACCTCGTTGCATGTGGCTTTTGGTCATCCCAGACAACTCATTTCTGCTCAGAATGTTGCAATTTTCATTTAAAATGACTTGTGGTGTTTTGTTATTTTATAAAATGCGAACTGTCATTATTGAAGGTGCAGACAGTATGATTCTATGAAGGGAGGCATGGTGGCCTTTTGGTTAGCACTGCTACCTCACAACACCAGGGATCTGGGTTCAATTCCATGCTTAGGCAACTGTCTATGATGAAAGGCTTTTGCCTGAAACGTTGATTTTCCTGCTCCTCGGATGCTGCTTGATCTGCTGTGCTTTTCCAGCACCACTCTGATCTAAAAACTGTCTATGTGGAGTTTGCACATTCTCCCCATGTCTGTGTGTGTTTCCTCCCACAGTCCAAAGCTGTACAAATTAGGTGGATTTGCCATGCTAAATTGCCCATTGTGTCCAGGAATGTGCAGGCTAGGTGGATTAGCCTGGGGAAATGCAGGATTACAAACAGAAATAGCCAAACTTCAATGTTTTTGGACTGGCTCATATTTGATTGTTGATTCATAATGTAAAGGAATTTTGTACAATGTTCCTTGGGATGGGTCACTTCACACATACCTATTCTATGCAGGGCTGTGCTGAGTGGGAGACTGCCAAGTTGGTAAATACGTGACACCGAATGTATTGAAGGAGCAGGTTGACAGGTTATGAATTAATAATGTGTTAAAGGTTATGGAGAATGAGCAGTAAAATGGAATTGAGGCTGAGATGTGAGCAGAAAAATGTGTTGCTGGAAAAGCGCAGCAGGTCAGGCAGCATCCAAGGAGCAGGAGAATCGCCGTTTCGGGCATAAGCCCTTCTTCAGGAAAGTAATTCCTGAAGAAGGGCTTATGCCCGAAATGTCGATTCTCCTGCTCCTTGGATGCTGCCTGACCTGCTGTGCTTTTCCAGCAACACATTTTTCTGCCCCGATCTCCAGCATCTGCAGTCCTCACTTTCTCCTGAGATGTGAGCAGCCATGATCACTTCAAATGGTGAAACAGGTACTCTTCGAAGGGCCAGCATGGACTTGATGGGCTGAATGGCCTGCTTCCACACTGGAGGGATTCTATTCTATGAACCTTGGAAGGTGTTGTGTCGCAGTGAGTACCACCCTGCCTCTGAATCAGAAGCTGTAGGTTCAAGTCCCACTCCAGGGTGTAAAGTGTGATCATCGTGTGGTTAAAAAGGTTGGTTGTCATCCTGTAAAATCCTTCACAAGACCTGAGGCAGGCAGGAAGAACAGGAGCTGTGGAAACAGACATCAACATGTGCTTTATTTACCACAGCATGTGGAATAACCTCAACACCGAAGCAATTAAGATATAACTTACTGGGGAAGGGATGAAAGTAGAGTCGAGATTGGAGTGGTGCTGGAAAAGAACAGCAGGTCAGGCAGCATCCGAGGAGCAGGAAAGTCGACGTTTCGGGCAAGAGCCGTTCATCAGGGATTAAATTAACCTATGGTTGAGAATAGATGCATTTCCATATGTACAATTTTGTCACAAACTAAAGCACCGCAAGTGCATCATCCGCTGGATTACTTTTAAAATAATCACTGCCGTTGGACACGGAGATCCAACGCAAATACGATATATGAACCAGCAAAGAAGACAGCTGATCAGTTTCTGGCCGGTGCTGATTGAAGGGAAGACGTGCGGTCCAGAGCACCAGGTGAATTCCCTGCTCTTCTTGGACCAGATCCAGGTCTCAGTTTGATGCATTACTTGTCAGACGGTGCTTTTCAACAACACCGTAGGGCTTTCTCAGTAGTGTCTGGTGTGGTTTCAAATCTTAGAGTGAAACCTGATCTCACAACAAAGACAAAGGGGTGAGCAACTGCTTCAAGCTGCATCAACACAATCAGACATTCAAGCAGCATCTAAACAAGCATTTGACAAGATCAAACAGCATGTCTTTACCCAAAGCATTGGAAGAACACTAAAGCAGTAGCTGAGGTGAGTAGCATTGCGTGTTTTAAGGGAAAGTTAGATAAATACTTGGGGTGGGGTTAGGTCTATAAGGTTATATTAATGGGGTAGAAGGTGGCCAGTATGGAGCACAAACAGCAGAATGAACCTATTGGGCTCAATAGCTTGTTTTTATGCTATTAAGATGATGTGGAGGAGCCGGTTTTAGGCTGGAGTATACAAAGTTAAAAATCACACAACACCAGGTTATAGTCCAACAGGTTTATTTGGAAGCACTAGCTTTCAGAGCGTTGCTCCTTTGTCAGGTAGCTGTGGAGCAAAAGATTACAGTGTCATGCAACTTATCAACCGGGACCTTGGGTTCGTGTCATTCCACAGGTGACCCCACTACACACACAACACATACACACACACCACAGCCCACACTCACACCCATGCACACATGCTCTCACAGGCTTATACTCAGTCACACTCACACATGCACTTTACCAAGCATGCACACTCACAAACACTCTCTCATGTGCACTCATGCGCACACACATGCACACACTCACACTCTGTCTCATGCACGCATACACGAATATAAGTCTATGGGGTAAATTTGCAGATACATTCTATTTTGTTCAAAAAGCGCACAAATTGCAGGTAGTCAATGCAGGCAGTCAATCCATGTAATATTTTATAAATTCCACTTTGGAAATAGAATCAGCCTGACTCAAGATTGAGATACAGACAAACTCTAACCTCAGACCTTTAATGCATTGTCAGGGCTGAGATATCACCTTTTTTTAAATAAAACCTTAAGTTATCTCAAGAATGTGACTTAAAAGAAGTTCTGGGATTTACACATTAATGAACTGAAACCTGCAACCCATTCTAAAAGATGAAAGCCTTAGCAGCAATCTCGATTTGTTCAATATATCATTTTAGTTGCATGACACTAATCTTTTGCTATAAATTTTGTGTCTTAAGATCCTGCTCCACAGCTACCTGTGGAAGGAGCAGTGCTCTGAAATCTAGTGCTTCCAAATAAACCTGTCGAACTATAACCTGATGTTGTGTGATTTTTAACTGTGCTGTAAAGTTCTGTGTAACTCAATACTTCATAGATTCCCTACAGTGTGGAAATAGGCCATTTTGGCCCAACAAGTCCACACCGACCCTCCAAAGAATATCACACCCAGACCCATTCCCCTATCCTACATTTTTTTACCCCTGACTCATGCACCTAACCTACACATACCTGGACACTATGGGCAATTTAGCATGGCCAATCCATCTAACCTGCACATCATTAGACTGTGGGAGGAAATTGTAGCATCCGGAGAAAACCCACACAGACACAGAGAGAATGTGCAAACTTCACACAGACAGTTGTGAGGCTGGAATTGAACCAGGTCCCTAGATCTGTGAGGTAGCAGTGCTAACCACTGAGCTACCATGCTGCCTTTGAACTGCATCAAACCTTACTCTATGGTATGCTGAAGGATTTCCTCTCATGATGACTGTCTAATTGAGTGCTGGGAGACATTGAGGGTGAAAAACCTAATAATTTTGCAACCTTTTAGTGTAGAATGTGGGAATAAATGTATAATTGTGTTGGACTCCGCCTCAACATCACCTCAAATGCATCTGGTATTGCATTCAGTCAGACTTTACTCTAATGTCTCTGGGGACCATCCTAAATGGGCATTTGATCTCTTAATCAGTTGATGAGGGGCCAAATGCATGTTTATAAGCAACTCTCTAAGTTCCTCAGCTTACACTGGGCCACCTGACTCAGTTTTCCAAGTGATTCGGTAGCCCAAAGCCTTCCTGAAGAAGGGCTTATGCCTGAAACGTCGATTCTCCTGTTCCCTGGATGCTGCCTGACCTGCTGCGCTTTTCCAGCAACACATTTTCAGCTCTGATCTCCAGCATCTGCAGTCCTCACTTTCAGCCCAAAGAGTGGGCCTTACAATGGCTGCTCCAGACTGTCGAGCAAACAGTAATGTTTTATCATTTATGTGGAACGAGGAGACCCAAGAGTGCTCTTCCTCCTGCCTCCGCATCAATATTGGAGGCAGTGTCAGCGTCATCACTGAGAGCTTGTTTCCCTTGTTGGGAAATCAAGAACCCAGGGATATGGAATCAGGCCTGAGATTGGGAGAACATTATTCACTCAGAGGTGAAACATTGGGAATTCTCTACTCAGGAAGGCTGTGAATGATCCACCATTGGACATACGTAAAGCTGAGACAGATTTTTGATCATTCACGATATAGGTGTAGGCAGGGAAATGGAATTGAGACAGAAGATCAGACAGGTTAGTATTGAATTACAAAGCAATCTCGAGGGATTGGATGGCCTACTCCTGCTCATATATCTTAGATATCCTCACCCGTCTTCATTTACAAACCCTCTAATTCATAACGCCTATCTCCAAGACATACTTGAGACCCCTTCCAACATGTATCTGCCTAAACTGGTCTGTAGAAAAATGTGGATGTCCATTGCTCCAAACGTACTTTCCCACGAGAAATGGGCCGAAACAAACTTATCAGTCATTTCTCAGACAGGAACTGTATTGGGATTGCTGTCTTTGTCCTGTAACCTCCCTCACACCAATTGTAAAAATGAATAAATCAAGAACCTGGGTCACCTAGGTAAACTATAAAGATGCGGCCAATGTCTGTCAAAATGTACTGATGCAAAGATACCCCCTTCAGAACAGGAGGAGACAGACTGGTGGTGGTTAAAATAAAAACCTTTCCTCCTCACAGCGCTGTCTTTCATTGAGAAGTAAATGGTCACAGTAAAAGTATTCCCAGCTGTATTTGTAAACATGAGCATAATGATTAAATTAGACCTGAATTAATCTGTCAAGTCCTTTTATCAAATCTTAGTGTTATTCAAATCATATCACTTCTTGCCTAATGCCTTTTATTGTCATAAAATAACTTGCTCCAGGGATAAGAGTGCAAAATAATTTGATGATATAGAATGTGGGTTTCATTTCCGTACAATAGATTTACATTAACATTGCTGTAGAGTTACTAATAAAAGCAAATGCATTGTCATGCTTCCAGTTCTTGGCATTTTGCGCAATTTTCAATGTTAACCCTCAGTATGCTGCCAAAAAGGACTTAGCATAGCAGCAGGGATCAGGTTCAAAACTAGGCAGGGCACAGGGTGGGAATAGAAGCAAGTTCAAGATTTCCATTGATCCATCAATAGTTGACTAATAGCTCAGCAATTGATTCATTGTGAGTAGTGGGGTTTCACAAGACACAGGTATTTTCCAATCAGCCCCTCTGGAGGTAGGCGGGTGTGAAACTGGGCCTCTTGGCTCAGAGGTAGGGAACTACTGCTGCACTATAAAAGTCCCCACATACTCCTGATATGCTGAAGATGTTTAATAATGCATGGAGTTGGGAGTTCATTGCTATCACAGACATGGTTGTGGGAGGGACAGGCCTGGTCGCTTAGTATTTTTGAGTATTAAAATTTCAGATGAGATGGGGTTATAAGAGTGGAGGTGATATCACAATATTGGTCAAGGAGTCAGTTGCTGAAGTATTAAGGAATAATATTTTAGATGTTCTCAGACAAGGACATATGAGTAGACCTTAAAAACAAAAGTGAGCAATCACTTCCCTGGCATGTATTTTGGACACAAAGTCTTTTCCCTGGGGTCAGGGAGTCCAGAACTAGAGGGCATAGGTTTAAGGTAAGAGGGGAAAGATATAAAAGAGACCTAAGGGGCAACTTTATCACGCAGAGGGTGGTACGTGTATGGAATGAGCTGCCAGAGGATGTGATGGAGGCTGGTACAGTTGCAACATTTAAGAGGCATTTGGATGGGTATATGAATAGGAAGGGTTTGGAGGGATATGGGTCGGGTGCTGGCAGGTGGGACTAGATTGGGTTGGGATATCTGGTCGGCATGGACGGGTTGGACCGAAGGGTCTGTTTCCATGCTGTACATCTCTATGACTCTATGACACCCAAAAAGTCATAGAGAGATGGTGAGGCAGATATAGAGGCAAAATTGCAGAAGTGTAACAAAAAAAGGGTAATAGCAGGAAGCGATTTTAACTTGCCCAATATTAACTGAGATAGATAAAATATGAAAAGCTTATAAGGGATACTCCACATATCCCTCCATCACAAGAGTTGAGAGTGCGGTGCTGGAAAAGCACAGCAGGTCAGGCAGCATCGGAGGAGCAGGAGAATCGACGTTTTGGGACGGAGCCCTTCATCTGGAATGAGACTTGTGGGACTGGGGGCCTGAGAGATAAATGGGAGGAGGCTGGGGCTGGAGGGGAAGGTAGCTAGGAATGTAATAGGTAGATGAAGGTGGCGGAGAAGATGATAGGTCAGAGAGGAGGGTGGAGCAGAGAGATGGGAAAGACGACATAGAGTCATTCCTGAGGCAGAGCTTATGCCCAAAACGTCGATTTTCCTGCTCCTCGGATGCTGCCTGACCTGCTGGGCTTTTCCAGCACCACTCTCCCGACTCTGATCCCCAGCATCTGCAGTCCTCACTTTCTCCTTCATCATAAGACACAAGTGTGAGTTTAAAATTAGAGGGAGAGTTTCTGCTTTTAGCAAATTGAGAAAATTGCACTCAATGTGCCCAGAAAATAGCACTGATTTGGTTACTATGTCTGCTAAATTTTATTTACATCACCACAGGCATAAAGTCTTGGCTGATTCACCACAACTGGGAGGAATCTCACAATTGAATCTGTGAGCAATTTGGATATAATAAATTGAATCTAGAACTAGCCTGAATGATTACGGGAAATGTGACAGACACATGTAGATTTTGGCTGTAACTTTAATATGTTTAAAATTCCTTGATCTTTGCATTGGTTCAGGTTATTCTGCCCAGAATACTCTGACATTGCTCACATAATTGAATTGAAACTCTGCCTCTAAATTTACAATTCTACTTTGGGAGTTAGTTTTTATTCTTTTATTCTACATCTGACAGCCAACTTGGGAAGTGGATTGTTGAATGACAAACAAGCAAAGTGGATGAGCGAAGAGATCTGAGCACATGTGGGACTGAATTCATTTGTCTCTGCGGGCTCCTGCATGCACAGTGTCTGTGTGGGCAAGCTAAGGTGTGCCAGGTGTACAGCATGTCTGAAAATGGAGGAAATTGTACAAATGGATACTAAAGCTGCTATTTGATGGAAGGTCTTACTTATCCACTGAGGACCTCCAAAGTAAAGAAAAAGGAACTTTAACAAATGATTTGATGGAATATTTCAAAATGGCAATGTTCTCGGTGTTCTCGATCTAGAGTCATAGTCATACAGCAGAGAAGCACAGTGGCACAGTGGTTAGCACTGCTGCCTCACAGCACCAGAGACCTGGGTTCAATTCCCGCCTCAGGCAACTGTCTGTGTGGAGTTTGCACATTATCCCCGTGTCTGCGTGGGTTTCCTCCAGGTACTCCTATTTCCTCCCACAGTCCAAAAATGTGCAGGTTAGGTGAATTAGCCACGCTAAAATTGCCCATAGTGTTAGGTGGAGGGGGATGGGTTGCTCTTTGGAGGGTCAGTGTGGAGTTATTGGGCCAAAGGGCCTGTTTCCACACTGTAGGTAATCTAATCTAAATCTAAAGCTCATCCATGCCGACAAGATTTCCCAAACTAAACTAGTCCCATTCTCCTGCATTTGACCGATATCCTCTAAATCTTACCTATTCGTGTACTTGTCCAAATATCTTTTGAATGCTGTAACTGCACCTGCATCTACTACTTCCTCTGGTAGTCCATTCCACCCTCTGTGTGAAAATGTTACCCCCTCAGGTCCCTTTTAAATCGTTCTCCACTCACCTTAAAATATACCCCTCCATTTTGAACTACCCCACCCTAGGAAAAAAACCTTAGCTATTCATCTTGTCTATGCCCCTCATGATTTTATAATCCTCTATAAGATCACCTCTCAACCTCCAATGCTCCAGTTAAAAAAACATTACAAGCCTATCCAGCATCTCCTTATAACTCAACTATTAGTTGTTTTCCAAAAGAAAAATCCTTAAAGGAGTTACTATCCTCATTCTCAGGATCACAGAAATATTACGTGCAGAAAGAAGACATTGGCCCATGGTATCTGCACCAGTTCTGCAACCTAGTATCAGTTTCTTGTCTTTTCACCATATCCCTGCATAGCATTTCCATCCAAATAAACATCCAATGCCCTCATGAATCCCTCAATTGAACTTGCCTTCATCACTTTTCAAGGCAATGCATTCCAAACTCTAATAAGAAGGCCAACTATTTTCTTCTTTTCAGCAAGATATCGAATTGAAGTAATAAACTAATTTATTCCTAAATCTTTATCTCCTCCCTATACCAATCACCACAACAAAAGGACTAACAGAAAAGGAGTTCTATCAGGATTTTATTTCCTGGTTATTTCATAGGATTGGGCTGTTGCTGCCAGGACTTGTGTTTGCTGTTCATGCCTACTTGCCCTACAGAAGATGCTGGTGAACCTGTTTTCTTGAACTACTATGGTCTATATGGCATGGGTACACTCACAATCCTGTCAGGAATTGACACAGCAATAGTGAAGGAAAATTGATACCCATCCAAATGCCTTTTAAATGTGGCAACTGTACAAGCCTCCACCACTTCCTCCTGCAGCCCATTCCATACATGCACCACCCATTTCCATGAGATGTACAACATG
The DNA here is from genome assembly GCF_037043375.1 of Chiloscyllium plagiosum. Taxonomy (NCBI): domain Eukaryota; kingdom Metazoa; phylum Chordata; class Chondrichthyes; order Orectolobiformes; family Hemiscylliidae; genus Chiloscyllium; species Chiloscyllium plagiosum. Next base: position 115,423,510 of record NW_028270144.1, on the reverse strand, counting down.
GAAACAGACCCTTCGGTCCAACCCGTCCATGCCAACCACATATCCCAACTCAATCGAGTCCCACCTGCCAGCACCTGTTCCATATTCCTCCAAACCCTTCCTATTCATATACCCATCCAAATGCTTCTTAAATGTTGCAATTGTACCTGCCTCCACCACATCCTCTGGCAGCTCATTCCGTACACGTACCACCCTCTGCGTGAAAAGTTGCCCCTTAGGTCTCTTTTATACCTTTCCCCTCTCACCTTAAACCTATGCCCTCTAGTTCCTGTCTCCCCGACCTCAGGGAAAAGATTTTGTCTATTTATCCTATCGATGCCCCTCATAATTTTGTAAACCTCTATAAGGTCCAAATGCCTTTTAAATGTTGAAACTGTACAAGCCTCCACCACTTCCTCTGGCAGCCCATTCCATACATGCACCATCCTCTGCATGAAAAAGTTGCCCCTTAGGTCTCTTTTATATCTTTCCCCTCTAACCCTAAACATATACCCTCTAGTTCTGGACTCCTTAACCCCAGGGAAAAGATTGTCCATTTATCCTATCCATGCCCCTCATGATTTTATAAACCTCTATAAGGTCACCCCTCAGACTCCAACACTCCAGGGAAAACAGCCCCAGCCTAATCAACCTGTCCCTATAGCTTAAATCCATCAACCTTGGCAACATCCTTGTAAGTCTTTTCTAAACCCTTTCAAGTTTCACAACATCCTTCCAATAGGAAGGAGACCAGAATTGCACCCAATATTCCAACAGTGGCCTAAATAATGTCCTGTACAGTCGCCCACCCCCACACCCAACCTCTTTTGTCAGCATGCAGGTCATTCTGCTGTAACACGTGTTTCATAAACATGAATTCATTGTTAAGCAATTGACGATTAGGGGACACTATTTCAAAAGTGCAAACCTTTAAAACGGTTGCTGGCTATAGTGCAATTGCATCACCAGCGCTTTAAATGCCATTTGTGTAGCGTGACTAGATTAGATTCTCTACAGTGTGGAAACAGGCCCTTCGGTCAAACAAGTCCACACCACCCCTCCGAAGACAAACCACCCAAACCCATTCCACTACCCTATATTTAATCCTGACTAACGCACCTAACACTGTGGACAATTTAGCATGGCCAATTCACCTGACCTTGCACATCTTTGGATTGTGGGAGGAAACTGGAGCACCTGGAGGAAACCCACGCAGACGCAGGAAGAATGTGCAAACTCCACACAAACAGATGGGAATCGAACCCAGGACCCTGGTGCTGTAAAGCAGCAGTGCTAACCACTGAGCCACCTTGCTGCCCACGATCTTTGTATAGTGCGTGGTGGCACAGGAATGTAACCACCGTGTAATAGCAGAACTACCTGTAAATATCACATTTCTCTAGCTGCTATCAGTTCTGAAGATGGGTCACCAGACCCGAAACGTTAACTTTGTTTTCTTGCCACAGGTGCTTCCAAATCTGTTGAGTTTCTCCAGCAATTTCTGTTTTTGTTTCAGATCTCCAGCATCTGCAGTTCTTTGTCTTATTTCTGAGGGTGGTGTTGACTTGACTTCTTGAACCATTGCAATCCATGTGGTGTAGGAACAATCACTGTGCTATTAGGAGGGGAGTTCCAAAGTATAGATCTAGCAATAGTAAAGCAGCAGTGAAATAGTTCCAAATCAGAGTGGTATCTACCTTGAATACAATTTTTACAGGTGGTGGTGTCTCCATGCATTATCATGGCCCTTGTCTTTCTCGTTGGTAGAAGTTGCAGGTTTGGAAAGTGCTGTTGGAGAAGCCTTGATTCCTGATGAAGGGCTTTTGCCCGAAACATCAATTTTCCTGCTCCTTGGATGCTGCCTGACTTGCTGTGCTTTTCCAGCACCACTCTGATCTAAACTCTGGTTTCCAGCATCTGTAGTCCCCACTTTCGTCCTGTTGGAGGAGCCTTGTTGAGTTACCATGGTGTACCTTGTAGGTGGCAGATGCTGCTATCACTGATTGTAGGTGGTGGAGGTTGTAAATACTTAAGGATATAGAATGGGCACCAATCAAGTAGGTTGCTTTGTCCTGGAGCAAAGGAATGGACCATTGTGGGCTGAGATAAGGAGGAATATCTTCATTTAGAGCATTGTGAATCTTTGTAATTCTCTGAGGGAGCTGTGGATACTCAATCATCCAATATAGTCAAGGTGGAGATCAACAGATTTTTGATTACTAAGGGAAATGAGGCAAATGGGGAATATGCAGGAAGGTTGAGCTGAAATACAAAATCGGCCATTACCTTATTTAATTTTGGCACAAACTTAGAGGGCCAAATCACATCCTCCCACTTCTGCATCTCTGTTTTGCAGCTTTCTTGACTTGTCCTGTTCTCTTCGAGAGCTTCTATATTTACCTTTCATGAGATCACATTTAACATGATTTCCCTTTAAGAGATCAACATGCAAATACATCAAGTTTCTGGATGCTATAAGACAACTACAGCCTCTTGGCTCTGTAACACTCAAGGCAAAAGCTGTGTCCGAAATTTATTCAGTACTGTTTTTATTGGTTTAGCTGCAAATAGACTGAAGATCACCAAGTTAACAGAATCCAGGTACCCCATTTGTGATACATGGAGACAGTACAAGAATGATTATTACAACATCTATCATTCCTCATGAGTCTCTCTGTCTCTGAATATGCAATAAGATTCCGCCATCTACCTTTTTGTGACATTGCCTCATTCTTCTAGTCAATATGAATCACAGATCTATGACTATCCTCCTCACTTTATTTCCAAATTCTATGTCATATGTCTATTTTAAAGCAAAGCATTGGTAAACTAAGTCATAATAATCAATAGTTATTGAAAAGTATGGCTTCAGCATTGACTATTAAATGATATCATTTGATATTTTCACCCAGTTTGAAAAGCAACTGCTCACCGAATCCCTATAGTGTGGAAGTAGGCCATTCGGCCCATCAAGTCCACATCAATCCTCCAAAGTGCATCTTACCCAATCCCTGTAACCCCACATTTCTCATGGCTATTCCACCTACCCTGCACTGTATGTCCGATTTAGCATGGCCCATCCACCTAACCCGTACTTCGTTGGAATGTGGGAGGGAACTGGAGCACCTGGAGAAATCCCACACAGACATGGGGAGAATGTGCAAACTCCAGACACAGTCACCCAAGGGTGGAAATGAACTCAGTTCCTGTTGCTGTGAGGCAGCAGGGCTAGCCACTGAGCCACTGAGCCCACCCTGTTCTCTACTATTTTTCATTATTACAGTAATTACGTGTGTGTCAATTTTGCATCCACATGGTCACTTCTCCTTTACACTGATGGGTTTAAATTTTACTAAAACATTGATTTAGTAAAAATTTTGGAAAGTCCATTGCAAAGCATCAATTATACCATGCTCATCACTCCTCTCATTGACTGCATCAATGAGCTCAGCTAAGTTAATTAACTATATTTTGCCTTTCATACGTTTGTGATTGCTTTTCATTTTTAGCTCAATCTTCCAAGCGCCTGTTAAACTTTTCCAGGATCATCTTGTGCAAAAACTCTAACATTAGCCAACCAGCCAATTGTTCCCACCAAGGATGATGGGTCCAAGCCTGAAGCATCAACTTTCCTGCTCCTCTGATGCTGCCTGATGTGCTGTGTTTCTCCAGCTCCACATCTACTGACTCTAGTTCCCACCAAGATGCTGGTATTACTTCCACATCTGAGCAGGGTTGGAAGAATGTGGACAAAGCATCCACAATTTCCAAATGAGATCTCTTGCAGCCAGCCCTAACTTTCCTTTAATGACTCATTTTACTATAGATTTGCAGTCGACATGATTTCACTCATTTCTATGTAACTTCTGTCTGTGGTGAAATCAATAACATGCTCTTCTAGAAAGCATAGAATCATGAGCAGCAATTTCTATATTTCCATTTTCCATTGCACATGTGCATACTCCAGAGTTTGTTGCCAGTTGCAGAGGAGTAATGACAGTGAATGCTGAAAGCTGCACCATCATTAGCCCCACAAAACCCAGATTATATTGTTATTATTAGACATTAGGGTAATGTCAGCTTTGCTAGCCTAAGCCAGCGTTTATCGCCCACCTGGGAGGTCAGTCCAAGCACTGACAACACCAGCAACAGAGAGAAGGAGAGTGAGCCTTGGAGTGAACTGCAGGATAAATACCTGTGAAGCCCGGTCATTCAGCGTGAACCTAGGTGTGAACAGCAGGATAAATACCTGAGGAGCGGGGTCAATCAGAGTGAACCTGGGGGTGAACAGCAGGATATATACCTGAGGAGCAGGGTCAGAGTGAACCTTGGATGGACAACAGGATTAATACCTGAGGAGTGGGGATAGTCAAAGGGAACCTAGGGATTAACAGCAGCAGCATAAATACCTGAGGATTGGGGTCAGTCAGAATGAACCTGGAGTGGAAGGGTGGAGCTCCAGAGGTGATATTATGACTCAAAGTGAGTCCTTTGACAAGGTGCCTCATGGCAGGCTGATACAAAAGGTGAAGTCACATGGGATCCATGGTGAGCTGGTAAAATGGATACAGAACTGGCTTAACCACAGAGGACAAACAGTAGGGTTGGAAGGGTATTTATCTGTCTAGAGATCTGTGACCAGGAGAGTTCTGCAGGAATCAGTGCTGGAACCCCTGATGTTTGTAATATTTATATATAATTGATTTGGAGGAGAATTTAGGTAGCCTGTGTTAAAATATTTTAAAATAGCCCAGACCCTAACTTTTACTTTTTAAATGGCAGGTGTAATGTGGATATTCCAGGGGTGATGCAGCTGGTTAAAACACTTGGCTTCAAGCAAAACAGAATTTATTTACACATTACGGTTGAAATACGAACAAAAAAAACAGAATTTAGAACAACTATTTGAAAACCCAACCGACTCTATCCCAACTTAACGGGGCTGTTCCAATTTCTGCAACATCCCATAAACAAACCCCTTAGCAAAAGGCAAAGTCCAGTTCAGGTTCTTACAGGCAGGAGAGATTTCAAAGCGAAATCAGGCAAGAAACATTTGTTGAAGCATGGAGCCTCTTTTCACTGTAGCTGCTTCTCTGTTACCAGCAGTTTTCTAACTCCCTGCTAAAACTAAACCAAACTGGAATAAAACCTGATTTGGGAGAACTGGCCACTGCCCTGTCATTATTGAAAGTAGCCACTCCAGACATATCAGCACCTCTTCCTTTAAGACCCCTCTTGGAAAAAAAGACAAGGACAACATAACCTTGTTAAATGGGCTGCATTGCCTGATTAATAAGTTTACTGGTGATACAAAGATTGGAGAAGTTGCAGATAATGAGGAGGATTGCCAGAGAATACAGCATCTTACAGATAGGCTGGATATTTGGGCAAAGAAATGGTAGATGGAGTTTAATTCAAAAGAATGCAAGGTGATGCATTTTGGAAGATCCAGTGCAGGAAGCAAGTACACAATAAATGAAAGAACCCTGAGTAGCATCAACATCCAGAAGGATCTAGGCATCCAGGTCCTCCATTCCCTGAAAGTAGCACGCAAGTGGATGAGGTGATCAAGAAGGCACATGTCATATAAAAATTGACAAGTCATGTTGCAGCTGTATAAAGCTTTAGTTAGGCTGCATTTGGAATATTGTATACAGTTCTGGTCATCACACTAACAGAAAGATATGGAAGGTTTGGAGAGGGTACAGAAACAGTTTACCAGGATGTGCTTGATTTGGCAACTGCGAGCTTTGAGGAGAGATTGGAATGTTTACTTTCACTTGAACATTGAAGGATGAGGGGTGACCTGATGGAAGTTTACAAAACTACGAGAGGCGTGGATAGAATAGATAGGGTCTTTTTCCCAGGGTAGAAATGTCAATTATTAGGGAACATAAGTTTAAGGAAGATTTAAAAGGAGATATGAGGGCAAGATATTTTTACACAGAGGGTGGTATGTGCTGGAATGAGCTGCTAGATGAGGTGGTGGAGGTAGATATAATAGCAATGTTTAAGAAGAATCTTGACAGATATATGTTTAAGCAGGGAAGAGAAGGATACAGAGTGTGTCGAGGCAAAATATTTTTAGTTTAGGAAGGCATCATGTGTCAGCTCAGTTTTGATAGGCAGAATATGGTCACCCTTCATCCTTGTATGCTCCAGTGAAAGAAGTCCCAGTCTTTCCAGTCTATTTTAAATCACAAACCCTTCATTCCTCGCAACATCCTGATAAATCTGTAGCCTCTCCAGTTAAATAGTAGCCTTTCTATATCAGGGTAACTAGAACTGACCACAGTACTGCAGAAGACGTCTCATGCACATCCTGTACTACCTCAACATGACATCTCAACTCCTATACTCAAAGGTCTGAGTAATGAAGGCAAGCATGCAAAATGCCCTCTTAAACATCCTGTCTACCTGTGATGCAAATTTTAAAAGATTATGTACCTCAACCCCTAGGTCTCTCTGTTCTACAACACTACCCAGAGCCCTACCATTAATTGTACAAGTCCTGTTTTCCCAAATTGCAATAATATTTACCCAAATCAAACTCCAGCTGCCACTCCTCAGTCCACTGACACGATTGTAATCTTTGTAAATTTAGATGACCCTCTTCACTGTCCACTATACCACCAATCTTTGGTGTCAGCTGCAACCTTACCTACCATGCCTGACATATTATCATCCAAATCATTCAACTAAATGACAAACAAAAGTGAACCCAATACTGATGCCTGTGGAACACCACTGTGTATAGGCCTCCAGCCCGAAAAAGAATCCTCAAGCATCATTCTCTGTCTCCTACCACAAAGCCAATTGGCAAGCTTACCCTGAATCCCATGTGATCTAACTTTATTAGTTAGTCTACCGTGCAGAATCTTGTCAAAGGCTTTACTAAATTCCAAGTGAACAATGATTACTGCTCTACCCTCATCAGTGCTTCTCAATACTTCTAAGTAAAACTCAATGAAGTTTATGAGACACAATTCTCCTTGCACATAACCATGCTGACTATCCCGAATCACTCCTTGCCTCTCCAAATGCATGTAAATCTTATCTTTCAGAATCCCCTCCAACAACGTACCCACCAATGTCAGACTCACAGGTCTATAATTTCGAGGCTTCTCTTTACAGGATTTCTTAAACATTGGCACAACATTAGCCACCCTCCGGTTCTCCAGTACTTCACATGTGTTTATAGATGATAAAAATATTTCTGCTACGGGCCCCATAATTTCCTCCCTAACTTGCCACAACAACCTAGGATACATTTGATCAAGGCCTGGAGATTTATCTACCTTTATGTTTCCTAAGACCTTCAGCACTTCCTCTTCTGCAATGCGAACTGTTTTCAAAACATCAACATGTATTTCCCTGAGATCTCTCACCTCCAATTCTTTCTCAACAGAAAAAACTGATGTGAATATTAATTAATATCTCTACCATCTCCTGCCATTCAACACAAAGACAACTTCATTGATCTTTAAGGGGTCTATTCTCTCTCTAGTTGTTCTTGCTGTCAATGTATTTGTAGCATCTTTTTGGATGATCTTTAATCTGTCTGCCAAGGCTATCTCATATCCCGTCTTTGCCTTCCTGAATTCCTTCTCAAGAATCCCCTTACACTCTTTATACTCTTCAAGAGATTTAGTTGATCCCAGTTGTCTATATCTAATTTACAATTCTTTTTTATTCTTGATTAGAACTTCAATATCTTTATTCTTCCATTGTTCTCTAATCTTACCAGCCTTGCTTTTCACTAACAGGAACACAATGCCTCTGACCCCTCCTTATTATACTTTTGAAGGTCTCCCATTTCCCAGTTGTCCTTCTACATGTGAACAGTCCATTCCAGTCAACTTTTGATTGTTCTTCTTTCATCCCCTTAAAAGTTTACTTACTCCAATTAAGAACTTTAACTTTTGCAGAATACTTATGCTTTTCCATAGCTATTTTAAAACTAATAGTATTATGATCACTAGTCCTAAAGTGTTCCCCTACTAAAACTTCAGTGCATTTATGTGTTTACAAAATACTACCAAGTTCCCACTTACGTGACATGCTGATCTATTCTCATATTCTACCTTTCTTTCTTCAATTTTCCCCTGTCCTTTGTGAGTTTATAGAAACATAGAAAATAGGGACAGGAGTAGGCCATTCAGCCCTTCGAGGCTGCTCTGCCATTTGTTATGATCATGGCTGATCATCCAGCTCAGTAGCCTGTTTCGATTTTTCCCCAATATCCTTTGATTTCTTTATCCCCAAGTGCAATATCAACTCCTTCTTGAAAACATTTCATGTTTTGCCCTCAACTATTTTCGGTGGTACAGAATTCCACAGGCTCACCACTTTGGATGAAGAGATTTCTCCTCACCTCAGTTCTAAATGGCCTACTCCATATCCTTAGACTGTTACCCTTGGCCTCACTATCATCAGGAATATTCCTCCTGCATCTATCCTATGTAGTACTATGAGAATTTTAGAGACTTCTATGAGATCCCCCTTTCATTGTTCTGAACTCAAGTGAATACAATTCTAACCAATTTATTGTCTCCTCATACGCTAGTCCTGCCAGCCCATGAATCAGTTTGTTAAGTGTTCACTGCACCCCCTCCACAGCCACAACATCCTTATCTTGTATTCAACATGCAATATTTAACAAAAAACATACGTCTAGTTGACCCTGCAAAATTTGTAAGGTCACCTAAAAACCCAGGCAGGTGCAGTTTTACACTTACGGCCATGGAGGATAGGCAACCCCAGTGCCATATCCCTCCCAAACCCCTCAATAGCCCCTCTTCCCTAACCATGCAAAATCATGTCCCATACCTCTGGAGTCTCACACTTGAGTCAATTTCTGGGCTATTGATGAATAGCTCTCTGAAATAATAAGAATAATTCGCAGCATAAAGGGTTGAGCTCTGTGGAAAGATGACTAGGAGGAGGTCAAGGAAGGGAACTCATTGCAGAATGTCAAATATTAAACAGTGCGGACAAGGTCAATTCAGAATATTACTTTAAAGTAATGACAGAAGTATAGGGCCAGGGGAAATAAATTTAAATCAGTGAAAGGTAAACTTAAAGCAGATGTTGGGAAAATGCTCTGTACCCAAAGGGTAATAAATATTTAGAATAACCTGCCAGCTACGTTAGAATAGGTAAAACATTAGGGACAAAGTGTAGTTGAATGCTCAGCTGAGGGGGTGGGTGGGGGCGTTAGCATAACATGAAGATTCCAAGAACTTCAATGAGCCAAATATCTTCCCATCCTTCATTTTTCTTAAAATTCACATGAGGCAGTTGAATGTTTTGACTGTCAACAGGAGGATTAGAAATCAAACCCTTATGGAGCAAGATACCCAAACCAATTTACATTGTTAGAGGGGTTTGTGCTTCTTTTACCTCTGAGCTGGGAATTATCCTGCTGAGAAGAATTTAAATTCAGAAACAGTCATTGTTAGCATTTGAAGTGATCTTTACATCCTCTCCCCTTCTTGTTTCTGAAACCTCCTACTCCAGTGCTACAGTCCTCCAAGAATTCCAAATTTTCAGTATTCCCAACTGCTTGTGTTTCATCGTCGGCACTCATGCCTTCAGGTGCTTGAACCTTAATCTCTGGAATTACTCTCTAAACTTTGGTCTTTCCCTTCCTTTAAGATGGTCATTAAAACTTACTTAACCTGTCCTAATATCTGCTTAGGTTGATTTTGTATCAATTTTTGTCTGATATTGCATCTGTTACTGCTGTTGGCTGAAGCCAAGGCTGCCCTGCTGGGCTACATGAGGCGGAAATGTGCTAACTAGCAGCTCCTACAGGGAAATTAAGCACTTGAAAAAGGCACTCGCTCACAAACTTAATTTTCTAAATAAGCCCAAATGGTCGTCCAATTGGCAATAGCAAATGGTCTAATTTTGTAAAGGAAATATGAAACACAGAGCACAACACGTTCTGAAATTCCCAAGAGGAGAGGCCAGTGCATAGTTGGCCCTGGGGCAAAGCATACAGAGGCCTGATATTAGCATTGTGTAAGTAGCCTCAAAGTGCATACACTGAAGTGAAAAGGTGGTTCAGGCATCATAATGATACTGTATTGACCAACACAGAAACAGCCTGTTTGGCCCAACAGATCCATGCAGTGTTTTATGCTCCACAGGACTGCCTTTCTTCATTTAACCTGATCAGCTTAACTTCCTGCTCCCCTCTCCCTCATGTGTTTCCTCTTACATACTACTATGTGAGTCAACTGAGCTATTTCTTATGGCAGCAAAATGCACATTCTAACCACTATCTGGATAAAGAATTATTTCGTTTTGAGTTTCTATCAGGCACATATTTTTGGTCTCTAGTTCTACTCTCTCCTGCAATGGAAACATCTTGCTTATCCGACCTTTACCATTTTAAAGACTATATTCAGGTTACCTCTCACTCTTCTCTTCATATTTTATTTAATATAATTAATACTTATATTTAAGAAAGAGTTCTAAAGATTGAAAGATTTGAGGATTATGGGGAAAGAGCGGGAGTCAGGTATTGAGACTGAGAGAGTCATAGAGTTAATCAGCATGGAAACAGACCCTTTGGTCCAACTCATCCATGCCGACCAGGTTTCTCAAACTGAACTAGTCCCATTTGTCTGCGTTTGGCCCATATCCCTTTAAACCTTTCCTATTCATGTACCTGTCCAAATGTAGATGATTGACCATGAAGATGTTGAATGGCAGAATGGGCTCAATGAGCTAAATGACCTACTCCTGCTCCTATTTTCTCTGTTTCCAAGTTTTTTTCAAACATTTACTGGTAGTTAGTATTGAAAATGTTTTGCTAGAAAAGCGCAGCAGGTCAGGCAGCATCCAAGGAGCAGGAGAATCGACGTTTCGGGCATGAGCCCTTTTCCAGCAACACATTTTCAGCTCTGATCTCCAGCATCTGCAGTCCTCACTTTCTCCTGGTAGTTAGTATTCCCAATCGTTTTCTTTTATTTGAACTTTTCTTACAATGTATGACTTGACAGTCCCACTTAACTCCCAAAACAGCTCAAAAAGAATAACAGTCCAGAATTTGTTCGTAAAATCATAGAATCCCTGCAGTGAAAATAGAGGCCATTCAGCCCATCAAGAGTGCACTGACCCTCTGAAGAGCATCCAAACCCACCACCCTATCCCTGTACATACCGTAGCCCAGACACCTAACTTGCACAACACTGTGCAATTTACCAAAGCCAATCCACCTAACCTGCACATCTTTGGACTATGGAAGGAAACTGGAGCACCCGGAGGAAAACCACGCAGACACGGGGAGAATGTGCAAACTCCACACAGACAGTCGCCCGAGGCTGGAATTAAACCTCCATCCCTCTGAAGCAGCAGTGCTAACCACTGAGCCACAGTGCCATAATATGGGATGTTCACCAGAAGTCTCTCCTTAGCAGCTCAGTGGCTGTACCTAATTCATGGAATGTAAGATTTAAGGCAGACAGCTCACCAAGTATGAAAATTAGGGATGAACAATAAGTGAAAGCCTAGTCAACAAATAAAACAAACAGCAATATGTCATGAGATAGAGATAGGGTTAACTGGTGAATCATCACACATTACTGGACAATCACATCACTCTGTCATTAACCTCAAAAGCAGGAGATCACCATTAACCTCCCCCAGAGTATCAAGGAATTGGATTTGTGTTGTTAATACAAATTAAACTCAGTGCAAAAGCCCCAAGCTAGTATTGGTGATGTAATCTTTTAATGATGAGATTTATATTCCCACAATGTCACTCTATCTTGGAGACTGAGCATAGGATAATAGATATAATGGAGTTATATTTCTGAACAGAATAAATTGTTCATTAAACTTTCCAAGTTTTAAAGTCTAAAACTCTTATTGTTCTCTTCCTTCTGTCTTAATCCATTCTTTCTTTCCCCATCTGGGCATTAGAGAATCTGTGAAAATAAGTGTGGCTGGTATAATGCATGATAAACTCTTGCCCATAGACTAAGACTGTACTTGGGTGATGCGGGTCAGTGAGAATACAAGTTCACATCATGGCACTTAATTGGCCGAATGGTGACTACTACCAATAATTCTTCAAGGAATGTCACTGAATCCCAGGACATAGGGAGAGAGCTGGGATATAAGTCATAGGATGGGACCACTGGATAAAGAGTAGAGGGTTGAAGACAGGTAATAGGCATGGATGGGTGGCTTTTAGAACACAGGCGCTTTGGCCTCGATGTTGTGCCAACATTTTATCCTACAGATCAAACTAACCGACATACCCTTCATTTTACTATTTTTCATGTGCCTATCCAAGAGTTACTTAAATGTCCCTAATGTATCTGACTCTACTACCACTGCTGGCAGTGCATTCCACCACCCACCGTTCTCTGTGTAAAGAACCTACCTCTGATATCTCGCCTAAAACTTCCTCCAATCACCTTAAATTTATGGTTGAGAGTGTAGTGCTGGATGTTAGGCAGCATCCGAGGAGCAGGAAAATCAACACTTTGGGCAAAAGCCTTCCTGCTCCTCGGATGCTGCCTAACATGCTGTGCTTTTCCAGCACCACACTTTCGACTCTAATCTCCAGCATCTGCAGTACTCACTTTCGCCATCTTAAAATTATGCCCCATCGTGATAGATGTTTCTGCCATTGGAAAAAAGTCTCTGGCTATCCACTTTACCTATGCTTCTCATCATCTTGTACACCTCCATTAGGTCACCTTTCATCCTTCTTCACTCAAATGAGAAAAGTCCTCGCTCCCTCAACCATCTTTCATAAGATATGCTCTCCAGTCCAGACAGCATCCTTGTAAAACTCCTCTGCACCCTCTCTAAAGCTTCCACGTCTTTCTTACTATACGGCGACCAGAACTGATCACAATATTCCGTGGGCGGTCTAACCAGGGCTTTAGAGAGCTGGAGGGTAACCTCACTGCTATAAAGCTCAATCCCCTACTAATGAAAGCCAGCACACCATACACCTTCTTAACAACCCTATCAACTTGGGTGGCAACTTTGAGGGATCTATGGACATGGACCCCAAGATCCCTCTGTTCCTCCACACTGCCAAGAACCTGCCTTTAACCCCATATTCTGCATTCAAACTCAACCTTCCAAAGTGAATCACTTCAAACTTTTCCAAGTTGAACTCCATCTGCCACTTCTCAGCCCAGTTCTACACAAGAATCCTGCCTTTAACCCTGTATTCTGCATTCAAATTCAAACTTCCAAAGTGAATCACCTCACACTTTTTCCAAGTTAACCTCCATCTACCACTTCTCAGCCCAGTTCTGCACCCTGTGAATGTCTCGTTGCAATTTACAACAGCCCTTCACATTATTCATAACTCCATCAATCTTAGTTATCAGCAAACTTACTAACCCACCTTCCACTTCCTCATCCAAATCATTTATAAAAACCACAAAGAACAGAGGTCCCAGAACCGATCCCTGCGGAACACCACTGGTCACTAAGCTTCAGAATGAATACTTTCTATCTAGCACCACCCCCTGTCTTCTAAGGCCTGGTCAATTCTGTATCCAGACAGCCAGATTTCTCTGTATCCCATGCCTCCTTATTTTCTGAATAAGCCAACCATGGGGAACCTTATGAAATGCCTTGCTAAAATTCGTGTACACCACATCTACTGCTCTATCTTCAAAGTGTTTTGTCACATTCTCAAAGAATTCAATAAGATTTGTGAAACATGACCTATCCCTCACAAAGTCTAGATTAGAGTGGTGCTGGAAAAGCACAGCAGTTTAGGCAGCATCCGAGGAGCAGGAAAATCGATGTTTCGGGCAAAAGCCCTTCATCAGGAATACAGGCAGAGAGCCTGAAGGGTGGAGAGATAAATGAGAGGAGAGTGGGGGTGGGGAGAAAGTAGCATAGAGTGCAATAGGTGAGTGGGGGAGGGAACCAGGGTATTTATCTATCCTTACGTTTTTCAAATGTTTCATCCCCTCCCCCACTCACCTATTGTATTCTATACTACTTTCTCTCCACCCCCACCCTCCTCTCATTTATCTCTCCACCTTTCAGGCTCTCTGCCTGTATTCCTGATGAAGGGCTTTTGCCTGAAACATCGATTTTACTGCTCCTCGGATGCTGCCTGAACTGCTGTGCTTTTCCAGCACCACTCTAATCTAGACTCTGGTTTCCAGCATCTGCAGTCATTGTTTTTACCTGCCCCTCACAAAGCCACACTGACTGTCTCTAATCAAACTATGGTTTCCAAGTAATCATAAATCCTGTCTCTCAGAATCCTCTCCAATACTTTGCCTGCCACAGACGTAAGGCTGAGTGTCTGTAATTCCTAAGATTATCCCTATTTCCTTTCTTGAACAAGGGAATAACACTTGCCACCCTCCAATCAACTAGCACTACTCCAGTAAACAGTGAGGATGCAAAAATCATTGCCAAGGGCACAGAAATCTCTTCCCTCGCTTCCTGTAGTAACCCAGGGTATATCCTAAGTGGGCCAGGGTATTTATCTATCCTTATGTTTTTCAAACGTTTCAGCACATCCTCCTTCCTAACTGTGGATCAATCTGTTCAAGCATATCAGTCTGTTTCACACTGTCCTCAGAAATATCAAAGTCCCTCTCAGTTGTGAAAACTGAAGTGAAGTATTCATTAAGGATATCCCTTACCTCCTTTGACTCCAGGCGCAAGTTCCCTCCATTATCCCTGATTGGCCCTACCCTCACTCTGACCATCCTCTTGTTCCTCACAAAAGTGTAGAATGCCATAGGGTTTTCCTTATTCCTACCCTCTCAAGCTTTTTCATGCCCCCTTCTAGCTCTCCTAAGTCCATTCTTCAGTTCCTTCCTAGCTACCTGTAGTCCTCTAGAGCCCTATCTGATCTTTACCTCCTCAACCTTCTTTCTTCCTCTTGACTAGATGTTCCACATCCCTTGTCACCCAAGGTTCTTTCAACCCACCACCCCTTCCTTGCCTCAGTAGGACCACCCTGTCCAGTACTATCAGCAAGTGCTCCCTAAACAACTTCCACATTTCTGTGGTGCATTTCCCTAGAACATCTATTCCTAATTTAGGCAGCCCAGTTCCTGCCTAATAGCATTGTAATTCCCCCTCCCCCAATTAAATACTTTCCCACACCATTTGCTCCTATCCCTCTCCATTATTATAGTAAAGGTCAGGGACTTGTGATCACTATCACTGAACCGCTAATCCACCGAGAGATCTGGCACATGGCATGGTTTGTTGTCAAGCACCAAATCCAATATGGACTCCCCTCTAGTCAGCCTATCTACATATTGAGTCAGGATCCCATCCTGGACATACCTGACAAAAACTGCTCCATCCAAACTATTTGAACTAATCCATCCAACCTAACTTCAGATACCACTGCCACCAATCCTCCTTTCTCTATGTTGAGTCTGGAGACTGTCTAGTAATCAGTGATAGAGAGTAGGCCACTGTGAGCCAAACAGAAGATTTGCTTGTCTTGGGTAGCCAGGTAGTTTTTTGCATGTTCACAATAGATACAGTTAACATGACAAAGCAGGCATGATTGCTGAGAACTCTGGGGATTTGTACAATATGCATCGTCTCCTTTCAAATCCTTGTGCAGAATTCAACTGTCTCCAACCAAAAGACGGTAAGACATCACCAGATCGGGTGGAGCTCAATACATCATGAACATTAACTCACGCCACATCTGCAGACTAGCTTTTAGGACTGAATTGAGGAGGGAAGTCTTCACCCAGAGGGTTGAGAATCTATGGAATTCCCTGCCCAGTGAAGCAGTTGAGGCTTCCTAAGTAAATGTTTTAAAAACTAAGATAGATAATTTTTTTGAACAATAAAGGAATTAAAGGTTATAGTAAGAGGGCTGGTGAGTGGAGCTGAGTCCAGGAAAAAATCAGCCATGGTCTTATTGAATAGTGGAGTGAGATCAAAGGGCCAGAGGGCCTACTCCTGCTCCTAGTTCTTATGTTCTTCTGTAACCTTTGCATATGTGTTTATGTGATATTTGCCATTACAGTGTCTCCCCACAAGTCTCTGACCTCACAATTCTGGATGCTTCACAATTCTCCAAGAATATATTTTATTTGAATTTGGAAGAAATTTTGCTTGAGGGTTGTTGATCTTGATTCCGGTTTGGGGGCCACTTTTCCACTGGAGGAATTTTAATCTCTTGGATGTACTTCGCTGAAAACATTATCCCCAGTAGAACATCCATTGTTTTGATACATTCTCTGGAGGATATTTATTCACCTGAATTTCACTCCCTGAGGAATTTTTCCCTGTTAACCCTAGTACTTTCTCCATGAGACCATGTAGGGGACATTGAATCTCATGAATGTCCACCATGGGAGATGGCTGCTCTGTTGAAATGACTTATTTCTTCCTGGATTTCCAACCAAGCAATTGTTTCCCTGAACTGAATTGGTACTTCCTTTCCTGTAGTATTAAGGATGTTCATTCCAGGGGTGTTTTTTCTTTGTGACTATGTCCTGAATCTATGAACCTTAGTCCGTTTCCATGGAGGAGTCAAATGCATCTCACTTCTGCTTTTATCCAATAATTTTCATCTCTCAATCTGCCAGTACAGCAGTGTAGAAGTACAGAAGTTTTCTAATTCAGCCTGTCAATTCATTTCTCATTCATCTTCTGTGGTTCTTTAACTTGTGAATTAGGCTTCCTTGTCTGCTCTATTGTACTGAAAGATTGCGACTCACTCAGCATTATCTTTGCCGCTTGCCTTGACTGTTCTGCTTTAAAAACAGAGGGATTGAATATTTGCACCAGTCCTGTATAGCCTATGAATTCTTTCCAGTTGACAGTATGGACCAATTCTCCCAAACTCACACGGATACTCTCACTCCAATCTTTCTGCTGTTTGGGTTCCACCATGGCTTAAGAAACCTAATGAAACCAGTTGCTAGCTGACTGGTTAGTCAACAATGATTCATTTCTAGACCAGTCATTCTCTTTGACTCTATTGGAAATGCTTCTGCGACCAGGAGATGTTGAAGCTAACCTGTTGTTTGCAGGCTCAATAATGAAGAGTACTGATAGCGAACCACATATACATTTTCAATTGTCCTAAGCTGTTTTTGTGATCATCTTACTTGTAGGCTACCTTTAATATTCAGAACTGTTCCATCTAGACCTACAGTTGAATCTCTGTAAGCTCAGTTTCCTCAGCCATGGTTTCTGAGATGATGGAATTGCAATACTTGTTTCTGTATCAGGGTTAAAATTTGTAATGTTTCTGTTGATGTTAATAAGCTCTGAAATTCAAGTGGCTTGGTTGAGGTTTGTGTAAAGATTTGTAACTTGGATGTCAGTTGCAGTTATTGTGGATATGTTTGCTGAGCTGGGAATTTGGTTTGCATATGTCTTGTCCCTTTTCTAGGTGACATCCTCAGTGCTGCCATTCTGTCTCAGTTGGAATTTATTTGGTTTCATTCCCATTGCTTCCAGTTGTTCATTGCAGTGGTCAGTATATTGGGTCTAGGTCAATGTGTTTACTGAAGGAGTCTGTGGATGAGTGCCATGCTTCTAAGAATTCTCTGACTGTCCTCTGTTTAGCTTGTTCTACTATCGTTGTATTGTCCCACTCGATTTGTGGTCCTTGTCCTCTGTGTGTATGGCTACTAGGGACAGTTGATCATTGCATTTAGTGGCTAGTTGATGTTCATGAATGCAGATTGCTAGTTGTCTGCCTATTTGTCCTTTATAGTCTTTTGTGTAGTCTCTACACAGAATCTTGTATACC
Organism: Chiloscyllium plagiosum; assembly: GCF_037043375.1. Taxonomy (NCBI): domain Eukaryota; kingdom Metazoa; phylum Chordata; class Chondrichthyes; order Orectolobiformes; family Hemiscylliidae; genus Chiloscyllium; species Chiloscyllium plagiosum. The sequence continues at coordinate 115,405,782 of NW_028270144.1, read as the reverse complement.
ACATTTCTCCTGCACACGATGGTAGCACAGTGGCTCAGTGGTTAGTACTGCTGCCTCACTGCACCAGGGACCCAGGTTCAATTCCAGCCTCTGTAACTGCCTGTGTGGAGTTTAGACATTCGCCCAGTGCGTGGGTTTTCTAGAGGTGCTCCTGTTTCCCCCCACAAAATAAAGACATGCAGGTTAGGTGAATTGGCTATGCTAAATTGCCTATAATGTTCACAGATGTGTAGGTTAGGTGCATTAGTCAGGGGTAAATGTAGAGTAGTAGGGGAATGGGTTTGGGTGGGTTATTCTTCAGAGGGGTGGTGTGGACTTGTTGGGCTAAATGGCCTATTTCCACACTGTAGGGATTCTATGATGGATATTGGGTCTTTTGTTCTGGTGAGTTATCATCTTGTGTGTGGCTGTTAGTCTATGTGCTGTCATAAATCAGAGTGGTCAGAGAGGTCTGGCTGTTAGTTCAGAGATTTTTTTTATATAGGTAGTGTGGTTAGTGTGTTGGGTCATGGTATGTCATTGTTGCCAGGCATCTGCTGAAGAAGTTGTGGGAATATCCACTCTTGGTGAAGACTCTGTTGGGTGGTGTTCTCTCTGCAGATCAAGAGTGCTGCAGTGTCTTGTAGCCCTTTTGAACAGGGTCCTAATGCAGCTTCTCCTGTGCCAAGTCTTTGCCAAGAACAGATATCCCTACAACTTCATCCGCAGATGCCTGGCAGACCCAACGCATTCACCACACTTCCTTAAATTAAAAGGTCTATGAACTAACAGCCAGACTTCTGACCACTTGGATTTATTACAGCCTGTAAACCGACAGCCATGTTCAGACAACACCACTACCATCTGCATGTTCCTCTCTAAGCCACTTACCATCCTGATTTGGAAATAGGTCACCATTGCTCACATAAGACCATAATTCATGGGAGCAGAGTTAGGCCATTCAGCCCATAGAGTCTGCTCCACCATTCAATCATGGCTAAGAAGTTGCTCAATCTTATTCTCCAACTTCTCACCATAATTCTTGATCGCCTTACCATTCAAGAAGCTAACCATCTCAATGGCTTGGCCTCCACAGCCCTCTGTGGCAATGAGTTCCACAGATTCCCCACTTTCTGGCTGTAAAAGTCCCTCCTCATCTTAGTTCTAAAGGGTCATCGCTTCAATCTGAGGCTGTGTCCTCAGGTCCTAGTTTCTCCTACAAATGGAAACATCATCCTCATGTCCACTCATCCAGGCCTCTCAGTATTCTGTAAGTTTCAATCAGATGCTCTTTCATACTTCTAATCTTCATCAAGTACAGACCAAGGGTCCTCAACTGCTCCTTTCATCGCTGGGATCATTCTTGTAAACCTCCTCTGGACCCCTTTCAATGCGAGTACAACCTTCCTTAGATACAGTCCTCAAAACTGCTCACAATGCTCTAAAATTCTGGAATGCCTTTACATAATTACATAAAGTGGACTGCAGCGGTTCAAGGAGGCAGCTCACCACCACCTTCTCAAGGACAACTAGGAATGGGCAATAAACACTGGCCAGTGAAACTTACATTCCATGAAGAGATGAATTTTAAAAAAAAACAGGGGACGAGAGGATAATTTTGATTTCCAGAAAATCGGACTGGGATGAGTTTCTGAAATATGGCAGTGGCAAATTCGGTAGTAACATCCAAAAAAAGAAATTGGATGCAAACTCGAAGGAAAAAAAAAATTGGAAGTTATCAGGATTGAACAAAGTCAACACAATTACAATGAGTTGATTGATGCCTTTGTGTGTAATGTTGCATTAAACTGGATGCTGTAAGGTGTAGGTTCCTCAGCTGGGTCACAAGGCTGAAGCTTACATTTTTTGTTCAAGTCCAAGTGGTGTTAATTATTTTGGAGGGTTCAACGCCGCAAGGTCTAGTGAATCATCTCACTATAATTTACCAAATTCATCTCATTACTTACCTACCCCGCCTCCCTGGTTCTTCTCACATCTGCTTGTAGTCCCAGTTTACCACTCACTACACTGGAGGTAACTCACCACTGCTATGATAGGCTGAAATGGACTGGCATTCCTGGCACAAGCACCATCTTTAAAAGGTCATTGGGTGCCCGGACAAGTGCTGGCTGTTTGGAATTTCCCTGCACGATTCCTGACATTTACTCTGAACATGACAGACAGGAAGATTGGAACACTAACTCTACGCTGCCTGCTCAACCAGTTGGGACACCTTCCCATCTAAAACAAAAATACATCCAAGCCACTCACTTTCACCTTTCAGGAGGGAGCAGAGGGAAAGGGAACAGACAGAGATTCACCAGGATTTTGTCTAGACTGGAAAGTTTTGGTTATGAAGAGAGATTGGACCGACTGGGGTTATTTTCCTTAGAGCAGAGCAGATTGAGAGGGGACATAATTGAGATGTGTAAAATTATGAAGGGGTATAGATTGGATAGTTAGGAAGAAACATTTCCTGTTATTGGAGAGGTCAATGATGAGGGGGCATCGAGTTAAAGTAAAGGGTAGCAAGTTTACAGGAGATGTGAGGAAAAACGTTTTCACCCAGAGGGTGGTGGGAATCTGGAACTCGCTGCCCGTAAGAGGTGGAAACCCTCATAACATTTAAGAAATATTTAGATGCGTACTTGTGATGCCATGACATACAAGAGTAAGGGCCAAGTGCTGGAAAACGGGATTCGAATATAAAGTGACTGTTTTTGACTGAGATGGGCTGAAGGGCCTTTTTCTATGCTTTCGGTTTCTATAACTTTATGGTTCTATGGCACCTGGTGAAATTTAAACTCAATGAATAAATCTGGAATTGAAAGTTCATCTTGGTAATGATTATCATGAACTGTCATCAATTATTGTAAAAAGCTATCTCGTTCACTAATGCCTTTCTTTTCAGGGAGACAAATCTGCCATCCTTATCTGGTCTGGTCTACATGTGACTCCAGACCCATAACATTGTGGTTGACTTTAAACTGTTTTCTCCATTCAGTTCGAGAGGCAATTAGGGATGAGCCGAAAATGCTAACCTCGATACTGGTACCCATATCCAATGAAAATGAAAGAAAAAAATCAATCAACTTTAAAGATAAAAGACTAAGTTTGACTGCTCCATAAGTATGAAGCTCTCTGTAAAGGTGTCAAACTATCAAAGGTGATTGAAGTATACTTTGTCCTTTGAAGAATGTCCCTTCTTAAAGTAGGTCATTAAGTCATACATTCCTTACCCTAGGGGCAAGACATCTGGATCTAATGACTTCTCCACAGGTTTCTATCAAATGACTTTGTGATAAAATTGGTCCTACAGTTTTATGCACTTTTGATGAGGATAAAGGTAGAACTCAACTTTTGCATAATACTCTATTCATGGCTTTAATTACTGCCTTGCATCAATAAGATATGGGCCCTACCAGCTGTCTAACACACACACACTATTTTAATAAAGGCAAGATATTAGCCAAGGTAATTACAGTCAGACTGGAGAAACTTCACCTATCTATGATTCATCCCGGCTGCTTAGGATCCTCATTTGTAACTCTTCTACTTCTAACTCAAGACACTGATTGATATTCTAATGGTCGACAGTCTCCACATACAGCTCGATTCTTATTTTGATGAAACTTTACAATTAAAATACATTTTTACACTTAGAGGCCTTTGGGCTGGTGAAAGGTTTGCAACGATGCACTGGCTTTCAGTCCGACTGAGGTAATTGCCATCCTTTTGATCTACACCATGGCACTCAGGAAGAATGTTTTCACTGATTGCTATTTTTATATCTGTTTGATAACCAGCCATAGAAAATGTATGAAAGCCCAAAGAACTGTGAATGCTGTAAATCAGAAACCAGAACAGAAATTGCTGGAAAAGCTCAGCAGGTCTGGCAGCACCTATGGAGAGAAATCAGAGTTAATGTTTCGGGTCACGTCACCCTTCCTCAGGATGGAAAATGTATGGGTATGAAGAAACTGCAAATAAGATTTAGTCTTCTCACCAGGTCTCATTTTTTAATCAGCCAACTAGCAAACTGAGATCTAACTTTATACAAAACCCCAGGGTGAATTAGGTGAATTGGCCATGCTAAATTGCCTGTAGTGTTAGGTGAAGGGGTAAATGTAGGGGAATAGGTCTGGGTGGGTTGTGCTTCGGCGGGTCAGTGTGGACTTGTTGGGCTGAAGGGCCCGTTTTCACACTGTAAGTAATCTAATCTAATTTCTTCAATGAAGCTCAAGCCCTTGTTAAAGATTAACATAGCTCTGCTTAATGTCACCTTCTTCAATTTCCTCAAGCCCTTGTTAAAGATGAGTATAGCTCTGCTTAATGTCACCTTCTTCAATTTCCTCATGTTTTCTGCAAGATTTTCATGAGCAAAATTAACTGAACGTCTCGTGCAATCAAATTTGTATGCCATTGACCAATAGAACCTGGAAAATGTTTACCTCTTACTTTCCTGCTCCTACATTTATCAACAATTTTACATATTTTAATCCCAGCCTCAGTTGCCATTTTAGATTTCCTTCTGTTCATTTAATAATGCCTAATAATTCTATAAGAGGAAGTTAAACAAGAGGGACCGATATTTCCCAGCCTCTGAACTACATGGACAATGGTGATTGGTGAAATGGGAAACTATGCTGAAAACAGAAAAAGTAGAAACAAGTCTGATTTTCCACTCAATGTTTTAATAACTAGTGAATGACATGGGACCAATTTGCACATATGAAACTTTCGGTATGATTAACCTCACCTTATCTATATGCAAGTTCCTATTTTCTCAGATAGCGGAGAGAAACTTGATGAGACCAATTCCTATCATTAAGGTTTAGCAGTGGGTTGCAGCTTGCTCACTTTTCTAGGTCTTCGTCTTGGCCACCATTCCTCAACATTTCCAGGCACATTCCATGGGCAGTGACCACTGACACCCTCTATCCACAGAACTCAGCATTAGCAATGTCATGTCACCACATCACCATGGCATATCCCACCTCACAGAAAATACAAGTTAGCACTTTAGTATTGAATTTTGGAGCTCACCAGCATTGTGCATTACCCCTGTTCCAACCTTCCAGCTTAGCACTGTCTTCATGACCTCTCCCATCTTTCCATCTTCCTTCCCACCTATCTGCACTACCCTCCCCTCTGACCCATGACCTTTACCCCCACCTCCATCCACCTAATGCACTCTCAGCTACCTTCACCCCATCCCCACCCCCCTCCTATTTATCTCTCCACCCCTGATGTTCCCAGCCTCATTCCTGATGAAGGGTTTTTGCCTGAAACATCGACTTTCCTGTGCCTCAGATGCTACCTGACCTGCTGTGCTTTTCCGGCACCATACTCCTGACTCCAACCTCAGCATCTGCAGTCATCACTTTCGGCTAGCATCATGCATTATCATGATCCAGTCAAGTCACGTTTGTGTGCAGCAACAGGCACCTATCTCAATCATCAGAACAAGGTGTTTCCCAGCACACATAGCTTGCATTTTTAGTGTTCACTCATTTTACACTAACCTGGATGCTCACAGCATCTCTGGAGCACTTTGCCTTTTTGCACCTTGCTGTTTCATTCAGAACTCACAGAAGTTTGTCTTGGACAGACAGAAAGCCAGCTTGCCATGCTTGTCAAGGCAGTGGACATGCATGGTCAATGTCACAACCACAGTCATGTACTAGCAACTTCGGCTGCAAACCCACGAAATGAGTTTCAACCAAACGGCCATGTCTGAAGACAGTCCTTAGTCCAGTCAAGGGGCACTGAGGTTGGTCAGGGGATCCCACCCCAGTCTGTCAAAGGCAGTGTCAGAGGCTTGGCCCTGGCCATTTGTGTGATCAGGCTCCGGGTATAGGGAACAACTCTGGGACACCCGCACCAATCAACCCCACCACCCCGTAGCCGAACATTTCAACTCCCCCTCCCACTCTGCCGAGGTCATGCAGGTCCTGGGCCTCCTTCACCGCCGCTCCCTCACCACCTGACGCCTGGAGGAAGAACGCCTCATCTTCCGCCTCGGAACACTTCATCCCCAGGGCATCAATGTGGACTTCACCAGTTTCCTCATTTCCCCTCCTCACATCTTACCCCACTTCCAACCTTTCAGCTCAGCACTGTCCTCATGACCTGTCCTACCTGCCAATCTTCCTTCCCACCTATCTGCTCCATCCTCTTCTCCAACCTGTCACCTTCATCCCCACCTCCATCCACCTATCATACTCTTGGGTACCTTCTCCCCAGCCCCTCTCCCCTCCCATTTAGCTCTCCACCCTGGAGGCTCCCTGCCTTCCTGATGAAGGGCTTTTGCCCGAAACATCGATTTTCCTGCTCCTCAGATGCTGCCTGAGCTGCTGTGCTTTTCCAACGCCACTCTAATCTAGACTCTGATTTCCAGCATCTGCAATCCTCACTTTTGCCTCCGGGTATATGTCTCACTATGTTCTGGGGAGTCACTCCTGCAAGTCAGGCCAAACTGGGCATTAGCAGTAAACTATCAGTGAGTGAGCTGAACTGAGATCAGTCAAGGGTCTGATTAATTACCAGTCAGAGTTGTTATTCCAACTCAGTCATGGGAATGGGATGTGGTCAGTTCTGGAGTTCTATGCACTGCAAGTTAATGAGGTTTATCAGGTGTCACTGCTTTTTTTGGGGAAATTTGGTAAGTTAGGCATCAGGATTAGATGCTGGGATGCAGACGGGAGAATTACTGTGAAAGGGGAAAACTCAACATTGGAGATTATAGGAGAACATAGGGTTCTGGGGAGGGGTAGTCATGAACTTCAATGGGAGGATAGTGGATACCTAAGTAAGTGGCATAAGTAAGCATATGAAAACTGAATCTTGGGGGTAAAGTGGGCTGATGAGAGTTAAATAAAAGTGCCGGAAGTAAATGTGAATAAAATCAAACCTGATCACATTGACAGGGAGGTCAATGCAGGAAGGAACATAATGAAGTTGTCGGCGGGAATCCTGAGGGACAGGATAGACATGTATTTGGAAAGGCAAGGACTGATTAGGGATAGTCAACATGGCTCAGTGCATGGGAAATCATGTCTCACAAACTTGATTGATTTTTTTGAAGAAGTAACAAAGAGGATTGATGAGGGCAGAGTGGTAGATGTGATCTACATGAACTTCAGTAAGGCATTTGACAAGGTTCCCCATGGGAGACTATTTAGCAAGGTTAGATCTCATGGAATACAGGGAGAACTAGCCATTTGGATACAGAACTGGCTCAAAGGTAGAAGGCAGAAGGTGGTGGTGGAGGGTTGTTTTTCAGACTGGAGGCCTGTGACCAGTGGAGTGCCACAAGAATCAGTACTGGGTCCTCTACTTTTTGTCATTTACATAAATGATTTGGATGCGAGCATAAGAGGTACAGTTAGTAAGTTTGCAGATGACACCAAAATTGGAGGTGTAGTGGACAGCGAAGAGGGTTACCTCAGATTACAACAGGATCTTGACCAGATGGCCAATGGGCTGAGAAGTGGCAGATGGAATTTAATTCAGATAAATGCGAGGTACTGCATTTTGGGAAAGCAAATCTTAGCAGGACTTATACACTTAATGGTAAGGTCCTAGGGAGTGTTGCTGAACAAAGAGACTTTGGAGTGTAGGTTCATAGCTCCTTGAAAGTGGAGTCGCAGGTAGATAGGATAGTGAAGAAGGTGCTTGGTATGCTTTATTTTATTGGTCAGAATATTGAGTACAGGAGTTGGGAGGTCATGTTGCGGCTGTACAGGGCATTGGTTAGGTTACTGTTGGAATATTGCATGCAATTCTGATCTCCTTCCTATTGGAAAGATGTGGTGAAACTTGAAAGGGTTCAGAAAAGATTTACAAGGATGTTGCCAGGGTTGGAGGATTTGAGCTATAGGGAGAGGCTGAACAGGCTGGGGCTGTTTTCCCTGGAGCGTCGGAGGCTGAAGGGTGACCTTGTAGAGATTTATAAAATTATGAGGGGCATGGATAGGGTAAATAAACAAAGTCTTTTCCCTGGGGTGGGGGAGTCCAGAATTAGAGGGCATAGGTTTAGGGTGAGAGGCGAAAGGTATAAAAGAGACCTAAGGGGCAGCTTTATCACACAGAGGGTGGTACGAGTATGGAATGAGCTGCCAGAGGAATTGGTGGAGACTGGTACAATTGCAACATTTAAGAGGCATTTGGATGGGTATATGAATAGGAAGGGTTTGGAGGGATATGGGCCGGGAGCTGGCAGGTGGGACTAGATTGGGTTGGGATATCTGGTCAGCATGGACGGGTTGGACTGAGGGGTCTGTTTCCGTGCTGTACCTCTCTATGACTCTATGACTGTGGAAGATGCTGAAAATAACAGGTGGAGCCTGCTACTCACTCTTTGGTGCATGAGTTGTGCTGCCTTCATCTCCAATTGAATCACAAATGTGCAATGAAAATGAAAAATGGCTGACCGCAGGGGCAGTGTGTTTTATTGTAATCTATGGGAGTGGGTTGCTATTGTGTCCATTTTGAAGCCCTGCAAGGGGCAATTACAATAATTGAACACTGACTGTTTAAATGAATCTGCAATCGAATATTTCTGAATAAGCGCCCTCCCACATTGACCAACTCTGTGGATTACATATCCTAAGCACAAGCAATGCAGAATGTGACATTGAACATTTCAAATTAATTCTACCCATCTCCGTGAAGCAAAAGTGATCACATTAAAGGTCACCTATCACAATTCATGACACATACCAAGATTGCAAAGCCTGTAGCTGTTTTCCCCCTATATTGGACTGCGATTTTTAAGATGGTTTTTATTTTGGTTAAGGGATGTGGGTGTCACTGGCTGACCTAGCACTTATTGCCCATCTTGTTCCTGTTTCACAGGGAGTTCCTCTGGACTGTTGTGCACCGCACTAACCTGGGTGCCAACCTGGAATAGGCTGGTAGGGTCTGTCCCATGGTCTCCTATGGTGATCTGGGGAAAGATTACAGACCTCCTCTCCAACGTATTACCCAGCAGGGCCTCCAGACTCCTGCCAGTGAGCCAGATGGCATCTTGCCTCTGTTAGCCGTCTGCTTTGAGATTCTTGATCACACATAAAAGGCAGGACTTGGCTTTTGGAATGGTTATGTATAAACTGAAAGAAGTGCGGATGCTAGAAATCAGAAACAAAAACAGAAAGCGCTGGAAAAGCTCAGCAGGTCTGGCAGCAGCATACAGAGAGAAATCAGAGTTAAGACCTCCAGTCTGGTGATCCTTCCTCAGAACTTCCTCAGCTCGGAAAATGTTGTTTTTTTATGCAAAGGATAGAACAGGAGGAGGGGCTAAGTAGTAAATGATAAGTGGAGATAGAGCCCAAAGAGAGAGGAGAATGATAGGACAGACAAAAGAGTGGATAATGATCAGCCTGGAAGAACGAATAGCTACTAAAAGGAACTACCCTCGCCCCCTCTCTTCCCTCCCACAACAGCGATAGCATCCACGTCAAGAAGACCATTAGCCGTCAATTACACCACCTCCAGCAGGATGCCACTACCAAACACCCATTCTCCTCCCCTCCTTTGTCAGCCTTCCACAGGGTCTGTTGTCTCCTGAACTCTGTGCTCCACTCCTCCTTCATGTCCAACACTGTCCCCTACACCCCCACCCGCCAGCACCCCCACCCAACAGCCTCAGGAGCACTTACCCTGCAACTGCTGAAGGTGTGACACCTGTCCATTTACTTCCTCTCTCCTCAGCATCCAGGGACCCACACACAACTTCCTGGTGAAGCAGCGCTTTACCTGCACTTCACACAATCTAGTCCATTGCATTCACTGCTCACAATGTGATCTTTTCTACACTGGAGAATGTATCATAGACTGGGTGACCACTTTGCAGGACATTAATGTTCTGTCCACAAAACAGACCCTGAGCTTCCAATTGCCTGCCACTTCAAAACACCACCCTGTTCCCTGTCCAACATCACTGTCTCAGGCCTGTTGCAGTGCTCCAGCGAAACCCAGTACAAGCTGGAAGAACTGCACTTCATTTTCCACTTGGGAACTCTACAGCCTTCTGGAGTCAATATAGAGTTCAACAATTTTGTGGCTTGAGTCCCCTTCTCCCATGTCCTTACCCCAACCTCCACAGACTGACTTTGTTATCACGTGGCGAAAGTGAGGACTGCAGATGCTGGAGATTAGAGTCGTGAGTGTGGTGCTGGAAAAGCACTGCAGGTCAGGCTGTATCCAAGGAGCAGGAGAATCAACGTTTCAGGCAAAAGCCCTTCATCAGGAATAAGGCTGGTTATCACGTAATCTGCCATTACAACCCATTATTAGCCATTAATTGTCCACTAATAGCTATTCATTCTCCCAAGCTGATCATTATCCACACCTTTGACTGTCGAGCAGTCCTTCTCTCTCATTGGGCTCCATCTCCACCTATCATTTACTCCTTTCCTTCTTCCCCCACTCTGTCTTCTTCATAAAAGAAAAAATTCCTATCTACCATCAATGCTGAGGAAGAGTCACTGAACCTGAAAAGTTAACTCTAATTTCTCTCTACAGATGCTACCAGACCTGCTGAGCCTTTCCAGCAATTTCTGCTTTTTCTTTGTGGTTTAAGTATTGTTGCCAATGATGTGAACATCAGAATGACCCAGCATTGGGAGGCACTTCTACAGCTGCTGAGCGCAAGATATTGGGAGAGCAGTACTGTGGAGGGATGATGCATCCATAACGAAGTATGAATAGGTTTTACAGGAATAATACTTCCTGGCTAAGTAAGAGCTTTGATGCCATTTATATTCTGCATGACACATTTTGAGTGAATATTATGGTGATTTAACTAGATGGCTTATCCAAAAAAATGGAAGTTCAAATTGAGAATTTGAATTTGCTAAATTTGCAAGCCAATAAAAGCCGATGAGAATAATCCTGAAGTGGTTAAGTTATTTCCAAAACCTCAAATGTGGTTCATTCTAGGGAAGAGTTATCTAGTCCTTGCCCAGTCTGGGCCTATGTTGAATGGCAGACTCATGCAAGTGTAACATTCAACTGTCTCTTGCAGTTGGTTAGCAAGCCACTCAGTCACTACCCTCTCAGGGACGGGAAATAAATTATGACATTGCTGGCAGCACCCACATCCCAGGAACGAACACAAGAAATTAAAAAGAAACCTGATCTATATCAGCAGAGTCCTGGACCAGAGGTTGAGCTATTTCTTTTCCATGAACAAATAACATAATCATCAGCTGTTCTATGTAAGAATCAATTCCAAAACTGGAATGCATGAGGTGGGGGGAGGGGGAAAGAATTCTAATAATTTTAAATTTTGTTTGAAGTTTATTCCTCGTGTACTCACCCATATGCTGTACTCAACGTCTGTACTACATCACTTTCTTGCATCCACACTATCCATTCCTTCAAGAGCTTGATGCTGGATGGCTTTGATACTTTTAATATGGCAGTTCAAAAAAAGGATTTGCGTGCAGCTGCATGAGTCATAGTTTCTCTGCTCAAGTTATCGCAAGAGTCCCATTTAAACCCAGTGCAATGCTTTAATGTAAAACAATGATATTATTTTACACTCTGTATACCTTCATTGGGTTTGTGTAAAGAGTTCTTGGTATGAGATGTGGAAAAGTAAATTGAAAGGCCCCAAAAGACCTGCCCTAGGTTACGTGCCACTTCATCTTTGTTTTCAATCTAAATACTGACATTGTTAGTTCGTGTTTTAATTGGCATTGCTAGACAGTTAGGGAAAACCTAAGATTCTGTTTAGCTGCCGGGCAGCGAAGTGTTTTTTGACTGAGGCATTTGGATCGAAGAGCAACTTCCAAATTTCAGAGCAGTCAGCAGAAAACAGCAGCAGCATGAAAAATAACAGGGAGCAAATTCAATGTTCTTCAAATGAAAACAGAATGCTCACTAACCCTTTTAAAAAAAAAAGACCAACATTTTCTTCCACAGGCTCTCAGCCCTGTTTGTGCAGCTCCAGTTTTGTTTTGTATTTTCTTTTCTCTCGTGTTGAATTTTCCCCATGGATGTAGGAATTTTACTTCAGAAAGTCTTTTCGGCAAAAGAATGTTCCAGGAAACTAATTGTCTGCCACAATGGAGGTAGCAAGTCACAACAGCAACTGTAACCAGTGGGCTTCATCCAACTACCACAGGTCCACACCCTGCAGGGGTGGATGGGATAGGAGTGCAGACCATGAAAAGACCAGACACCATTCGCTGCCACTACATCAGTGACAGAGAAGGGGTTTCAGGAGAGGGTAGAAGGGAGGCAGAGGAGTCTTTGGCAAGGGTGGCCGAACATTTCCTCCGAGGAATGCTGCTGGGTCCTGAAAAGAGACTACTCTGAATCACCTGCTGGCCTTCCCACCATCTGACACTCTGCTTCAGCCTCCAAGGAGAATCTGCAGTGGCAGCTTTGTTTTAGAAGCCAAATGAAAATGAATAGGTCCCTGTAATGTGTGGCAGCAGAATGCCAGTTTTATACCTGATCGGTACCTGGAAAACATAGTCTGAAGAACCAAAAAAAAAATCCAGTGTTTGAATATTGTATGCTGATGTGACAAGTCTCTCCTCGACTCTTCCTTGCACTCTTTAACAAGGTACAAGTGAAGATTTGCTGTCTAGTAGGTACTTTCTAACTCTCTTTCTTCCCTGAGTGAAAGCTTTCTTACACCCTCTCTGCTATCAATCACAGAGCAATCATAGCTGGTTTCAACACTCATTCCTCTTAAATTTCAGATGTTGCTCTGTGTTCTTTCTCCTCCCATGTAGCATTACATGCAAAACAGAATCTATTTTCAATTGTTATTAGCCTAATCGAAGACTCACTAAATCGGAAGGAGCCCAAAATTTAATTGGGTCCAAAAAACAATAATGGGGTACAAATTACATGATTTACTTCCCCATCCCCATTCTGTTTGATGCCCACAGTACATAAATCTCAGATCTGTTGTGACTCAATTGGTAGCAATCTTACCTGTGAGTCAGAAGGTTTTGGTCAAATTCCACATCAGAGATTTATGCACAAAAAAATCTCAGTTCTGGTATAAGAATGAGAGAATGATGCATTGTCAAATATGTCATTGTTCAGATGAGATATGAAAGTGAGATTGTCTTCTTTGTCAGGGTTATAATCGATCCAATGGAACTATTCAAAGTAGAGCAGGGATGTTATTCAAAGTCTGAGCTAGCATCAATTAGGCAGGTCATCTGTAATGTATTAACTTGTAAGACATGGGCAGTTAAGATCGGCTAACAAATGCTGCCCTTACCAATTATTTTTCTCAACCCTATGAAAACATTATTAAAGAACAACCAAAACTGGCCTCTCCTGTTGGTTTAATTTCATTCCTACCCTTAGAGTCAGAGATGTACAACATGGAAACAGACCGTTTGGTCCAACTCGGCCATGCCGACCAGATATTCTACATTAATCTAGCCCCTTTTGCCAGCATTTGGGCCCTATCCCTTTAAACCCTTCCTATTCATGTACCCATCCAGATGCCTTTTAAATGTTGTAATTGTACCAGCTTCCATCACCACCTCTGGCTTTAGATTTTAGATTTTATTGTCATGTGTACAGAAGTATTGTGACATCATGACACACGTGCCATCTTGGGTACCAAAGTACCTAGCTACAAAAAACTCCAGTATAAAGTGGTAAGAGAAACGTGAGTCAAAAAGTTAAGCATTACTTCATAAAATAAATAGAAGAGTAAGTAAGGTGACGGTTAACATTAAAGATTTATGTAGTTTAAACTAGGACAATAAAAGAATAAGTTAAAAGTTCAGCAGTCTTTGAGTCTTCCGAATATCATACTCTCTGGGAGACCTCAGCTGCCTGTTCTCAACCAACACAGTTATCGTCACTGCTACTGAAACCACCACCTGTCTGTTCTCCCCCGGTGCCTCGGGAACATAGTCAGGCAGGATCAACTCGCACACCGAGATGTGACCCCACCAGGGGCCACTGAGAGACCAGGCCGGGACCCACCATGAGCCTCTGAGACCCTGGTAATATCCTTGTAAATCTTTTCTGAAGGGAGACCAGAATTGAACACAGGATTCCAAAAGTGGCCTAAGTAACGTCCTGTACAGCCGCAACATGACCTCCCAACTCCTATACTCAATGCATTGACCAATAAAAGACAAGTGTACCAAACGCCTCTTCACTACCTTGTCTACCTGACACACCATTTTCAAGGAAATATGTGCTTGCATCTTCAGATCTTTGTTCGGCAACACTCCGTAGGACCTTAAAATTAAGTTTAGAAGTCCTGTCCTGATTTGCCTGACCAAAATGCAGTACCTCACATTTATCAAAATTAAACTCCATATGCCACGTCTGGCCCATTTGCTCATCTGATTGGTATCCCATTGTACTCTGAGGTAACCTTCGCTGTCCACTACACAACCAATTTTCAACAACAATCATCTGCAAACTTATTAACCGTACCTGCTATATTCACATCCAGATCATTTATTTGAATGACAAAAAGCAGTTAACACAGCTACAATCCTTATGAATCTTTCCACCATCTTCCACTGATGGCCTTGCTATAGCAAGACTTACATTAGAAAGTTCCAATTAGGAATGAAGGGCATTGTGAAGTGTTTTAAAATCAACCAATTTCTTCTTGATGTAAACCTGTGGCATAGAAAATTTGGTAATCAATTTCAGGACAGCAAGATCCCAAAAAAAATAGTGCAACAAAAAGATTGGAGACTAAATATTGACTGGGACTCCAGTGATAACATCTCTTCTGAAATAGTATCGAAGTTCTTTTACTTTTATCTGAGTCGGCGGCCGGGGCCTTAGTTTAACGTCTTGTCTGAAAAATGTCACTCCAACAGTTATTCCATCCCTTGCTGTTGCAGTGGACCATCAAACAAGTGTCTCAACTGGGATTTGAACACACGACTTCCTGACTCAGGAATGAGGGCCCATCAACTGAGCAAACGGAAAAACTAATCCACTTCCCCCCACATTGTAAGTGACTGGCTCTGAGGAAGTACAGAGTCAAGCTTGCTAGATGGGTGGATCAAGACCAAGAGCTTATCCATTGAAGATGCCAAGGGGCTGAACTCTTTATGCTGTTGTAGTTCTTTCCTAGTTATCCACTGACTTTACACAAAGCTACTCCCCTTTCTTTCTGGCAACACTCAGCTGTTGACTTACAACAGACCAGCTCCAGAAATATCATTGCCAAGAGAGCTCATTGTTTTCAATCCAGTTCGGAGCTGAGCTGTCACTCCAAACCAAGAGTTTTCAAAACAGTTTTACAGTATTACACGCATTATGCTTACACTGAACATACTCCTACAAAGTGCATTCCAGAGATGAAGTATTTAGTATACAATATTTGGGTGTAGTAATGATTAACATACTTTCTAACGCTTCTGGCAAAATCCTGAGTAAATGTTTGGCTGCTATCTTTGGACAGCTTATTGACTGATCTATGAGTGGTTGACTAATTAACATCTGTGCTTACATTTCACAAACTCGCAGATGAAGGTAACCTGAGAGGGAGGTTCTTTCTAATTTAACCTAAACATTCACAATGGAAGTCTTCTACTATGATCTAAATGTAAATTAAATTTAGTTGTTAAAACTGCCTGGTTTAGATTTCCAAGTAGATGAACACTTTGCCTTCTAGAGGTTTGGTGGCTGTCTCATTGGAGAAGTAATCTGAGTGATCCAGAGATTTGAGTTCAAATCTCACTACAAGTGTTACTCAGCTAATAAAATATATCTGGCCACAAACAGCAACATATATGATAGTGATAATGAAATTCCCACACTATTGTAAAAATCCATCTGGTTCACTATTGTCCCCAAGGTGAGAAATCTGCAGTCCTCGCCCAGTTATTCCAGATCCACAGCAATGTGATTGACTCTTAACCACCCTCTGAAATGGTCTAGTACGGACTTTGCTCAGAAAAATTGGAGGTGGGCAATAGGTGACAGTGATATACAGATCTCACAAATTAATGTTGGAAAAAAAAGGTTTGTATGCTGCACAAATTGAGTCACCAACGTGCTTTAGGGAAGGGAATTTGCCAACCTTACATGGTCTATAAATGTGGAAAAGGAGGAGGGAGGGGGACTGAGGGAAGGAATTACCATTGGAGTGACATTTTTCAGACAAGATGTTAAAACTGAGGCCCCGCCTACCAATTCTGGTAGAAGTTAAAGACCCTCAACACTATTTCAAAAGAGGTGAGTTATCACTGGAGTTCCAATCAATATTTAGCCATCCTCTAAATGACTGCAGATGCACAACAATGTAATTGACTCGTAATTATCCTGGCCTTGCCAGTAACACTCACATCCCATGAAAGGGTGAGAAAATTCACCAAGAGATATTTTCAACAGGTAACACTCACAGGTAACAGGTAACCCCACTTTGCTCCCTATGCCTTTGAAGATCCCCACATCTATCCATGATACACCAAAGTTCAACTGTATTGGTCTTGTTCTTCTCTGGTTTATGCAAATATTGGGCTTAGGGATCAAAACCTGATGACATTTGAAGGAACATGAAGTGCGGATGCAAACGACAAGGATTACAGCTCGGCCTAGCTCTCCGTGTTGAATTGTAACCAATTTAGTTTTCAGTTCCAACTGAGGGCAGTTTTTACTTCTTGGTCTTGCAAAGTTTTAGATGTCTCATTCACCACACACAGCAGGAATCTCCATGTAGAAGTTCACTCCATGAGATGTGAATGAAAAGTGTCTCCATGAAACCTAACTGGAGAAGTCATATAAATACTATGGCTGCAGATCAGAAGTTGGACATTCTGTGGTGAATAATTCACCTTCTCACTTCCGAAAGTCTGTTTTATCATCTACAAGGTATAGAACAAGTGTGAGATGGAATACTTATCACTTTCCTGGACGGATGCAGCTCCAACAACACTCAAGAAACTTGATAGCATACAAGACAAAGCAGTTTGCTTAAGTGAAGCCCATTCTACCACCTTCAACGTTCAATCGCTCCAATACTGTTGCATTACAAATTGTCTGAGGAAGAAGCAGATTTGGCTGTTCATTAGATCTTCTAATTTTGTGGTCTCTCATGTTCTCAGGATTATGTGTAAATAATTGATGCATTTGCCCAAGGCAAGAAAGAATTGTATCTCCTACAAAGGAGAAAGATTGTCCTTGTACGTGGAAGGCACTTGCTCTGCTATACTCTCGCAAAAAGGTTATACCAGCTATGTAACTATTTTCTCAGCTCCTACAACACTTCTCAAAACTCTGCCTTCCCTGTACTGATACTTCCTAATGTAGCTTATTTTGTTTAATAAAGCTCATGCAACGGTTTACCATAAGTAAGTTCTTAAATACATAGTTACAAATGAGCCTGCTCTGCTATTCAAGAGATCATGGCCTCAATTCCACTTTGTTCTCTATGCCTTTGACTCTTTTGTTCAAACATTTGACCTACCTCACCCTGCAAAGTGTTCAATGATCCTATTTGCCCCTACTCTCTGGAGGAGAGGATTCCAGTGCCTTGTAACCCTCAGAGAAAAAATAGTCCTCCTCATTGCTGTCCTAAATAGGAGACTCCTTACTTTTAAAGCATGCCTCCTAATTCTTGTTGTTTATATATGTATCTATAATCAGGTTAGCATTTCTATATAAAATTGATTCCAAGTAAAAACCCAAAAAGATCTTTGATCAAACAAAACAGACATTATGAACCAGCTACTCATGTTGATTCAAATTAGATTTAATCAAGAACTGTACGCTACATGATCAAGATGCTTCACTCTAATAAAGAAAACTTACAGGAGAGTCTGGGACAAGAGGGCATCATCTCAGAATTAGGGATTTGCACATTTAAGACAGAGGTGAGGAGCATTTGTTTCTCTCTCAGAGAATTGTGCATCCATGCAATTCTTTACCACAGAGGGCTGTTGAGGCTGTCTCTCTCAGCCTTGAGGGTATTCAAGGCTGAGATAGACAGAGTTTTAGTCTTTAAGGTAGTCAAAAGTTATGGGGAGCAAGCAGGAAAGTGCACTTGAAGATTATCAGATCAGCCATGATCTCATTGACTGGCTGAGCAGATTTGAACAGTTAACATTGGCTCTTATATCTCATTGTCTTCCAAGTTTATTTTTCTCTGTGCTTGTTTTGAATAGTTCATAGAGTCATACAGCGTGGAAACAGAACCTTCCATCCAAATAGTCCATGCCGACCATAATCCCCAATTAAATTAGGCCCACCTGCCTGTGCTTGGCTCATATCCCTTTGTACATTTCTCATTAATGTACTTATCCAAATGTCTTTTAAAATGTTGTAACTGTCGCCACATCCACTACTTCCTCTGAAAGTACACACAAGAACCACTGTCTGTGTAAAAAAAAAAGTTTTTTTTTAAATCTTGCTCCTCTCACCCTAAACGTATAGCCCCTAGTCTTGTAATCTCCCAGCTGAGGGAAAAGACATCAACCATTTATCTTATCTATACCTCTCATTATTTTATAAAACTCCATAAGGTTACCTTTCCACTTCCTTCATTGCTCCAATGAAAAAAGTCCCAGCCTATCCAGCCTCTCCTCATAACTCAAGCACTCAATTCCCAGCAACATCCTGGTAAATCTCTTCTGAACTCTCTCCAGCTTAATGATATCCTCCATATAACAGGGAGACCAGAACTGGACACAATGCACCAGAAGAGGCATCATCAATGTCTAACAACAATATAAATCCTTATCTGCCTATTTTATAGCAGTGTGTAATTAATTTGCATTTACATTAGTGCCAAGGTTATAATTCAATCCAATCCAAGATGGAAATCAATACTTTTGAATTAATAGACAGGTAATTAAATAACACAAAAACAGAAGTTGCTCGAGAAACTCAACAGGTCTGGCACCATCTACAGAGAGAAAGCAGAGTGAAGAATGGTTGCTGGACCCAAAACATTAATTCTGCTTTCCCTCTACAGATGCTGCCAGACCTGCTGATTTTCTCTGGTAATTTCTGCTTTTATTTATGGTTTTTAGCACCCACAGTTCTTTGCTCAATTTAATGAAATAACACACTTCCCTTTTGGGCAGCAAGCTCTGATCAGTTACCCGGACATCCCAAATGTTTTACAGCCAATTAAATACTTTTGGAGTGTAGTCACTTTCATGTTGTAGGAAACATCACAGCCAATTCACACATAGCTGAGTTGCTCTAAATTTTCACTTCAAAGGTTGTGAATCATTGAGACTCTGGGTCCGTGAAGGGATGTTTACTCATAGACTCCCTATGGAATCAGGCAATTCATCAAGCCCATCAAGTCTACACTAACCATCCCATCCCTGTAACCCAACATTTCCCATGCCTAAGCCATGTCATCTACACATCTCTGTGACTATGGGAGGAAACCCACACGGACACAGGAAAAATGTGCAAACTCCACACAGTCAGTTGCCTGTGGCTGGAATTGAACTTGTGAGGCAGTAGTGCTAACTACTGAGTCATCATAACACACTCACTATGCATAGTCAAGATTGAGGTTGATAGATCCTGGGCTCTAAAGGAGTCAAACAATATGAGAATAAAGTGGAGAAATTCAAACATGTACCTATTGAATGGCGGAAGAGACTTGATGGGCCAAATAGTCTCCTCCAGGTAATATTCATTATGAGCTTATGTTAATTTGATACTAATAGAGAGATAAATATTGGCTGGAACACCTGGGAGAATTTCTCCTCTCTTCTTTGAAGAAGTGTCATGAGAATTTTTAAAAAATAGTTAATTATAATCATTTGATTAAAGCCTTGAGCTACCTTGGAGTTACTTGCACTCTATTTCAACAACTTCACTCCCAAGTGCAATGTAAACAATAGGAAAGAAACCTCAGTGAAGTGTGAGCAAATTCTGAGGAAACGCTAGGCCTTGGTGCCTTTGGGGGAGTGGAGTACTGCTGTCAGCTTGACGAACCAAATGTCCTAATTTTGCATTGTAACTTTCTTTTATTCAATCATTCCAGCACAATAATGCACACACATTCTTTGATTGAACTGAGCGCCAGGAAGATTGGTATATAATTTTCTCTTTTAACAGGAAAGTCAGACCTTTCTGGATATCATTAAAACCTGTGTTTCTTGGCACCTGGTGCCATGCTCCTGATCTCCATCAATCAAGAAGAGTGTTCTGAACCAGGTCCTCAGCTCACAGCAATGTGAGCCTGTGAGCTAGTTAGTTTGGTAGCAACTAGAGTAAGGGGAATATTTAGGGATGGTGATAAATTCTAGCCAAGCCAGCAATGCCCACATCCCATAAACAAATTAATTATTAAGTTTGCTGACTGGTACAAGAATGGATTCAGCTTTCCTAGCAATGTGGTTGAGAAACTGAAACATAGACAGGCATCAGACTGAATCTAATTCCTTGCCTTTTGGAACTTTATGAAAGCTGAGGAAAGCAGTTCACTCGAAATTGCTAGTTATAGATCGAATAACCTTCCCACCCTTGACCCAACTACAGCTGAAGTCAACGCACTCTTGCAAAGAGGGAATAGAAAGGTTAATAATTGTCAGTGACTGGGTGTTTTTAATATATGCTGTTTGGCTTTACACAAGAGTGGGAGTATGAGATATAAGGCAGAAGAGTGTTGAAAAGTTAAATAGAAATATCATCAGACTGTGGTGTTTGTGACGAGTTATGAAGGCTAGAAAAACAAATGAACAGAACTGTTGTCAGATTTACAGTGCATCTATCTCAAGGCAATAAAAGTTAATTAGTCATTTAGTTGGACTTACTCAAGTAGTAAAGTAATAAGGGGTGACTACTTCCATTTGTACATTGATGAGACAGGGTGTATTTAAATTTTGGAACATTAACAAGCATACATGCGTAAAATCAAATCAAAACAGCATGCATGTTACAAAGATTTTGTCCAGTTTTAAACTTGGGTGAAAGTCACAAGGGAGGGAGTATGAAATATCTTGAGATAAATATTCCATTGGCTGATTCCGAAGATTAGTATATCCAGTAAATTGCCTGCGGGTGGAACTATTAAATAGCTTTTATAAGACAGAAACAAGCCATTCAGCGCAATAAGTCTGTGTCAGTGTTTCCTTCTATCGCCAATAGAGCATGTGAGAAATTCATCCACAAGATCAAAACTATACTGCCCTCGAGAATCACCTCACCATTGAATGGAAGAGTGCAAAAATGCAGATACACAAGTTAATGCAGTCAGTTTGTCTCAGCACTTCATAATAAAAAAAAGACTTGTATTCCCACTAAACCTTTTATTATTTGGCACTTATGGGAGCAGGAATGTGTCGATTGATCAAATATACTGGATAATCAAAAAGTCCACATAAGCAATGTAAGAACACACACTAAGTAATTGAAACATAATGCATGAGTAATACATGTCACTGGTTTACTTTATTTACAGCATAAATCAATTAAATAATATTGCAACTTTGCCTTAAGTAAAACTTACCAGTAGACTTGCACTTTCAACTGACTACTCAGACATCACAGTGCAATCTGTACTGATATAACACAATAATTCAGTTCCCGTTATAAGAAAACCATTTAAACCAATGGGTCACATTATAGCCAACACAGGTAAGGAAAGTTCACATTCTACAAATAATGGTCTAAATTCTTCAATTGCATTATAGCCAATTTGCATTGAAGAAGCGTGCGTTATAGCAGAACAAAGTGCGTTTGAGGTGAAATTGACTTGAATTTAAATCAGATGTTGATATTTTGAGGGGCCATTCAATTGAACTGTAAGTATATTTACATTGAGGTAAATCAATTTAAAAAACTATAATAATTCGGCAGAATAATACGGTGAACTTTTCAGTATTTGAGCTATATAATTTTTGCCAGTTTATAAACTGAGTCATAAGGGGCCAGTTAAAATAAAGTTTGCTGTAAATATTTCTTTTCACAAGCTCAGGGCATTGCAAAGTCACTTTTGCCACGTGGCTGTCAATTTGTGTACAGCAAACTCCCACACACAGGGATAAGTTAATAGCCAAATAATCTGATATAAAACATCTTGTGGTCAGGGACTCAGATTATCACCTCATCCAATAAGCAAAATTCCACAGCCTCACGCACCAGTAGACTGTCACCCTAAAGCAATGCTCAACTCAGTTGGAGATTGACTTGAACCCACTAATGGAGAGGGTAGCCACTAATGGAGCTACGGCTGATACTTCAGTTTATCAAATCCCTGGAGTTATACAATGCAAGAGCACAAATGGTCTCACACATAAGATGATCTCCTGGAGGACTTTCACCCTCCTTACCCCAAGGCCATTCTGGGTTGTCCAATATCTCTCCACGGCAATGCTCAAGGAGCAGCCCAAGACTAATTGAAAAGCAAAGGGGAAATATGTCCCTCTTTGTGTCTAACAGAAGCAGTATGTTTGTTTCCAAGTAGCAATGCTTCATCATCATGAATAACAACAACCTGCATTTATAAAGTGGCTAGAACATAGTGAAACCAAAGTCATAACATCAGCTCCACACTGGCCTCCGATCAAAGTGTTCTTCAGTCTGTTCATCATGTTCTTTTCCTTGTTGTCACAGAGCCAATAAGATGGTGGTCTTTTCACTAATATCAAAATGCTGGAAATGAAGTCAACATGTTGCTCGGAAGTTAGTTCAACACCCCAAGAGATTTAGTTCAACTTAGTCCCCCACTAAGCACAGTTATACTGCAGACGTTGAAGCAATATCACACATTGACCTAAATCTGATTCAAATAATAGCACACTCCAGTTACACTGCTCAAGCCAAAGCTGCGTTAAATCAGTTTAGAAAATGTAGCATACATAGCCCTGAACAACCCCTTGCATTTATCATGGTTACATAGACTTTTCATTAAATTGTTGAATAAAGTTATTGATAAATATTGCACACCTTCCAATTGTTTCATAAATAAATTTATGCTATTTAAGATACAACCTCCGGTTCTGGAATATTAACATTATATTTCACTGAAGCATAATATCAATTAACAATGTGGTTCCCCTCAGGATTGTAGCAAGAAAGAAAGATTTGCTTTTCTGTCCTTCTTTGCTGACCTTAAATGTCCCAAAATGCTCTCAAACTATAAAAAAGTGCAACTAGACGTGTAAACACCGTTTCAACACAAGATATGTCACAATCAATTTGACGCAGGAATATCCTGCAAACTGCTTTATGATAAAAGGTTTGATAATTTGATTCCTTTTTTAATGTTGTTATGTGAAGAATGAATAATGTCCAGAACACTGAGGAGAACTCTCCTACCCTTTTTCAGAAACTGTAGCGGCAGATCAAAAGCTTATCTGAATATACCTTGAGTTATCTTCACAGATAGTAGATGTTGGAGCACTATGGAATTGTAGATCAGTCTATTGAGAGATGTTATTGCACACCCCTGGATCAGATAGGACTTAACTCAGGTCTCCTGAAGAAGATTCTCCCAACTTTCAGCTCAATCACTGGGTCAAAACCCCCACAGACAGCGGCAGTTCAAGAAAAATTACAAATGGGCAATAAATGTTGGTTCATCAGCAATGCCCTAATTCCATAAAGAAGTAAGAAAAACACTGAGAGGGGTATCCAGATTAATGAGGCAATGATAGTGTTATTTGTATAGTTAAAGTATCAAATGAAATAGACCATACAAAAAGATGCAAATAGAGGACCAAATTGGTAAGAATCTACAAACAAAAGTATAAAAGAACTAATATTTATTATGCTCATTGGAATTTGGTTTGCATTTAATGTTCTGCTTGTAACTATCACTCAGGGAACTCAGTACTTGTCTTGAGCATCAATTTTCCTGTGTGTGATCAAATATACATTACAATAAGAATTTTATTTAAGGGACCAAAGATTACTGCTCAATATCCCTTCTGCGTAGGTCAGTCAGAAGGAAGACTCAATTAGCAATGAATGGTGAAAGCCACCATTTAAAAACCAATGGTGAATACGTGGGTTTAAACCGTTTCGATCATCAGCCTGCCTGAGACTTCACTCAGCATAGTTTTCAGTCTATTAGTAAATATGAGGCTAATTGACTGATGTAATGAGAGACTCATTTGTATGTTGGCTGGAAGGATCATGAAGCACTGGGTTTGGGCAGTTTTAATTCAGCCGTGGATAGTTTACAACACAACAACTGACACTAATTCAGAACTAATTGTCATTGAGACGGCAATTCATTCAAAGGTAGTTGTGAGAAGTAGAAAAAGTGTATATATCACACTGGCACTATATGACTACTCAAGTGAAGTTGGAATTGAGGCATTATATTGAGGCAGTAAAGAATGAGAGCTGCAGATGCTGGAGTTCAGAACTGAGAATTCAGAATCTTCATTCCTGATGAAGGGCTTATGCCTGGAATGTCGATTCTCCTGCTCCTTGGATGCTGCCTGACTTGCTGTGCTTTTCCAGCACCACACTTTCGATTATATTGAGGTAGACAGGTGTTAGCTCAGTTTCTTCGGGTTATTTTGCTTGATGAGACAATGCTTACGTATCTTTGTATAATGTAAGAAACTGTGGATGAATATTTTGATATTGAAGAATTCAACAGATATTTGTTACAACTAACTATTGTGTACAAATATTACAATCTTCAGGCATATCTGAGTCTGTGCTACCATTGAGCTATTAGCTTAAATCAGAGAAGAATGCTTCCTGTAGAATGCCATGTTTCAAGCGGTCCAACGTAAAATAATATTGGTGATCTTTTTATCCTCAGGTCACATCTATGATATTAATGATATCATAAGCCCATGTCTTAAAGATACACTACCATGCTGACTGTGGGACATTATATAACATCACCCTTCTTTCAAAACTAAAAACCTACCCCAAAATAATGTGCATAGCTGCACATGGGCATGTGTTGTCAATTTGATAATCTTACAAACAGTGTAAAAGTGTTTACTATTTCAAACTCCAATATATTATTTTGGAGCTTTGACAACTTGTCTGAACTGATCTGATGGTCATACGCTCATCTGAGGTGGAACATTTTGTTCTCAATTCTAATGGTTTCACAATTTAGTTGTCATACTCATCATTGCTATCACTCAACATCACTGCACAATCATCATTGTTGGAGTGATCTTCCTGACAGCCTTTGAGTATGATGTGGTATATTGTTCTGAGCTAACTTCTGTTCCTTCGCAATGGAACACCATGGGCAGCAATGACCTTGTAAGGTCTGGCTAGCTGCATATTTTGGAAACCTTAAATGGTATCCAAGCAGTTGTATTTGTATTCTAATTTGCACTCCACCTCTGCAAAGAGTGATAGTTCTCGAGTGCTGGTTGATCGTGGACCTCATTACTTTTCTTTGGTCTTTGAAGAAGAATATCCTGGTTCGATAGTTGATTGCGGGGCAATGTCATTCACAATTGCCTTCTGATCATAAATTGTACTGCACATGGTAATCCCTTCTCCATTAGTGTTGCATGAAAACACAGCAATACAATGCAAAAACTTTGCTTTGCTGCTCGATACTTAAAAATAATTGATTTGATAATATGTAACATATATTCTGCTAGACCAATTGAGCATGAATAGTAGATATGATGAGATTATATGGGTCACTCCTCACTCAGCACACATCTTGAAGCAGTTTAAGACCATTAGACGTAGGAGCAGAAATTAGGCCATTAAGCCCATCGGGTCTGCTCCACCATTCAATCGTGGCTGATAAGTTTCTCAATCCCATTCTCCCGCTTTCTCTCAGTAATCCTTGATCCCCTTGACTATCAAGAACCTATCTGTCTCCATCTTAAACATACTCAATGACCTGGCCTCCACAGCCTTCTGTGACAGAGTCAAAAAGTGCAACACTGGAAAAGCACAGCCGGTCAGGCAGCATGCAAGGAGCAGGAAAGTCAACATTTCGAGCACAAACCCTTCATCAGGAATGCCTTCTGTGACAGTGAATTCCATAGATTCACCACTCTCTGAATGAAGAAGTTTCTCCTTATCTCCATTCTAAAAGATCTTCCCTTTACTCGAAGGCTGTGCCCTTGAGTCCTAATGTCTTCCACCAATGGAAACATCTTCCCATATCCACCCTGTCCAGGCCATTCGGTATTCTGTAAGTTTCAATTAGATCCCACCTCATCCTTCGCAACTCCATCAAGTTTGCCGATATACTATAGACTATTGTAACATTCAAGGACAGGTCCTCACCTTCCACCCCACCAACCCTCCGGATACATCGGATCATCCTCCGCCATTTCCACCACCTACAAACCGACCCCACCACCAGAGACATATTTTCCTCCCCACCCCTATCTGCATTCCATAAAGACCATTCTCTCAGTGACCCATGGGAGACTGGTTAGCAAGGCTAGATCTCATGGAATACAAGGAGAACTAGCCATTTGGATACAGAACTGGCTCTAAGGTAGAAGACAGAGGGTGGTAGTGGAGGGTTGTTTTTCAGACTGGAGGCCTGTGACCAGTGGAGTGCCACAAGGATCGGCGCTGGGTCCACTACTTTTCGCCATTTATATAAATGATTTGGATGTGAGCATAAAGGTATAGTTAGTAAGTTTGCAGATGACACCAAAATTGGAGGTGTAGTGGATAGTGAAGAAATTACCTCAGATCACAAAGGGATCTTGATCAGTTGGGCCAATGGGCTGAGGAGTGGCAGATGGAGCTTAATTTAGATAAATGCGATGTGCTGTATTTTGGGAAAGTAAATCTTAACAGGACTTATACACTTAATGGTAAGGTCCTAGCAAGTGTTGTTGAACAAAGAGACATTGGAGTGCTGGTTCATAGCTCCTTGGAAGTAGAATCACAGATAGATAGGATAATGAAGAAGGCATTTGGTATGCTTTCCTTTATTGGTCAGAGTATTGAGTACAGAAGTTCGGAGGTCATGGAGGTTCGGAGGCAGTACAGGACATTGGTTAGACCACTGTTGGAATATTGGGTGCAATTCTGGTCTCCTTCCTATGGGAAAGATGTTGTGAAACTTGAAAGGGTTCAGAAAAGATTTACAAGGATGTTGCCACCGTTGGATGATTTGAGCTATAGGGAGAGGCTGAACAGGCTGGGGCTGTTTTCCCTGGAGTGTCGGAAGCTGAGGGGTGACCACATAGAAGTTTATAAAATCGTGAGGGGCATGGATAGGATAAATAGACAAAGTCTTTTCCCTGGGGTGGTGGTGTCCAGAATTAGACAGCATAGGTTTAGGGTGAGAGGGGAAAGACATAAAGGAGACCTAGGGGGCAACTTTTTCACGCAGAGGGTGGTACTTGTATGGAATGAGCTACCAGAGGAAGTGGTGGAGACTAGTACAATTGCAATATTTAAAAAGCACCTGGATGGGTATATGAATAGGAAGGGTTTGGAGGGATATGGACTGAGTGCTGGTAGATGGGACTAGATTGAGTTGGGATATCTGGTCAACATGGACAGGTTGGACCGAAGGGTCTGTTTCCGTGCTATACTTCCCTATGATTCTATGACTCTCTTGTCAGGTGCACGCCGCTCACCAACCCACCCTCCCCTCCTGGCACCTTCCCCTGCCACCGCAAGAATTACCAAAACCTGTGCCCACACCTCCCCCTTCACATCCATCCAAGGCCCCAAAGAAGCCTTCCACATCCATCAGAGATTTACCTGCACTTACACACATGTCATTTACTATATCCGTTGCTCCCAATGTGGTCTCCTCTACGTTGGGGAGACAGGATTCCTACTTGCAGAATGCTTCAGAGAACATCTCCGAGACGCAAGCACAAAGTGACCCATGACCCCATGGCCAAACACTTTAACCTCTCTTCCCACTCCGCCAAGGACATGAAGGTGCTGAGCCTCCTCCATCACCAAACCGCAGCCACTCAACGCCTGGAAGAAGAACATCTCATCTTCTGCCTTGGGACCCTCCAATCACATGTGATAAACAGGGATTTCACCAGTTTCCTCGTTTCCCCTTCCCCCCCACCTTATCCTAGGTCCAACCCTCTAACTCAGCACTGCCCTCATGACCTCTCCTACCTGTCCATCTTCCTTCCCACCAACCTACTCCATCCTCCTCTCCGATCTTCAGCTATCTATCACACTATCAGCTACTTTCCCCCTCACCCTAAACCCCTCCCATTTATCTCTCCACCCCCTTGGATCACAAGCCTCATTCCTGATGAAGGGTTTTTGCCCAAAACGCCAATTCTTCTGCTCCTTGGATACAGCCTGACATGCTTTTTCAGCACCACACTCTTGACTGTTGTCACATACTGCCCAATCCAAAACAGAGAATAAACGGAAAATAGTATCAAAAAGAGAAATTTCTGGAAAAAAACTCAACAGGTCAGGCAGCATCTGTAGAGAAAAAGCAGAGTGAATGTTTCATGTCCAGTAATCCTTCTTCAGAACTGATTGTGGTTAGGAAAGGATTGGTGTGTATGATCAAGGTGGGGTGGGCAGAGGAGGCAGGAATAAATTACAAGAGAAAATGGAGCCCAGAGAGAGGGAAAACACAGATGGGCTGACGAAAGAATGGGGTCAAGATTAGAGTGGTGCTGAAAAAGCACAGCAGGTCAGGCAGTATCCGAGGAGCAGAAAAATCGACGTTTCGGGCAAAAGACGTTCATCAGGGATGTAAAGAGAGAAGGAGAACTTCTTTAAGGTAGGCATGCTTGCAAGAGGATTCGCAGTAAGGACTTTTGCCCAAAACGTCAATTTTCCTGCTCCTCGGATGCTGCCTGACCTGCTGTGCTTTTCCAGTATCACTCTAATCTTGACTCTGATCTGCAGTCCTCACTTTCATCCTGACAAAAGAATGACTAACAGTCAGCCTGGGAGAATCAATAGCTGCTAATCGGGAATATTAGTAGTTTACAACGGGTTATTTGTGGTATTAGCCCATGTGATGGCAAGGCGTGGTGTGTGGGAGTTGGGGGAGGGACATGGGAGAAGGTGCCTCAAGTCTTAAAATTATTGAACTCAATATTGAGTCCTGAAGACGTCAGAGTTTCCAAGCAGAAAGTGAGGTGCTGTTCTTTCAGCTTGTGCTAAGCTTCGCTGGAGCACTGCAGCAAGCCTGAGACAAAGGTATTGACTGGGAAAATGGTGGTGTGTTGAAATGGCAGACAACTGGATACTCAGGATCATTTTTGTAGACAAAACACAGGTTCTCCAAAGCAGTCGCTCTTTCTGTGTATTGTCTCATCAGCATAGTGCAGACCACATTGCAAACACAGTACAATAGATTGAGTAAAGGCTACACCTTCAGGCGAAACGGTGATTTACCTGAACTTCATTCAATCTAGTCTATTGTATTCACTGCTCGATATAACCGTGCCCCCCCCCCCCAAACACCAGTCCATCAAATGGACTGCTACCACAAGCAAACCATAATCAACCTCTAATCGTCCCCTTAAGCAATATTGAATCCCCAAGGCTGATCTTTACTCATCCCTTTGTCTGCCACCTTTGTTCTCTCTCTCTGTGCTACTTCATCTCCTATTATTTACTCCTACCCTCTCCCCCCCACCCTATCTTCATATATCAACCTTTTCCAAGCCACAATCAGGAAGGGTCACTGGACCCAAAATGATAACTTGGCACTCTGTCCAAAGATGCTGCTCGACCTGCTGAGTTTTTCCAACAGTTTCTGATTTGTTTCTGATTTCCACCATCTGCAGTTCTTTATTTAATTTTTTGTGAACTGAAAATAATGTTCATTGTATTCCAATTGTTGTGTTGATAAGTCATCAGACAATGGAAGTTTTAGAGAAACAACCTGTCACAAGGATGTAATCTTCCCCATGCAATATAAATACGTCTATTGCTCCCTTTGACAAGGCATTGATTGACCATCATGGTTAGAGTGGCTCCTACTGCTGCTGTACATACATTCAGCATGTGTCACATGCATTCATGATCATTGATAATCATGGTTCATCCGTGGCCAGTAAACAGATTCATGTCCTGGCCATCTTGCATCCGATTATCTTGTTTCGTTGGTTTAATATGGACGTAATAGCTTGGCATAATGTTTGTAGTATTTGGACAAGTTTTCCCTTGAGAAAGATTTGTTGTGATATACTCAGTCCATCTCTATATGCTCAAAATGAACAAATTTTCTCAGGTACTTCTTTAATACTGTCAGGCCGTCCCTGGATTGTCATTGTTGCTCATGTTCAGGAGTTGCTGATTGTAACTGTTCACACTGACCATAATATAACAGATCAACTTTGACAATATTTTTAATTTTGTAGTCAAGGGCATCGATGAGTTAATCAAGACGAATGTCTTGGTCTTTGTGTGAATTTTGGTGAACAGTGTATCAGATGGGATTATCCTGAGACCTAGTTTATACCTTACTTCAAAGTCTTATCCTTGGAGATTGTTGACTAATTTGATTGCATCCCATGTTGTATGTTCACTCACAATAGATGTTGTTTGAATCTTAGGAATGGTGATTATAATGCATCTGGACTTATTTGTGCTTTATACCTAGCAATAAAATCTGGAAGGTTTTTGGGTAGTTGTGACAAACCAAATACACTATATTGCATTTGTTATGAACTTGTTAGTGTGCCTTAAAATTGCATCAATTCTCAGTTAAAGTGTCCATGGTGTGGTCTATTTTCAATGAGCTTCATTATCAGTCTGTCTTTGGAAAAGTTATATTCATGCCCTCTGCTGTATATTCTACAACAAACTGCAGAAGACAATCCTGGGAAAGCAAGCTCTCATTAATGAAAGAGATGAATGCAGCCTGATGGTTGAGGAAGGAATTGTATAGAACTGTGAAGGATGAGACAAACTACAATCTCTCAACGTCTTGCTGTCCAAACTCTCAGATGAAATTTCAACAATTAAGGAAGTGACAGAATTTGCAAGGATTGCTTTTCTCCAATTTCCCATCAAGTTTGCAGATTGTGGTCTTACAGAAGATCTGCATTTCTGATGAAGGAATCCCAAAAAATCTATTTCAAAGTTCCGTATTATTCATGATTATGGGACCCAACTTTTTGTCAGTGTCATAGGATCTGCCACTGACATAGAGTAGCTGCCTCCATCTGAAGCAAGCATGGCAGTCCTCTTACAATTTACAGAATGATCAAATCACTGCCTGGATCTAATAATGTTGTCATCCATTGTGGACCAGCTTCAAGCTGATGGGAATGGTGAAGTCATAGCACTGTGCATCCTGCTTATTGTCTGAGGCTGGAGTACCAAAAGCTGAAGAACTTCCCTTCCTAGGAGAACCAACTGGCTCCAAGATAGAAGACAGAGGGGGGTGGTGAAGGGTTGTTTTTCAGACTGGAGGCCTGTGACCAGTGGAGTGCCACAAGGATCGGTGCTGGGTCCACTACTTTTCATCATTTACATAAATTATTTGGATGCGAACGTAAGAGGTATAGTTAGTAAGTTTGCAGATGACACCAAAATTGGAGGTGTAGTAGACAGCGAAGAAGGTTACCTCAGATTACAACAGGATCTTGATCAGATGAGTCAATGAGCTGAGAAGTGGCAGATGGGGTTTAATTCAGATAAATGCGAGGTGCTGCATTTTGGGAAAGCAAATCTTAGCAGGACAAATACACTTAATGGTAAGGTCCTAGCAAGTATTGCTGAACAAAGAGACCTTGGAGTGTAGTTTCATAGCTCCTTGAAAGTGGATTCGCAGGTAGATAGGATAGTGAAGAAGGCGTTTGGTATACTTTCTTTTATTGGTCAGAGTATTAAGTACAGGAGTTGGGAGGTCATGTTGCGGCTGTACAGGACATTGGTTAGGCCACTGTTGGAATATTGCAATCAATTCTGTTCACCTTCCTATCAGAAAGATGTTGTGAAACTTGAAAGGTTCAGAAAGTATGTACAAGGATGTTGCCAGGGTTGGAGGATTTGAGCTATAGGGAGAGGTTGAAAAGGCTAGGGCTGTTTTCCCTTGAGCTGAGGGGTGACCTTATAGAGGTTTATAAAGTCATGAGGGGCATGGATAGGATAAATAGACAAAGTCTTTTCCTGAGATGGGGGAGTCCAGAACTAGAGGGCATAGGTTTATGGTGAAAGGGGAAAGATATAAAAGAGACCTAAGGGGCAACTTTATCATGCAGACGGTGGTACGTGTATGGAATGAACTTCCAGATAAAGTGGTGGAAGCTAGTACAATTGCAACATTTAAAAAGCATCTGGATGGGTATATGAATAGGAAGGGTTTAGAGGGATCTGGGTCGGATGCTGGCAAATGGGACTAGATTGGGTTGAGATATCTGGTCGGCATGGACAAGTTGGACCGAAGGGTCTGTTTCTGTACTTTACATTTCTATGACTCTATGACGACATGGAGTAACTCAGCCTGAGGGCAGGGAATATGGTTGGAGATCATAGTCTTGACTGGAAGATGCTTTGGGCTTTGTGGGAGGGAATGGGGGCTGTGAAAGCAGAGAGTTAAACGTTCATGGTCAAATTCATTCATGATTAAATGATAATGCTTAAATGTAGTACCCTAAAAGATTGGGGGTTTGGTGGGGGGGGAGGCAAGTAGACTAAAAGTTAATTATATCTTTGCTCATCGAATGGCGACTGAACAAGTGCAAAACTAGTGAAGCCATAGTGTATCACTCCCCGTGGAACTGGAGCCAGTTTCTGTAAGGCTGCACACTCACCACCATACTTTGTAAATAAATAAAGTTTGTTAAAGTGCACACATGAGAGTATGGACTTTAACTTTCTACATGAGTCAGACCTTGGACACAGCAGGATTTCCGTAATCATTTCAGTTTGATGAACTTCCATTAGTTCTGATTAGTCTGAAATCAGTAATTGTTTTCACTCCCAATAGATGCTAACTGGCCTGCATAGTTTTTTTCTTCAGTACTTTATGTCTTTATTTCTTATTGATATCTTTTCCTGAGTGACCTGCAATTGTCCTTTTGAGTAAAGCTGATAAGGCCATTCTATGCTTGGTGCCAATGGGCTGAATTGGGCAAAGTGCCAAGTGGTTCCAGGGGTGTAATAGAACTGAGAGCAGCATAATATATCAGGCTCTGATTAGAAATAGTTGGGGAGCTGGACAAACCATGTGTATTGTGAGACTGAAAGTATCGAACAGGTTCTTTAAGATCTGATCAAAATAATTTCAAGAAGACACATGCACTTCAACATATAGCTAATTTATTACCTTGATCTACTTAATGTATATACAGACTAATGAATCAATCTATTAGCTTAAACTATTTTATACAAATGCAAACTAATGAGTCTCATTGCCTTGTATTATACTGGGAACTTAGGACAGCTGGCATGTATAGTTCTATCTCAGATTCCATGGCACTGGTCTCATGAACCCAAGTCCAAAATTGCACGTTTATGGACCAGTCTCACTAAACCGGTCTGATGATGCAAGTTCAAAGAGTAGTACAAAGTCCCTGATGTTAATAATCATCTGGTTTCATGCTGTATCATCATTTTGTCACACATTCCGTACTTTTTCAGACATTCCATCATGCAGAAAACAAGTTGAAAACATCTCCAGGTGGTTCTGTGTTAACTGAATAAAAGAATGGTTTCCATAGACAATCAAGGTTATGCAAGTACCTCCACAACCAAAACAGACAGGCTGTGTTTTTCACACCAGGCCTACTTTCACTTACTTTTCTACTTTCTTCAGTTGCTCAATGTCATGAGAGAAAGTGAGGGCTGCAGATGCTGGAGATCAGAGCTGAAAATGTGTTGCTGGAAAAGCGCAGCAGGTCAGGCAGCATCCAAGGAACAGGAGAATCGACGTTCCTGAAGAAGGGCTAATGCCCGAAATGTTGAAACTTTATTGCTGGAACAGCACAGCAGGTCAGGCAGCATCCAGGGAACAGGAGATTCGACGTTTCGGGCACAGGCCCTTCTTCTTATGCCCGAAATGTCGATTCTCCTGTTCCTTGGATGCTGCCTGACCTGCTGCGCTTTTCCAGCAACACATTTTCTGCTCAATGTCATGCCCAATTAACTATTGATGTTTAACCCTTAATGATCTAATTTGCTGATTTTTTTTTAAGCCTATCTCTGTACCATGCAAGGGAAAATGGAAACAAGCAGAAATGGAGAGGTAACAGAATGTTCAATATCTCACTGCTGGTCAACGCCTCTGGGTGGACACCCACCATCACAGGGATGTCTGTTTTATTCAGATGCACATCTCAATCTCAGAAGACAAAGTCCACACAAAGAAGAACTTGTTCCTCCCGCCACTGGAATATCCTTGCTCCATCTTAGAAATAGTTCAACGCGGAAATTCACAAGAAATCAACCTCAGCCTGGCAACATGTCTCAACTGATTTTGGTTTCAAAGCTCTGAATTTCAATTGGAACTAAAACCGATGTTCCAAAAATGCTTCATACCAGGCCTTGCATTGTTTGTTTACCTTTCACAGCCTCAAGATACCCCCAGGAAAGAGGCCTTGCTGACTACTCCTTAAAATATTGTTCATTGCTGGAATACATTGCGTTTAAGGAATTCATTAGTAACTACTAGCCATGACATTGCTGTAATGTGGAACAATTGCAGAATTCTTTGTAAATTCTCTGTCAGAATAGGGGTCTTCTCCCCTCCCAAGATTTTAAACAGACCACTATCATACCGTCAACATCTCTCTGCCCTAGGCTATTCTCATAAGAAAAATATTATAGTATAAATTCACCTTAACAATTCATGGTCATGTACATAGGCTGTGGCGCCAAAATAATATGATAATTTCACAAAAGAAAACATACCTGGATCACATCAAATTGTACCAATGCTGAAGTGGAAGATCTCTGCACAAAACATTAACCTGATGTTTCTCTTTTCAGATGCTGATAGCCCTGTTGTGCATTTCTGGAAATTTTCATGTCTTTTTGAAGTTACAGTTTCAGATTACTTTGTTATTCTGTTAGTCATTTCCAAATGTGAATGATTCCCTTCTTGATACAAGGAGCAAGCCACATATTGCTGATGTCAGGCCTTGCAAGCCATTGGTTAGAAAACTGCTAACTTCTATGAATTGCTAACTGCTAAATTATGTTACCTCTTTGTCTGAGTTAAGCTTTGTATACATTGCAGTATTATGAAATCTAAATGTAACCCATTCTAGGATGGGGATTAATCTTGGTCTGTTGGATTCATTAAATACAACCAGAGTAAGGGTCAATGTGAGATCTGAGCTTTATCTGGGCACATTTGGTCTCCCATTAAGGATAAAATAGCCCATCCGATTATCACTCATCTAGCGCATTCAACATTCACTACCACTATCAATGCATAGTAGTGATAGTGTGTACACGATGCTAAGTACAAACTCACCAATGTTCCTCTGAATCTTCCAAATCCACGATCTCTAGATTCTAGAAGATGAAGGCCAGCGGATAGATGAGAACACCACTACCCGCAAATACCTGCCAAGCCCAACATGGTCTGGAGGCTTAGCCCAGTGTGGTCTGGGGTTTGTGTGCTGACGGGGAATTGTCTGAAAAGGGCTGTCATTCAAGTACATTTTTTTTCCTTTTCATTCTTCTGCTGGACTTTGATACAAAATTGAAAGAATAATAAATAAAAGACGTAAGTATCATACCTAAGATGACACCATAAGGGGTAACTTTGCAAATTTTTCACTTGAATGCACATGACAATAAAGCTAATTCAATTCAATTCAATTCAAGCCTCTCACCATCCTGACTTGAAGCTATAATTGCCGTTCCTTCACTGTCGCTGGGTCAAAATCCTGCAACTCCCTTCCTGACAGCATTGTGGGTATACCTACAACACATGGGCAGCAACAGTTCAAGAAGCTCATTGTCACATTCTCCAAGGCAGTTAGGAATGGACAATAAGTGCAAGTCAAGGTTAGAGTGGTGCTGGAAAAGCACAGCAGGCCAGGCAGCATTGAGGAGAAGGAAAATTGATGTTTCGGGCAAAAGCCCTTCATCAGGAATGAGTGTCTCCAGTGATGCTCATGTCTTTTTAGATGAATTTAAAAAACACTGACTCCATTTGAAAGAGAATTATTGCCTGTTACAAGTGGGGAAACTGGAATATCTTTGGTCTCTGAAATTGCTCTTGGTTGTGTTGCAATTTTGATGATTCTACAATTTATGTAGAACAATGAATAGTTAAGCCCAACATCCAGAATACACTTAAGAAAAAGTTACTAAGCTCATGAGATAAGAAAGAAGTGAAAGGTTTCACTGATGGGGTGTGATGAAGTTGGATGGGAGGGATGGTGCACTAACACCACTCCAGACCAAGTGGGCTGTTTCTTTATTTTAAATTCAATGTAATTTTATGACACTTTCCCTACACAGGAGAATTAACACAATAGTGGAGGAATTGGCAAAAAAAGACAAAGTGAACATCCAAATAAATTGTATCTATGTAGGGTTAGTAGAAACATAAAAAATAAGAGCCAAAGTCAGCCTTTTGAACCCACTCCAACACCAACACTCAACACAATCATGGGTGGTCATCTAGCTCAATACCATACTCCCGCACTCTCCCTCAACCCTTGATAACTTTGGCCTCGAGAAATCTACCCATTTCTTTCATGTGTATACTCAGTGATAACATTCCAGAACATTTCAATGTGCATCACAAGAATTTCACTCATGCTATCCTTCTTCAGGTCCTATACCCAAGGGGGAACTGGTGACCATGGACTCCCATGGGGGTTGGACCATAATTATGCTTGGCTAAGTATGGCACTTTCTCTTGGCTGACTACAAAACTCTTCCACTTTTACTGCCTGCCGCTAGACATGTTGAAAGTGTTTACAGGCTGATAATCAACCTGGTGGACCAGCTTTTGAACTCTCCTTCTATGGCCATCAAGTCATGGATTGAGACTCAACCCTAGGGACACTACCCATTTCATCACATGATCTTGCAGGAGCACCACCACAGCAAAATATGACATTGAGGCATCTAAACACATTTTAGGACTTGTGACCAAAATCTCGACTGCAGACGTATGGGTCAAGAAGCAGTTTACCAGAGGAAAAAGAGCAAGGGATGTCTAGGGAGAGAAATCCAGAGATGAGCCTCAACAGCTGAAAATACAGTCATCAGAACTGGAGCAATTAACATCAAGAATGGTCAGAATTGGAAGATCAGAAGAATGTGGCCCTGGAGGAGATGTTGGATGTAGGGACGGACAAAAGGGTTTGAGAACAAGGGTGAGCACTTTAAAAATTAAGTTTTACTTAACAAATGCCAACTGTAGGACATCCATTATGGACCTGTAGATCTCTTTTACTGGGGTAACTGGCAGGCAGGATATGTCAAAAATTAGGTTATGAAATCAGAAATGTTGACCTATTCATGAATTAAAAACAGAAATGTTTGGAATGCGCATCAGACCAGGTAATGCCTGAAAGGAAAGGAAGGTTAATTATTGAATGACACTTCTCAACTTCAAACAATTTCCACACATCTTTTTCACCGAGAAGCTAACTCAACCCAATATGGATTCAGATGACATTGTTTCTGGTGCCAAATGCCACACATTTGTGGATCTGTATTCACCACAGTGATAATATTTTAATCAGTTGCATGTCTCATTTCCAAAGTCTCATCAACCAGAAAGAAAGGGAAGACTTGCATTTATAAAGCACTTTTCACAACCTCAAAGTAATTTTATAACAGGTGGATGTTGGCACAGTGGTTAGCCCTGCTGCCTCACAGTGCCAGTGACTTGGGTTCAATTCCACCCTCAGGCGACTGTGTGGAGTTTGCATATTCTCCCTGTGTCTGAGCGGATTTCCTCCAGGAACACCAGTTTCCTCCCACAATCCAAAGATGTGCAGGCTGGGTGGATTGGGGAAGGCTAAATTGCCCATAGTGTCCAAGGTTATGCAGGCTAGGTGGATTGGCCATTACTACAGGGAAGGGGCAGGAGGTGAGTCTGGGTGGGCTTTTCCTTAGAGGATCGGTGTGGACTTGATGGACCCCACACTCTAGGGATTCTATAAAAACTCTTAATAAGTTCACAGGAGGCTTGAGCATGAGTAGCTATTGTGTCCATCAAATGAGCTGCCAGTCCGTAAGATCATTGCTGATTTAATTGTGGTCTCAACTCCATTTTCTTATCTACCCTGCATTATCAAAGAAGAATCTGTCTATCGCAGCCTTGAGTCTAATCATTGAACCAACTTTCACTGCTCTCTTGGGAGGTTAAATCCAAACACTAACAATACTCAGAGAACAAATTCTTCCTCATCTCCATCTTGAAGATGGAGTGACATAGGTGCAGGTTCCCCCACAAGGGGAAGCATATCCTCCACACCAATCTTGTGAAACCTCCTCAGAATACGATGTTTCAATAAAATCGCTCTCATTCTTCTGATCATCAACAAATATGGGACCCATCTGCTCTACCTCCCTCATAAAACAACCTTTTAGTGTCAGGAATCAGTCTAATGATCCACCTTGGCACTGTTTCCAAAGCAAGTATATTCATCCTTCTTGCTCAAGAATAGTTTCTATTGTAAAACAGGAAACAAAGCAATTGAAGAATGTGATACTGGAAAAGCACAACCGGTCAGGCAGCATCCGGGGAATAGGAGAATTGATGTTTCGGGCATAAGCCAAATTAGGGGGCTTGGAGATAAATGGGAAGGGGGCAGGCTGGGGCAGGGAAGGTAGCTAGGAATGCGAAACGTAGATGAAGGTTGGGGTGAAAGTGATAGGTTGGAGAGGAGGGTGGAGCAGATAAGTGGAAAGGAAGATAGACAGGTAAGACTGTTCAAGAGGGCAGTGTCAAGTTGGAAGGTTGGGACTGGGATACGGTGGGGGGAGGGGAAATGGGGAAATTGGTGTAATCCACATTGATCCTGTGTGGTTGGAGTGTCCCAAGGCAGAAGATGAGGTGTTCTTCGACGTGTCGGGCAGCTAGGTTTTGGCGATGGAGGAGGCCAAGGATCTGCATGTCCTTGGCGGAATGG
This sequence comes from Chiloscyllium plagiosum, assembly GCF_037043375.1. NCBI lineage: Eukaryota > Metazoa > Chordata > Chondrichthyes > Orectolobiformes > Hemiscylliidae > Chiloscyllium > Chiloscyllium plagiosum. The sequence goes on along the minus strand of NW_028270144.1, from coordinate 115,366,894 downwards.
GAGGGGAGTTGAAATGTTCAGCCACAGGGCAGTGGGCTTGGCTAGTCTCAGAGACTTAATCTGAAATAATCCGCAAATTGGCATCTTGTCTCCCCAATGTAGAGGAGACCACATCAGATGCAAAGGACACAGTAGATGATGTGTGTAGAAGTACAGGCGAATTTCTGTTGGATGTCGAAGGATTCTTTGGGGCCTTGGATGGAGATGACGGGGGAGACTTGGGCACAGGCTTTGCATTTCATGCAGTGGCAGGAAGAGAGGGTGGGTTGGTTGAGGGGGGGGGCGTGCGTGGACCTGACAAGACAGTCACTGAGGGAATGGTCTCTCTGAAATGCAGATAGGGGTGGGGAGGGAAATATATCTGTGGTGGTGGGTTCTGGCAGAAATGGCAGAGGATGATGTGATGTATCTGGAGGTTCATGGGGTGGAAGGTGAGGAGCAGGGTGGTTCTGTCCTTGTTGCGATTTGAGGGGGGGCATGTTCAAGGACACAGGTGTGGTAAGTGGGGGAGAAACTAATTTACACAGTGCAAGATTTCACACCAGCAATGCGATAATGATCAGATAAAACATTTATCGTGATACTGAGACCAATGACCAATTGAAAATGTCAAAGTAAGAGCTCCTGAATCATTAGCCCCTCTGCCCAGCACAGATGTTACAGGATTTTGCTGGTTTCCCATCCTTGGTGAGTTCACATGGAATAGTTTTATCAATTGGAGCTTTGCTAATGGAAGACAGTTATGCCGCAGAGACTGCCATACCAATGGGACTCCTGAGTTTTGTCAAGTGATGCTTAAACACAGATTTACCAACAGAATGCAAATCATTATCTTATGGTTTGGAGGTGTTGGTGTTGGACTGGGGTGTACAAAGTTAAAAATCACACAACACCAGCTATAGTCCAACAGGTTTATTTGAAAACACAAGCTTTCGGAGCGCTGCTCCTTCATCAGGTGGTTGTGGAGTATAAGACCATAAGACACAGAAGTTATCGCAAAATTCTGTGTCCTATGATCTTATACTCCACAACCACCTCATGAAGGAGCAGCGCTCCGACAGTTAGTGCTTCCAAATAAACCTGTTGGATTGTAACCTCGCATTATCTTATCAGTCTTAAGGATTATCGACAAAGGTAAGTAAACAGAGCTCTTAAGAAAAGGTCAAATGTTCTTGACAGACTGCAAACCTCAGTTCAGTCTCTACATTTCAGGATATATACTATATGAAGAGAGACTGGATTGGTTTCATGACAATTTTCATTGGTGTTTAGAAGAATGAGGTGACCTCATAGAAATCTATAAGATGCTAACAGGAATACATAGGATAAAAGCAGCAAGAATGTTCTATTTGATCGAGTTGTTCACAACCAGGGGTCACAGTCTAAGGATATGGGATAGACCATTTGGAACTGAGATAAGGAGAGATTTCTTCACCTAGTGAGTGTTGAACCTGTAGAATTCTCTGGAACAAAAAGAGTTGAGGCAAAAACGTTGAATGTCTTTTTAAGAAGGAGTTAACTACAGCTGTTAGAGCTAAAGAGATCAAGGGGTGGAGGGAGAAAGCTGGACCAAGGTACTGAGTAGTATGACTGGCCATGATCACATTGAATAGGAGGCTCAATGAAAGGTTTCAAGGGCTGAATGGCCTACTCTTGCTCTTACCTTCTATGTTTCAATGAAAACTCAAAAAATGTGTGTGTTTATATTTTACTGCCAGTCTGGTTTGAATCTCTACCCTTGAATCCTGTCAGATAGAGGTGGGAGTTATTCTTCACTACAATCTGAGCAAATCATTTTTGCACGGACTGGCACGCGTCTGTGCCTCAGAAAATTGCCTGTAAAATGTGCAACATATGTGAATACAGCATGTGATATAGTCAGGACTCCAGCCAATACCTTAATCGCAGACCCAGTAACCTTTCCTCCCCAGCTGTAACCCTACATTTTGAGTTAGGAGGGAGCCTGTGCCAAATGTGTGCAGAACTATCTTCCAAACAAAAAGACAATTTTATTTTTATTTGAGAGCAGGTTAACCAAGATGGAGAGGTTGAGGTCCAACTAATTGAAGTCCTTTTTCAAATGAGATACCTGTATGCACTGATACCACAAAGATCGGACTGTCAGAAAAGGCTATAGGCATATTTCATCCATTAAAGTGATTCTGCTTCAAAGCAGCCAATTCGAGATCGTCATCTGGCTGCACATATTTAACTCACTGTAAAGTCCCCACTGGCACCAATTGTGAAATGTCATCTCAGTTCTTGAAGCTCAAGGACCAGTCAGAGACTTTCTGGATTGAGAAAAGCGAGCAACAAGATGCAGGGGAAGGCAAGGAAAACTGAGGACACCCCACTAGGAGGGTGCTGACTCACTACCTCACCCTTAAAATGATGCAATGGCATCTGCAGCCAAACTGCAACTGTGATGGGGATGGTGTCCCTTCCACAGAGATACAAGTGGCTTCTCTCATATACGCGCACAGGGACGCATTGAAAGCCATTCAGCCTCAGAAGTCCCACTCATAGTTGGCCTCTGCCTGTGCACAACTGGAAAATTCCAGTTGACCTCCTCGCATTGAATAGCAGTCAACTCTCAACAGACAGTGACCTGGCATCTGTTGGTCTCAAACTCAACTAGGATGACTTGTCACCCAAAATGGCCTCGGGAATCCAGCATAGTGGCCATAACAAAATATTTCAACTTCTATCACTTCCCCATCACCAGAAAGGGATGAAACATCTGCTCCCTCATCTCTGATTCTATGTCAATTTGTGCTTTCAAAGCCTCTGAGTGTTTACAAGAAGGATAGGTATCTCTGTTTCTCTGGTAGGCACATAGGAACATTACCACAGGAAGGTTCTCTTCCATGTCATACACTATCTTCACATGGAATGACATCATTATTCCTTCACTATTGCTGGATCTAATTCCTGGAACTCATTTCCTAATAGCAATGTGAGTATTCCAATGCCACATGGATTGCAATACTTCAATACTTCCCTCCCTACCGGCGTTGAGGATCAACCCACAGCTAGTGGACTGCAGAGATTCAAGAAGGCAGCTCACCACTACCTTCTCAAGGGCAAATAGGGATGAGTTATCAATGCTGGCCTGCCAGTGACACTCAAGTTCCAAAAATGAATTTAAAAAAGCAGACTTCCAAGATGACAGTAGTGGAGTTAGCAGCATTTGGCTCCTAAGCATGGAGCACGGTCACGCATGGCTCATGCGGTGGGTGCTGCCACATCAACATGGCTTCATCATTGTTGTTCCACGTCGGTAATTTGTTTTTTGGTTTTGGTTGCTGTGGGAACTCCTCCTGTCAGAGGCCGAGGCCCCATGTACCTCCCATCCCTGCTCCATCTCAGGTGACGGCATCAGAAGACAAGCCAGGACCAGTTGGTCGATGTCCAGCGTCGGAGGAGATGCAGGACCCGTGTAAGGTGACCACCTCCAGCTCAGAGGCGGCAGGTACAGAAGTGATGGGTCCAGTGGCACCAGGAAAGGAGCACCTTGCCAGGACTCCGGGGGCAATGTTGGACGGTGACACCTGCAGGACCAGAGAGAGTGAAGACTATGGAGAGGGAAAGATGAATGTTTGAAGCTATTTCTGTTTTAGTAATTTCAATCCAATATTAATTTATTCAGTATTTTACCATTTCTACAATTTCTTCAGCAATTTACTCTGCAATCCAAGATGGCACCAGAACATGGTAACATTATCCACTTTTTACTGCACCACGGTACAAATGATAATATATTAGATAAATAAGTCAAGACAACATACCACCATCTATTCCAAGGCAATTAGAGACATGCCTAGTCAGCAACCGAACATTCCAGGAATGGATATAAACAAAAGACACTCCAACAAACAAAGGCAAAGAGCATATTTGCTGCTTTAGTAAGCAGAATGGGTCAGATGACAAAGATCTTGTCTCAATACTTTGACCTTATAAAACCTGATGTCAACACAATCCACTGCCCTTCCTTTCTATCAACTTTAATTCATGGCCTTGTCTCAATGAGCCTTTTGATTATTCCCATGATCATTGCGGTCTTAATCTTTATCTGTGTTCTGTTGGCAAGAGTTTAGGTATCTGTCTTGGCTCTAACAAAACCTGTAATGATCACTACCATATGGATTTATGTATCTACTCAGTAGAATGAGCACGAAAGCAAATGCTTCACCCTTCAACACTTAACACTATGTGTGTTAATCCTGTTTTCTTTTCCTTAGATATAAACTAGGTTGATGTCACACAATGTTTCTTCCAGTGTTCCTTTCTTATACATCTCAGCTGTATCTATGAAAATACAACTCTCTGGATTTTTGCATTTCTTTACATCCAAGTTGTGTTGTTTCAGGAACTTCTTTTTGGTTTAGCCTTATCTGTGGGATTCCTTAAATCTTTCAGTCCTTTGTTTCCCAGCCATTATTTCATGGTCAAATCATTTCCTAGTTGGTATGTCCTGTTTTAACCCGAGTTTCCTTAATCCAGATTATCACAGTCTCTGGATTAGTGGTGCTGGAAGAGCACAGCCGTTCAGGCTGCTCCTTGGATGCTACCTGAACTTCTGTGCTCTTCCAGCACCACTAATCCAGAATCTGGTTTCCAGCATCTGCAGTCATTGTTTTTACCTCAGATTATCATAGTGTCAACTGGGGAGGCAATGGCCTGGCAATATTATCACTAGATTAGCAATTAAGAAGCTCATGTCCTGGGGACTGGGTCCGAATCCCACCATGGCCAATGGTGGAATTTTAATTCAATTAAAAAATCTGGAATTAAGAATCTGCTGGTGACGGCTAAACCATTGCCAACTGTCAGAAAAAAAAAACCCGTCTTGCTCATTAATGGCCTATTTGGGAAGGCAATCTGTAATCCTCACCTAGTCTGACACACGTGTGACTCCAGACCCACAGTAATATGGTTGACTCCCAACTGCCTCTGACACGGCCTAGCAAGCCAGTCAGTTTAAGGGTAGCTAAGGATAGGCAATAACTAGCTCGTGACAGCCAAATCCCACGTATGAATAAAGAAAGCATGACTCCTTGGCTAGCATACAAGCCTCGGGTTATGGGTTTAAATCCTACTCCAGAGACAAAACTCAAGCTGCAGGTCTGAGGAAACAGTTTTGGAGGTGCCATATTTCAGATGAATTGATAAACCAAAGTTTTGTTTGCCCTCAAAAATCAGTTCTTGAAGATCCCAGGCACCATTTCGAAGGAGAGTGGAACAGTTCTCACCAGTATCCTGGTCCAGAAATCAATATCACTAATAAAGAGAATATCTGACCATCATCACTTTGCTGTACAGACATAAATTCTCTTATTTTAACATTGGTGGCATCTTGTGCAATGGGTCTTTCTCCTTCACACAACTTCTATAATTAAACAAAACTAGGAGAAAGTGTCCTGGGGCTGCTGGACAGTGTGATTGTGGAATGGGGTTGTCGTGGTTCAATGTGGTTAGAGAGGAACCTGGCTGACCAGTTTCCACCTCACTTCATTTCAATTAGCTGGAAAATTGTTTTCAATGTTGTCAACGAAAGTTGTAAAGTTCTATGGATTAATCAAATGGAAAATCTGATTCTAGACAAGACCATAATGAGATAATGGCAGTAATAGGCAGTAAACAGATAGAATAATGCTAAATTAGCAAAGGAATAAAGCAATCCTGATCTCTACTTAGCAAACTCACACCCATTTGGGTATCAGGTCATTTGCAAAGACTTTTACAACATGCCAGATGGAGTCATTCCAATAAATGATCATAGAAAGTTATAATCAAGCCAGAGGTTAATTAGTTAGAAACCAGAACAACACCATCAAGACCTACTGTTAGATTAGAATCCCTACAGTGTGGAAACAGGCACTTCGGCCCAACAAGTCCAGACTGGCCCTCTGAAGAGTAACCCACCCAGACCTATTCCCCTACTCTATATTTACTCCTGACTAATGCACCTGATACTACAGGCAATTTAGCATGACCAATTCACCTGAACTGCACATTTTTGGACTGTGGGAGGAAACTGGAGTACCTGGAGGAAACCCATGCAGACACGGTGAGAATGTGCAAACTCCACATAGTCGGACACCCAAGGCAGGGATTGAACCCAGGCCCCTGGTGCTGTGAGGCAGCACTGCTAACCACTGAGCCACCATACACAGGGATAAGGTTCCCAACTCTGGCTTGACACATTTCTGGAGTTTTGATCCTATGACCTTCCATTTGCAACAAAGTTGCCTTCACACTGTCACCATTGAGCACCAGACACATTCAACATCACAGATGTTTTATAAATATTGTTTCAAAAGACATGGATGTCACTGGCAACATCAATATTTCTTGCTTATCCCTAATTGCCCTTGAACTAAGCAGCTTGTGAGACCATTTCAAGGGGTCATTAGAAGTCAACCATGTTGTTATGGATCCAGAGGACAGACTGAGTAAGAATGGCAAATTTCCAACCTTAAGGGAAGGAATAATGGACATCGGTAAACCAGATGGGTTGGTACAATTGGCGGTAGTCCTTATGGTCACCATCACTGACGCAGCTTTATATTCTAGATTTATCAATTATTTTTAAATTCCATATAAATATTGTAGCTACAAGAGCATGTCAGATGATAGGAATATTGCAGTGTGTCTCCTTAGACAGCACTTCCAAATCCACTTGTTATCTCAAAGGACAAAGGCATTCAATACATCGTGACATCACTACCTGAAAGTTCTCTGCCGAGTTCCTCACCATCCTGACATATCATTGTTCCTTCTGTGTCGCTGGGTCAAAATCCTGGAATTCCATTCCTAACTACCTAGACCACATGGACTGCAGCAGTTAAAGAAGGCATCTCACCTCCACCTCACCAAGTAGGGACGAGCAATACATGTTGTCCTGACCAGCAAATCACCGATCAGGTGAATTAATAAGAAATATCAACAAGCTACTATGAGGGATTTAAAAACATGTCTCCAAAGCATTATCCTTGTGACATTATCATTATACCATCTTCCTAAACTGAAGCAGACTCATTACAAACGAACTGAATGATTATTGGTCAAACATCCATTATTAGCTCAACAGCTAGAAGCTAATCTTAAAGTCTGGGAGAGTTCATGATAATCCTGGAGTGTTGGTTATCTTTTTATCTGTGGGCACTGGGCGTTTTACCTAATTCCAGAGAGAAAGCTTTATCTCTGGAATGATGACAGCATCAAGGAAGTCATTATTTTCAAGAGGAGAAAGAAGAGAAGAAATAGAAACATAAAATGCTGGAGATCTACTTCAGTCACAATGTTTAAAAGATATTTAGATGAATAGGAAAGATTGGAGGGATAGGGGACAAGCATACGTAGGTGGGACTAGTTTACTTTGGGAACATGGTTGGCATGGACTGTTGGACTGAAGGGGGTGTGGTGCTAGAAAAGCACAGCCTCATTCCTGACGAAGGACTTTTGCCTGAAACATCAATTTGTCTGCTCCTCGGATGCTGCCTGACCTGCTGTGTTTTTCCAGCACCACACTCTCGACTCTAATCTCCAGCAGTTGCAGTCCTCACTTTTGCCTGTTGGACTGAAGGGTCTGTTTCCATGCTGTATGACTCTATGATTCTATGTCTGTTTAAATTACAACTTCATCTTTCAACATTGCCCCTGAGTCCCAGCCCTCCAGCTCTGTCATACCAACTATCTTGCTGCACTCTCCCCAAGGATGGCTATGTTAATTGATGACCATTTTGCTCCCAATGTAACCCACATCCTCTCATGCTCTATTGCAAAACCCCCTTTTTATGTTGAGTTTCTCCTTTTCATAATTATTGTCTCCTCTGCTGCCTTTAAACACTTGAATTCACTTCCCCAACTTCCCCTCCAAAACAGTCGCCCTGATAACTCAAATGCCCATGTCATTCAGGATTGGGAAGATTCCACTCTTAAGCATTGAAAATGAATTGAGATTGCTCAAAATTTGTTAACACTCTCATCCAATGCGGAAGTTTAAGAATTCAAGTCCTAGTCAACAGGCTCCAATACAACCTCCAATACTAAGGGAGTAGTTGCACTGTAGAGCTGCTGCTTTATGGGCAGGATGTTATACAAGGCCCTGTCTGCCATCTTGAATTGACCGAAAAGTCCCATTGCATTATTAGAAGAAATACAGGGGAGTTCTATTTTGCTCTCCTGACTAATATTTGTTACTCCAACATCTCATAAAGCAGAACTTAATATATTGCCATTTGTGCACAAATCCCAGATGGAGAAAAAAAATCAAAGACCAATAAATACTTGGAAATGAACTACTTGAACTCCATTTTGAAGTATAAAGATGAATTGGACAGATATGTGTCGTTTATAACTTCTGTATTTTCCCTTTCCTTCTGTGGTGTTTCTTACTTTAGATCAGAGCTTGTTTCATAAAGCACATCATTACTTATAAAGAGATGATCTGAGGACATGAAAGGTGCTATACAAATGCAAACTATCTCTTGTCCACCGATTCATCATATATAAATGATCATCAATGACAATTTCACTCCCAATGTAACCCACAGCCTCTCATGCTCCACTGTGCCCTCCCTTTTTTTATATTGAGTTTCCCCCTTTCATAATTATCGTGGTGAGAGGAGCAGAGGAGATGATAATTACAAAAGGGGGAAACTCAACAATGGGTCTCACCATAACAGCCAAATATCTCCCCTCTTTTTTCTGCATAACTGAGAGGGGGTGGGGGTGAATAGAAGCAGGAAGAGGCAGTGGGAAATGATGAGAGGCAAGAGCAAGGATTTTTTTAAACATTGTTGTGCAGGTGGAGACAAGTAATTTGCCTTCCCTCAGTCCTTCCTATACCTACTACTTAGCCTCTGAGCTTATTGGGAAACAATTCCAAAATGGTTGTGTTCCATCATTCAGGAGCCTTTGACATGGCCTACATCAGATAAGCTCAAGAGTTCTTCATACCAGTGCCACATTGTTCCCTTTTGCAATGTTGGGCTCCAGGACATTCAAGGTAAAAAGCCACTTAGAATCTTCACACAATTGACCCCAACTCAGGGAAAAGTCAAAATGATGGTGAGAACTAGACCAATGGGCAGAATAACCAATGTCCATTCCAACATGTAACCAATGTCCATTCGAACATGTAACCAATTTCCATTCCAACATGTAACCAATGTCCATTCCAACATGTAACCAATGTCCATTCGAACATGTAACCGATGTCTATTCCAACATGTAACCAATATCTATTCCGATATGTAACCAATGTCCATTCCAACATGTAACCAATGTCCATTCAAACATGTAACCGATGTCTATTCCGACATGTAACCAATGTCTATTCCGATATGTAACCGATGTCTATTCCGATATGTAACCGATGTCTATTCCAACATGTAACCAATGTCCATTCTGACATGTAACCAATGTCCATTCCAACATGTAAGGGGATCCCATGTTCCCCCACATCTTCCCTTAAGCATAAGTTGGAGTTCATTTCCTTCTTAAATACCCTGTTTTCCCAGATCTGTACCAGGGTCGTCCAGTTTAGGTTTCATCATTCCACCTATCTAACCTTTCATCTAACTCTGTCTTTCAACTAGTGGTTGTCACATTGTGTTTTTCTAATGCTTTATGTTACTTTCTCTCTCAGGCTTGCAAAGCTCATTTTTTGTTTCCTTTATCACCTATGTAAATTCTGCCATTTTAAAAATTTTGGCTTTGTTTGCTTTCCCCTCATTTCTGGAAAATGTTAAAAGTTAGTTTTGCTCCCTATTACTGGGAAGATGGCCAAGTGGCTAATTATCCACTAAGTGCACTGGACATACTTCTGTTTTGTATAATTATGGATAACTTTGTTTATTCCAGAGCCATGGAGTTTCAGTTAGTGACCATTTAGTCCAATTTGTGTAGGTTCGTGTTATTGGTAGCAATGTGAAAGAAAACACACAGGCATACAACGTAAAAGCCAATAGCTCCATACCACCACTTCATCTAAATTATATGGCCACGATACGTGATTTGGTTAACGCCCGGGGCTCTTTCTGTTCTCAGTCAAAAGCTTATGGTGGTTGCACAGTACCTCATGAAGATGAGGTGCAATCAATCAGTTCTGCAGATGTGGAGAATTGTATGTCACAGTTCAGAGCTGAAATATTGACTCCACAAACCTACATCAAGCAATTTGAAAGTGAGGCAAAAAAAAGGTTTTTACAGTTCTGTCTCTGAAACCAATTTCTACGTTTGTAACCCTGCATCAGTAAGACCAGGGATCCTAAATGTACTTAAGAATTCTAGAGGGCATACAGATCTCATTACATGAGTAACTTTACAAGGGTACTCTGAAACATTAGGGCAACATCATTGAAGTTTCACATGGATAAATTCTCACAGCTTTTAATTTAAAAAAAACTTTTAACATGCTGCCACGGGACTTGACAAACTTTGAGCATTTATTGTTCCTTCTCCAAAGTTACCTCTATTCCTAACTAGTCTGTATTCGTGCAGTTTTTTTCAGGATGCAGAGATATGGAGTATCCATTCATTTGTGCTTTGCCTCTCTGTTTAATTTGTGAAATTAGCCAAACCAGTATGAAACGACAGAGAATATGAAGCACAAATTATATCCAGCACATATTGAGTTTCCATGAACCTCAGCACAAACTTGAAAACAGCATCTCATTTTCCACTTGGGGACCCTGCAGCCCATAGGACTCAACATCAAGTCGAATAACTTTGCAGCCTGATTCCATCCTTCCATTTCTCTTATCCGGCCGCATTCTCTGCCCTGTCTTGACGTGGGTTGCTTTGGCACAGCCTACCCATTGTCTTTTACACTCAGCTCTCATTGTCACTTATTCTGCTTCTTTTCTGTCCTGGCCCAACATCAGTAAACCCACCATCTGCCTTCCCACATCAGGGCTCCATTTCCATATACCCATTCATCTCTACCCCCCACCTCCTAACCACCACGCCAACCTCGTCGTCAACATAAATGTCACTTTTGCCAAGCTGCTCTCAGCTGTGCTGAAGAGTCACCGGACTCAAAACATTAACTTTGCTTTCTCCACACAGACTCCTCCAGACTTGCTACGTTTTGCCAGCAATTTCTGTTTTTGTTTCAGATCTCCAGCATCTACAGTTCTTTGCTTGTTTGAGTTTCAATGACTTTTTGCACTTATTTAAAAAACATCAAATTAGAAGCTGTCTCTGGCAAGAAATAGCCCAGTTTGAATTCAGCAATGTGATAATACTTCACTACTATGCCAATTTGCAAGCCTTCCAGGAGGTTCTTAAACTTAAGCTTTTTTTTTCGTCAAAGGGACACTAAAAGGCAGTTTTAAAAGCTTTTGATTTTATTTCAACTTTATGAAGGAACAGACTGCTGACTACTAGAATAATAAATGGATGTAGGTTTGCTGGTTGAGCTGGAAGATTCATTTTCAAATGTTTTGTCACCATAAAAGTAACATTTTTAGTGAGCCTCCGAATGAAATACTGGTGGTGTAGCCCACTTTCTATTTATATGCTGGCGTTTTCTTGGGTTGGTGATATCATTTCCTGTGGTGACATCATTTCCTATGGTGATGTCATTTCCTGTTCTTTTTCTCAGGAAGTGGTAAATGGGATTCAAGTCAATCTGCTTGTTGATAGAGTTCCAGTTGGAATCCCATGCTTCTACGAATTCTCATGCATGTCTCTGTTTGGCCTGTCCTAGGATGGATGTGTTGTCCCAGTCAAAGTGGTGTCCTTCTTCATCCATATGTAAGGATACTAGCGAGAGTGGATCATGTCGTTTTGAAGTTCATGTATCCTGGTGGCTAGTTTGCTGCCTGTTTGTCCAATGTACTGTTTGTTACAGTTCTTGCAAGGTAGCTTGTAAATGGCATTAGTTTTGCTTGTTGTCTGTTTAGGGTCTTTCAAGTTCATTAACTGCTGTTTTAGTGTGTTGGTGGGTTTGTGGGCTATCATAGATGCCAAGGGGATCTGAGTAGTCTAGCAGTCATTTCCGAGATGTCTTTGATGTAGGGGAGAGTGACTAAGGTTTCTGGATATGTTTTGTCTGCTTGTTTGGGTTTGTTGCTCAGAAATCGGCAACACGTGGTGGCTTGTTGAAATAATGCCCTAATACAGCTTCGTCTGTGTTTTCTTTGTTATTTCAATGAGTGACCACACACTGCAGCACAGAGGAACTACACAGAGCAGAGGAAAATCACCTATACAATGTATTCAAAAGGAACGGGTCCCCAATGAACAGTCCACGGATTTCTGAGCAACAAACCCAAACAAGCAGACAAAACATGTCCAGAAAACCTAGCCAATCGCCCCTACATCAAAGACATCTCAGAAATGACTGCCAGACTACTCAGACGCCTTGGCATCATGGTAGCCTACAAACCCACCAACACAGTAAAACAGCAGCTAATGAACTTGAAAGACCCTATACAGACAACAAGTAAAATTAATGACATTTACAAAATACCTTGCAAGAACTGTAACAAACACTACATTGGACAGACAGGCAGCAAACTAGCCACCAGGGTACATGAACATCAACTAGCCACAAACAACATGACCCATTCTCACTAGTATCCTTACATATGGATGAGGAAGGACACCATTTTGACTGGGACATCCATCCTGGGACAAGCCAAATAGGGACACGCACAAGAATTCCTAGAAGCATGGCATTCGAACAGGAACTCTGTCAACAAACAGATTGACTTGGATCCCATTTACCACCCCCTGAGAAAAAGTACAGGATATGACATCGCCATAGGAAATGATGTCACCACAGGAAATGGCATCACCAACCCAAGAAAACTCAAACATATAAATAGAAAGTGGACTACACCCTCGGTGCTTCATTCGGAGGCTCACTGAAGATGTTACTTAGTATGGTGATAAAACATCTGGAAACAAACTTTCCAGCTCAGCAAGCAAACCTACATCCAGAAACTCAACCTGAGCTACAAATCTTCTCAAAACTCGCTAGAATAATAAATCATTGGCTCTGTCTAGTTTTGTTTAGAAGTCATTCTCAATGACTTAATACACAAATAAAAGCGAAAATAGTCAAGAAAGCTAATGGAATGTTAGCCATTTTATCTAGAGGACTCGAGTACAAAGATGCAGAAGTTATGCTGCAGTTATACAAAAGATTAAACCCCATGGAGTACTGTGAGCAGATCAAGACACTACATCTTAAGGAGGATATATTGGCCTTGATGAAAGGCTTTTGCCCGAAATATCAATTCTCCTGCACCTTGGATGCTGCCTGACCTGCTGTGGTTTTCCAGCACCACACTCTCGATTCGAATCTCCAGCATCTGCAGTCCTCACTTTTGCCCTGAGATTAGGGCCAGACCAGTCAGGAGAGATGTTTGGAAGCATGGTAGAGGTTTGGAACTCTGTTCCACAAACAACAATTGGTGCTTGACCAGTTATTAATTTTAATGAGATAGATAGATTTTTGTTAAGCAAAGGTATTAAATGGTATGGTCCAAAGACAGATATATGAAGTTAGGACATTGATCAGCCATTATCTCTTTGAATGGTGGAACAGGCTTGAGGAGTTGAATGTTCCTACGTTCCTATGTTCCTAAGTCACTATCGAACTTTAACTTCCAATTACATAATCATCCAGGTACCTAGTCAGGCCTCTATTCAGGCATGGCAATCAGTGGAGTGATAAATATCAATATCAATAGCTATCTGTTTCGCTAGGTTATTTTAGCTTGTGTAAAGTTTGTTCGTTCTATGTCAGAATCTGACCCTTGCTCTAAAATTGACCTAAAATCAAATGGAAAAAAGTTGAATTACTCCTCTGAGCCAAATACTCTCAACTCCTATCTAACTCAGGATCACATTGACAGTGCTCCCTTTTTGTTTTGTTATGGGGCTGGGGTGTAAATGGAGTCACAGAATGCTGTGAGGTTGACAATTTTAAATTTGAGGTCTGTCAACATTTAAATTCAAATGAACATGCTTTGACACATTTTCCTGTGTTGGTATACATGGAAATTTACAGTGAGGAATTCAAGATAAGCATGTTTGTTAAAGCCAACAGTACTTTGTCATCTTTATTGTTTATTAAAACCATATTGTTGTTGCCAGCTATAAATTAAGGAGTAAAAATGTGGTCCAAAACTGCCATTTCTTTCAAGTAGCCTTTATGTACAAGATGCAATTACTTTTGATGATTATTTTGGTTACACAGCAGGCTACCAATGCAAAATATCCTCTCCTTGAAGAGAAACCCAGAATGTGACAGTTTCTATTGTATTCTATTGTTTCAACAATCTCATTACAAGAGCCTGTTTATAGTCACTCAGCTGACTCAAATATGACAAATAACTGTTGAAAACTAGCTACAGGCTTCAAAACCACAGCTCAAGACGGCACATCACATAACAGCACAGGATCTGTACACTGGGGAATTCATTGCCAACTGGATAGCATACATCTTAAATGGGAATCAGCCAACTTCCTTAGGCAAAGTATTCAAACAGATCCTTGATAGAGAGAGAATCAACACAAACACGCAGTGATTCTGCCGAAAACACACATACACACACATAGCTCTGCGTCTCAGTGATCTAGACAGTGGTTGCTGTGGAATTCCTTGTAAAAGAATAACTGAGATTATCCCTCAAGAACATTTAGGGAACCAAAAGCATTCCTAATTTTTGTAGAAGTGAAAGAGGACATCATCAGAAGTAAATTTGGTACAGCCCAATTGAACCTTTAATTAAGATGTGCTTTCTCATTTTATGCTAAAAATGTTGTGGTCACAAAAATGGTGGAACATATTGGTAGGGAGTGAAGAATTTTAGTTTATTAGGTTCCCATCCATTACTACTAGGTTAAGCTTAGCAAGGTTAGAAAACATGCCCCAGCATCAATTTGCGAACAACAATCACAATATTGTATATTGTGTGTGGTGGGCAGCACAGCACTAGGGAACCAGGTTCGATTCCAGTCTCTGGTGACTGTCTGTGTAGAGTTTGCACATTCTCCCCATGTCTGCATGGGTTTCGTCCGGGTGCTCCAATTTCCTCCCTCAATCCAAAGATGTGCAGGTTAGGGTGAATTGGCCATGCTAACTTGCCCATAATGTTCAGAGATGTGTAAATTAGGTGCATTAATTAGGGGTAAATGTAGCATAATAGGTTCGGGGAATAGGTCTGGGTGGGTTACACTTTGGAGGTTTGGGCATGGACCTGTTGAGTTGAAGGGGCTGTTTCCACACAATAGGGATTCTATGCATTGTGATTTGCTTTCCATGTTGGGGGGGTCAGTTAGCTTGGATGGCTGGTTTGTGATGTCAACAGTGTGGGTTCCATTCCTCTACTAGCTGATGTCCCCATGTGGGTCCTACCTTCTCAAACTCAGCCCCTTGCCTGAGGCATGGTGTTTCTCAGGTTAAATTTACCACCAGCTATTGTTCCCTAATGGGAAGACAGTCCTCTGGGATTATGACATTTTTACCTCACTTTGCCATGTATCACTCAGCCAGCTAGATGCCAGCCTCTGTGAAATGGTCTATTTCATGTCATTTGATAGTGATTTGTTTCTGTGGTTGTTGTTTCTGAGGCTGAAACTGGAGTATTTATGGAAAATGTCAGCTTGGCATAGATCGTGATAGCATTGCCTTTGGTTTGGAAAATTGTGGGTTTAGCTTAACTATTACTTGGTCACATATACAGGCTGCTGCCGCAATGTTGTGCTGAGGGAATGCTATCTTTCAGATTAGGTACCCTTGGCTTTTGTTAAAGATCCTATGGCACAACTTAATGGAGAATGAAGAGGACTTGGCCAACATTCATCCCTGAATCACACAACAAATACAACTTGGTTAATTAATTGCCTTATTTGTGGGGAACCAAATTAGCTGTCAGCTTGTATTACATAACAACGGTGACTCAATTTCAAAAAGGAACAATGGAGTTGTGGAATGGTTTGGGATATCCTTAAAGATATGAAAGGTGATACGTAACTATGTATTTTTTTAATTCGGCCTTTACAACCAACAGGAAGCCACGCACAACCATTAGAATGTGGGACTCACTACACATAGAGTCATTGCAATGAACAACATAAATGCATTTAGAGGGAAGATAGATAAGTACATGAAGCAAAAGGAAAAGAAGGTACCAAAGCAAAATACTGGAAATACTGAAAATCTGGAATATGCCCAAACAATACTGAGAGACGTAGTACATTAGAGAGCTAGGGAGACTGTAACATAGCGGTAATATCACCACACTAGGAATCTCAAAGCCCTGGTGACTGGATTCAAATTCACCACAGTAGCTGGTGGAATTTCAATGCAATTGGTAAAATCTGAAATTGAAAGTTAATCTCAGTAATAGGGACCATATTACTGACAGTATATCATCAATAGAGAATGCAATATTTTTGCTGTTTGTCAAGAAAAACCCATGTGATTCATTAATGTTCTTTAAGGAAGGACAATCTGCCAACCTTATCTGGTCTGACCTACATCAGATTCCAGGCCCACAACTATGTGATTGACTCTTAACTGCTCTCAGAAATGGCCACATAGTTCAAGTGTAGTAAAGGAGGGATAACAAATGCTGGCCTCATTAGTGACACTCACAATTCATGTCAACTATTTTATGAAAGGGGATCTTTGGAGAGAAACAATGTGAACACTTCAGGCTAATGAAGTGGAAAGAAAATCAATTGGATCATAAGCAAAGATCTGTTGGGAAGAATGGGTTGTTTCTATGTTGCTCAATGAGACACTTTTAAGAACACTTTTTTTTCAACACACCTAACCTTTGTTCCCTAGATAATAATCTTTATTTTTCTTCAATTTTCCTCTAATGAGAATTGAGACATCTTTGTCCATTGTATATTAAAATCTGTTAATATCAGTCAATAAGTTTCCACATGAGGAACTCCTGATTCAAGACTTTGTGTATTTAAATAGAATGGGAATTGGATGTTACATTACCCAAAGACTTAAAAAATGATCTTAAGAAAATACACCAGGATTCTCAATAGGAAAAGGAGGTGTCAAGGCGAGTCACTTTATACACACTGGTGACAACCCAAATCGCTCAACAACCATCGCCACCATCATCCCAATAATTTTTGAAAAACTTCCAGAATACTTTTTGATTTTTAAAATTTTATTCTTTATTCATTCATGTTGCTGGCCATCATTAATTGTCCATCCCTAATTGCCCAGGGGGCAGTTAACAGTCAACTACATTACCGTAGGTCTGGAGTCACATACAGGCCAGACAAGGTAAGGACAGCAGTTTCCTTCCCTGAAGGACATTGGTGAACCAAATGGGGTGTTCCTGACAATCAACAATGGATTCATGATCACCATTAGACCACTAAAAATTCCAGATTTTTATTGAATTCAAATTCCACCATCTACCACGGCTAGATTCTCCAGAACAATACCTGGGACTCTGAATTAATAGTCCAGCGATAATACCACGAGGCCATTGTCTTCCTCTTGCTGAGAGACACATTTGGAAACTAGAAATGCTAAGAAATCATTGTCTGTTTCTAATCTCCCCTTGACCTCACCATCTGATTGTGAAACTATGCAACTATTAAATTTAAGGTGAAAGGGGAAAAATTTAAAAAGGACCCGAGGGGTAACTTTTTTATGCAGAGGGTGGTGCGTGTATGGAATGAGCTGCCAAAGGGAGTGGTGGAGGCTGGTACAATTACAACATTTAAAAAGCATCTGGATGGGTACATGAATAGGAAGAGTTTAGAGGGATATGGGCCAAATGCTGGAAAAAGAGACTAAATCAGATTGGCATGGATAAGTTAGATCGAAAACTTGTTTCTATGCTGCATGACTCTATGACTCTATTACAGTGTGGATGTTCTCCCAACACTGAATTCATGTCCATAAAGGTTGTGATCTGATATTGACGCCTCTTTATTTGCTATGAATGGGTTTGTAGGCTTTACAGTGAGCTTACAAACAAGGTGTATCACACTGGAATATCACAGGTGAGCCACTACGCTCCCTGTTGTTCCCAAAGGGAGGAAAGCAATTCCCTCAATTTTGTGTTTCAGGCTAA
Organism: Chiloscyllium plagiosum; assembly: GCF_037043375.1. NCBI lineage: Eukaryota > Metazoa > Chordata > Chondrichthyes > Orectolobiformes > Hemiscylliidae > Chiloscyllium > Chiloscyllium plagiosum. The sequence goes on along the minus strand of NW_028270144.1, from coordinate 115,348,811 downwards.
AACATAGAAGCAAATTTATTTGCACAATACTTGATTAGACATAGAAATACCCTTTGCAACCTATTTGCAAAATGTAGCTAATGAAATGGACACAGCAGACATTTCAAAATACAGTCACCAATTTGCTTGTTAGCTTTAATTGCTTTTTTAAAGCCGAAGTAATAAATTGGAAGAAATATAAAACCCAGTTCAGAATACTCCAATGGGTCTTTGAAAGTCATAAACCCACTGAATCCCATCTGAACACCACATATACTTTGAGTGCGAGCAGCAGCTAAGATAAGACAGTTTGTTTTAAAATTACTTACCGGTAGCGGGCAGCGGTGTTTTTTTCTCTCTTTACAGAAAGAGCGGGAGCAGCAGGGGAAGTGACGAAGACCAGAGGGGCAGCCGGGAAGGAAAGCAGTGAGTATAAATACTCACCCTTCGACGCCAACGGTCACTTTGAGTGCGAGCAGCAGCTAAGGTAAGACAGTTTGTTTTAAAATTACTTACCGGTAGCGGGCAGCGGTGTTTTTTTCTCTCTTTACAGAAAGAGCGGGAGCAGCAGGGGAAGTGACGAAGACCAGAGGGGCAGCCGGGAAGGAAAGCAGTGAGTATAAATACTCACCCTTCGACGCCAACGGTCACTTTGAGTGCGAGCAGCAGCTAAGGTAAGACAGTTTGTTTTAAAATTACTTACCGGTAGCGGGCAGCGGTGTTTTTTTCTCTCTTTACAGAAAGAGCGGGAGCAGCAGAAGGAAGTGACAAAGACCAGAGGGGCAGCCGGGTAGGTTTTTTTTCCCTTTAAAAGCGCGCAGGAGAAGAACCCGAGGCACTACAGAGGTAGTGTCTCCCACCCGCCCTCCTCCTCTAACCTAAATAATAAGACCCGTTGTGGTAAGTAGGTAAGTGCTGCATTTTGCTTGTTGTATTCTTTAGACCCAGTTTTTTTTTTATAAAAGGTTACTTTCAGAGGGATGGCAGTGAAGGCAGTGCAATGTTCCTCTTGCAACATGTTTGAGGTGAGGGATGCCATGGACGTCCCTGCTGATTACACTTGCAGGAAGTACACCCATCTCCAGCTCCTCCAAGACCGTGTTAGGGAACTGGAGCTGGAGTTGGATGAACTTAGGATCATTCGGGAGGCAGAGGGGGTCATAGATCGGAGCTTTAGGGAAGTAGTAACTCCAAAGATGGCAGATAGATGGGTGACAGTGAGGGGGACTGGGAGGAAGCAGCCAGTGCAGGGACCCCCTGTGGCCGTCCCCCTCAAGAACAAGTATACCATTTCGGATACTTGTGGGGGGGGGGACTTACCTGGGGTAAGTAACGGGGCTCAGGCCTCTGGCACGGAGCCTGTCCCCGTTACTCAGAAGGGAAGGGTGGAGAAGAGCAGAGCAATAGTAATTGGGGACTCGCTAGTTCGGGGCACAGATAGGCGGTTTTGTGGGAACGAGAGAGACTCACGTTTGGTATGTTGCCTCCCAGGTGCAAGGGTACGTGATGTCTCTGATCGTGTTTTCCGGGTCCTTAAGGGGGAGGGGGAGCAGCCCGAAGTCGTGGTCCACATTGGCACCAATGACATAGGTAGGAGGAGCACTGAGGATGTTAGACAGGCTTTCAGGGAGCTAGGTTGGAAGCTCAAAGTTAGAACAAACAGAATTGTTGTCTCTGGTTTGTTACCTGTGCCACGTGATAGAGAGTCGAGGAATAGGGAGAGAGAACAGTTAAATGCGTGGCTACAGGGATGGTGCAGGAGAGGGGGATTCCGGTATTTGGATAACTGGGGTTCTTTCTGGGGAAGGTGGGACCTCTATAAACAGGATGGTCTGCACCTGAACCTGAGGGGCACCAGTATCCTTGGTGGGAGGTTTGCTAGTGCTCTTGGGGGGGGGGGGGTTAAACTAACTCTGCAGGGGCATGGGAACCTAGACTGTAGCTTTAAGGTGCAGGACCTGGAGTGTAGGGAGGTTAGGAACATGGCATCAATTTCAAAGGAGGGTTCCTGTAAACAGGAAAGTGGCTTGAAGTGTGTATACTTCAATGCAAGAAGTATACGAAATAAGGTAGGTGAACTTGCAGCATGGGTTGGTACCAGGGACTTCGATGTTGTGGCTATTACGGAGACATGGGTAGAACAGGGACAGGATTGGCTGTTGCAGGTTCCAGGGTTTAAATGTTTTAGTAGGGTCAGAGGTGAGGGTAAAAGAGGGAGAGGTGTGGCATTGCTTGTCAAAGATAGTATTACAGCTGTGGAAAGGACGATGGATGAAGACTCGCCATCTGAGGTAGTTTGGGTTGAGGTTAGGAATAGGAAAGGTGAGCTCACCCTGTTAGGAGTTTTTTACAGGCCTCCTAATAGTCCTAGAAACGTAGAAGAAAGGATTGCGAGGATGATTCAAGAGAAGAGTGAAAGTAATAGGGGGACTTTAACTTTCCTGATATTGATTGGGAAAGCTATAGCTCAAGTTCGTTAGATGGGTCAGTGTTTGTCCAATGTGTGCAGGAGGGTTTCCTGACACAATATGTAGATAGGCCAACAAGAGGTGAGGCCATACTGGATTTGGTTCTGGTAAGCTTCAAGGCAAGGGCGTAATTGATATGTGGAGCTTGTTCAAGGAGCAACCAGGCCAGGTGTTAGAATTAGAGGTAGGTGAGCACTTTGGGGACAGTGACCACAATTTGGTGACTTTTACTCTAGTGATGGAGAGGGATAAGTGTGCACTACAGGGCAAGAGTTATAGCTGGGGGCAGGGAAATTATGATGCGGTGAGGCATGACTTAGGATGTGTGGCTTGGAAAAGTAAGCTTCAAGGCAAGGGCGTAATTGATATGTGGAGCTTGTTCAAGGAGCAACTATTGAGTGTCCTTGATAAGTATGTACCCATCAGGCAGGGAGGAAAGGGTCGTGTGAGGGAGCCGTGGTTTAATAAGGAATTGGAATCCCTTGTTAAATGGAAGAGGGCGGCCTATGTAAAGATGAGGCGTGAAGGTTCAATTGGGGCGATTGAGAGTTATAAGGTAGCCAGGAAGGACCTGAAGAGAGAGCTAAGAGCAGCAAGGAGGGGACATGAAAGGTCCTTAGTTGGTAGGATTAGGGAAAACCCTAAGGCTTTCTATAGGTATGTCAGGAATAAAAGAATGACTAGGGTAGGAATAGGTCCAGTCAAGGATAGTAGTGGGAAGTTGCGTGTGGAGGCTGAAGAGATTGGGGAGACATTGAATGAATACTTTTCGTCAGTATTCAATCAGGAACAGGACATTGTTGTCAATGTGAGTACTGAGTCACAATTAAGTAGAATGGATGGCTTTGAGGTATGTAGAGAAGAGGTGTTGGAAATTCTGGAAAGGGTGAAAATAGATAAGTCCCCTGGGCCTGATGGCATTTATCCTCGGATTCTCTGGGAAGCAAGGGAGGAGATTGCAGAGCCATTGGCCTTGATTTTTATGTCCTCGTTGTCTACAGGAGTAGTGCCAGAAGATTGGAGGCTAGCAAATGTGGTTCCCTTGTTCAAGAAGGGGAGTAGGGATAACCCTAGTAACTATAGGCCGGTGAGTCTCACTTCTGTTGTGGGCAATATCTTAGAGAGAATTGTAAGGGATAGGATTTATGAACATCTGGATAGGAATAATGTGATCAAGGATAGTCAGCATGGTTTTGTGAAGGGCAGGTCGTGCCTCACAAACCTTATTGAATTCTTTGAGAAGGTGACTAAGGAGGTGGACGAGGGGAAAGCGGTAGATGTGGTGTATATGGATTTTAGTAAGGCGTTTGATAAGGTTCCCCATGGTAGACTACTGCAAAAAATACGGAGGTATGGCATTGAGGGTGATTTGGAGGTTTGGATTAGGAGTTGGCTGGCTGGAAGAAGACAGAGGGTAGTAGTTGATGGCAAAGGTTCATCTTGGAGTGCCGTCACTAGCTGTGTTCCGCAAGGATCTGTTTTGGGACCATTGCTGTTTGTCATTTTTATAAATGACCTGGAGGAGGGGTTAGAAGGTTGGGTGAGCAAGTTTGCGGATGATACGAAAGTCGGAGGAGTTGTAGACAGTGAGGAAGGATGTGGCAGGTTACAGCGGGATATAGATAAGCTGCAGAACTGGGCAGAAAGGTGGCAAATGGAGTTCAATGTAGCTAAGTGTGAGGTGATTCACTTTGGTAAGAGTAATAAAAATATGGGGTACTGGGCTAATGGACGGATACTTGGTAATGTGGATGAACAGAGGGATCTTGGTGTCCATGTACACAGATCTTTGAAAGTTGCCACCCAGGTGAATAGTGTGGTGAAGAAGGCATATGGCGTACTGGCTTTTATTGGTAGAGGAATTGAGTTCCGGAGTCCTGAGGTCATGTTGCAGTTGTATAAGACTCTGGTGCGGCCGCATCTGGAGTATTGTGTGCAGTTTTGGTCACCATACTATAGGAAGGATGTGGAGGCGCTGGAACGGGTGCAGAGGAGGCTTACCAGGATGTTGCCTGGTATGGTAGAAAGATCGTATGAAGAAAGGCTGAGGCACTTGGGGTCGTTTTCATTGGAGAAAAGAAGGTTTAGGGGTGACTTGATAGAGGTGTACAAGATGATTAGGGGTTTAGATAGGGTCGACAGTGAGAATCTTTTTCCACGTATGGAGTCAGCTATTACAAGGGGCCATAGCTTTAAATTAAGGGGGGGTAGGTATAGGACAGATGTTAGGGGTAGGTTCTTTACTCAGCGAGTCGTGAGTTCATGGAATGCCCTGCCAGTAGCAGTGGTGGACTCTCCCTCATTATGGGCATTTAAGCAGGCATTGGATAGGCATATGGAGGATAGTGGGCTAATGTAGGTTAGGTGGGCTTGGATCGGTGCAACATCGAGGGCCGAAGGGCCTGTACTGCGTTGTATTCTTCTATGTTCTATGTTCTATGTTCTATACTAATAAATGATTAAAACAAAACCAGCAAAATAGGGAAAACCAGCTAGATTTATACAATACAGACTGACTCTCATCTCACCAGAGTTTGCCTAGTGACTACACTTCAATATCACTAACTGTATAGACAGTGTGGTGAAATATCAGCCAGACGTGGTCAGATGCTATATGAATGCCAGTTCCTTCTCTTTATTTTTTTCTGTACCAAAAGGGTTTCTTACCCCTATGCAAGGAAGTTGTTGTAAATTCTTTTTAGTTCAACTGAAAGGATGTATATTTGGACTTTCCATTTTGTAGGGTGCTGCACTTGCTTGTAACTCTCAGGTTATGTTGAAAATTGTTCGTTCTCATGCAAAAACCCAGTGCAACCATTATGTGTCCAAACATTCTCCAAATAGAGGCATAGCATCATTCAGCATGGAACACAGACCCTTCAGTCCAACTAGAAATGCCAACCATGCTCCCAAACTGAACAAGTCCCACTTGTATGCATTTGGCCCTCCAAAGTTTTGTTATTCATGCATTTACCAACTTTTGAAAACCAGGGGAGAATTTCTGATGCAGTTAGTTACCTTGAGAGGCTGGGTGCGATTAATAGCTCCTATGCATACATTGTGCAGTGCTTTAATTCTCTCCTCCCTACTGCCATGTAAAGATAAAAGAATCACATTCAAAAAACAATGAAGAGAAAGAACTTATAAAGTAGTGACCCTTTTAGACCGAATGCAGGGAGATTTTCATAGTTTGAAGGAAGATTAGGTGTTGGAAAGAGAAGGAATGCAATGGCATTGTACTACTGTCGCTGGTCAAGAAATCTAGTGACCAAGGTTAAATTCTTGCAGGTGTTGACTTTGAAATCAATGAACTTATCTGCAATAAAAAAATGCTAGCCTAATGGTGACCATGCAATCATTGTCAATAGTTAAAACAAGCCCATCTACTTGACTAATGCTGTTTAGCAAAGGAAAATCAGCCATTGTTTACTGGTCTGGCCCACATGTAACTCCAGACCTGCAACAACAGGGCTACATTCTAAGTGTCTTCTGGAATACCTAAGAAAGCCATTTTGTTCGAGGAAAATTAAGGATAGGCAACAAAGGTTGGCCTTGCTAGTGGCATCCTTATCCAGGAATGAATGAAGAAACATATTGATGAATCTCTGCTTTCACCGCAAGGAAAGGGGAACATTTGATCTTTCCTCATGTCTGATGTATATCTTCATCCAATTTCGAGGAAAAACTGCTGGGCAACAAATGATCTACCATTCTGAGTTGGATCCTCTGTCTTTTTGGCTAAATCCAAGTTGTGTTTGAGTTTTTTTGGAGGGATTTCTGCTGCAAAGCTGAGAGAGTTTTCTCACCGTTTCTTACCAAACTCACCACATTAACCACCTACCCCACCCCATGGTATCCATCACATCCGATTCCAGCCCCGTTCATGTGCCATTACCAAAACAACTTGCCAGAATTGTGACAAAAGACCAGCATCATTTGCAACTGTGCCATCTTTGAAAGGCTGCTGTGCACCAAGCAAGAAACTGATCTATGAAGTTTGATAAAAACTTAAAAGATGAAATGAGATTCTCTCAAACATCAAGACGGGCCTTACCAGACTCCTAGTTAAATCCTGCCAAACTTCTTTCAACTGCCCATGTTTCTCAGACCATTATTACACTCCGCCCTCTAGTTTACACTGTCTAGGACCCAGCTTGTCAAATAGCCCTTACTACACTCAACTGAAAATTTTAGCCTGAAACACATAATTGAGGGAATTGCTTTCTTCCCTTTGGGGGAATATCAACAATCACCTCACTGCTATAAACTTGTCTCGATATTATGTTCAGGGACAAACAGGATGCATTTCTTTGCCTTTCTCTGATATTGATCAGTAATTTAAGTTGGAAGTCAGTGGCAATAAAAACTGAATTTAATAGGTTTCACTACCATAAATTATGAGCTACTGAGATAAAATAAAGCTATGTTATTCACAAACATTAGAAAAAATAATTATTTGTCAAGTTAATAAGCTGTTGTTATTTATATGTAACTGCAGGGACTGAAAGATTAACCTGGGACATCAAATTTCAAGTTTAGCTTTGGTTTCTCTTCTGCATATCCATTGATGGAATGTGGGTGACACTGGCTGGCCAGCATTTCATGGCCATCCTTAGTTACCCTCGAGAAGGTGGTAGTGAGCTGCCTGCTTGAACCGCAGTTGTCCATTTGGTGGAAGTAGACTGACAATGCTGTTAGGAAGAATCTCATGATTTTAATCCAGTGACAGCAATATATTTCCAAGTTGTGATGGTAAGTGGCTTAGAAGGGACCTTGCAGGAGGTGATGTCCTCATGTATCTGCTACTCTCTCTTGTCCTTCCAGATGGTAGTGGTCATGAGTTTAGAAGACGCTTCTTTGGGATCCTTGATAAATTTCTGCAGTGCACCTCATAGATGGTACACACTGTTATTATTAAGCATCAGTTGGTGGAGGGAATGGATATTTGTGAATTTGAGCTGCATTGTGCTGGATGATGTCAAAAGCCTTGCATATTGTTGTAGTTGCACACATTCAGGTAAGTTTAGAGTATTCCATTACAGTCCTCTTGTGCCTTTTAGATGGTGGACAGGCATAGGGAGTCAGGAGATGAGTTACTCACCACAGTATTCCCACAGCCTCTCATCTGCTTTTGGAGCCACTTAATGTGTATGTCTAGTCCAGTTCAGCTTCTGGTCAATAGTAACCTGAAGGGAGGTGATAGATGATTATGATAACACTATTGAATGTCAAAGAATTGTGGTTAGTCCTTTTCTTGTTGGATATGGTCATTGCTTGACATATATGAGACATGAATGTTGCTTGCCACTTGTTGCCCCAAGCCTGGATATTGTCCAAGAATCGTTGTATTTGGACATGGACTGTTTCAGTACCTGAGGAGCTCTGAATGGTATAGAACATTGTGCAATCATCAATTAACTTCACCATCTGACCTTATGATGGAGGGAAGGTACTTAATGAAGCAGCAGGAAATGGTTGGGTATAGGCCAATACTCTGAGGAAGTCCTGCAGTGATGTCCTGAAGCTGAGGTGACTGACCTTCAATAGCTATGACCATCTTCCTAAGTGCCAGGTATGGCTCCAACCAGTAGAAATTGTCCTCTGATTCCCATTGATTCCAGTTTTGCTAGAACTCCTTGTCACCACACTCGGTTGAATGCAGCCCTAATGCCAAGGGCTGTCACTCTCACCTCACCTCTAGAACTCAGCTCTTTTATCCATATTTGAATCAAGGCTGTAAAGAGGTCAGGCACTGAGTGGCCTTGGTGGAACCCAAGCTGGGCATCACTGAACAGTTTATTGCTGAACAGGTACTGGTTGATAGCACTGCTGATGACACCTTCTAACATTTTGCTGATGAATGAGAGTAGACTGATGGGGCAGTAACTGGCCGAGTTGCTTTCTCCAGCCTTTTGTGTACAGGACATAGCTGGGCAATTTTCCACATCGTCAAATAGATGTCAGCACTGTAACTTTACTGGAAAAGCTTGGCTAGGGAAGCAGGGAAGCAGCAAGTTCTGGAGCACATATCTTCAGTACTATTGCTGGAATATGGTCTTGGCCTATAGCCTTTGCAGTATCCAGTGTTTCCAATTGTGTCTTGATATCACATAAAGTAAATCGAATTGACTGAAGACTGGCATTTGTGATGTACACTATCAGCTCACACTACCTTCCCAAGGGCAACTAGAGATAGACCCACATCCTATGTGTAGAATATTTTATAAAAAGAAACTGGGGACCTCTAGAGAAAGCTGAGATAGATCATCCACTGGCCACTCCTGGCTGAAAATTGTTGCACGTACTTCAGCCTTATCTTTTGCACTGATGCGCGGGGCTCTCTCATCATTGAGATGGGAATATTTGAGGAGCCTCCTCCTCCAGTGAGTTGTTTAAATGCTGACTAACTTCATTACTGGATGTGGCAGGTCTGCAGAGCTTAGATCTGATCCATTGGTTGTGGAACCATTAGTTCCACACACTGCTCTTGGCTTATGGGCACTGCCAGCAAGGCTAGGATTTATCACCAGTTGCCCATGAGAAGGTATAGTGGGTGTTTTTCTTGATGTGCTCCAGCCTATAAGGTGAAGATGCCCTTGTTATGTTGTGAGCTAAGTCATTTCAAGACTTTGACCCTGGAGTGAGGATGGATCAAGCTTGACAATATCAGGGTCATTAAATGTCGCCTCAGGCGACTGACTGTGTGGAGTTTGCACATTCTCCCCGTGTCTGCGTGGGTTTCCTCCGGGTGCTCCGGTTTCCTCCCACTGTCCAAAGATGTGCAGGTTAGGTGAATTGGCCATGCTAAATTGTCCGTAGTGTTAGGTAAGGGGTAAATGTAGGGGTATGGGTGGTTTGCGCTTCGGCGGGTCGGTGTGGACTTGTTGGGCCGAAGGGCCTGTTTCCACACTGTAAAGTAATCTAATCTAATCTAAAAAAAAAAGTGACCTCAGCAAAGAAAATTCAGGAAGGTCCTTGGATTCCAAGGGAATTTCTCAGCAGAGTAGATTTACCTTTGAGGCACAAAAGCAAGTGATCATTTGGGATAATGGAGGCTTCAGCTTCTCCACTCTACCATTCCGTCCCTGACAACACTTCAACCGTCCTATTCTTGAACAGGATCGATGAAAGCTATTTAATTTTATCTTATAGAAGAACAAGGTAAAAGAATTTGAGTATTGCTGGAAAAAAGATCTAATTTGTCATAGGTTTCCACCTTGCTGCATGTTACACCGATTTGCATTTTATGACCAGGGATGATTGATTGGTTGGAAAGTAGGCTATGATTGGTAGAGATGTTATCATGGAGAACGCACTAGTTGGATGTTGACTGACAGTTAACTGCCAAGCTTTATTTCAACTTAAACTGGCAATATTGACTCTTGTTAATTTCTCAAGGCAAGACTTTGACCAGAGAAGAAAGAATTGCCAGTATGTAGGAATAGGCTTTGGAATCCACATTTGACAATGACATCAGACAAAACCTATAGCTACAGCAAACCATCTCAGTGGACATCTCCATTTCAACTGCTTTTAGTCCTCATTTGAACTCCCAAAGCTTGCAACTCTCTGAATATTATTTCTGCTAGGATGCACTCCATAAAAATATCTATGTTTCCTTTATTTCACCTTTCTGGAATATTGGAGATTTGATTATGACTTCCAGAGGACGAAAGCAAATGCCACATAAACTGTTCCTTAAACATGTTTCCTAGGGCAACACAAGTCCTCTGTATCTCAAGTTTTTGGTTTGTCATCTAACATTTGAATGCGCAAATTAAGATGTGTGGAAGAGCATTTAACCTGACATTAATAGAGCAGAGAAACGGAGACCAGAGAAAAGGTATAGAGAGAAACAAAAATCCTGATCTCAGCATCAGGATGTCTGGGTGAGTTCAGTTTCTGGACCTCACATGTGTGATCCTGGCTTACTGACCATCCAAAACTGCAGGGAACCAGTTTTGATTCCAATTGAAAATCAACTGGATGGTTGCTTCAACAGGATACCAATCCTCAGTGCTGATTACATGCCTGAGCAAAATCCACCCCAGTAGTTGATAGCCTGTTTGAGCAGCCTTCTGTTATGGTCAAGCTTCAATGTTGACCCACTGCATCATGCCAACAAACATTGGTATTGAACTCAAAATCAATTCCTCCTGAGAGTGAAACAAGGCAGAAGATACAGATGCCTGAACACACGCACCAGCAGGTTCAGAAACAGCTTCTTCCTTGCAAGACTATTGAATAGACTCTCTAGCCTCAAATAATGCTGATCTTGCTAACATTGATCTCACCTAGTGCACGTCTTGTGCAATGTAACCTGTATGCCTCTGTCTAAGTCTTTTTGATCTGTATCTCCTTGTTTGCTATGATCTGCCTGTACACTCATAAATAAAGCTGTATTTCATTGTATTTCAGTACATGTGACAGGAAATAAAATCAATCAATCCATCAGTCAATCAACATTAAGAAGGAGTAGGCAGTTCAGCCCCTCAAGCCTGCTCGACCATTTAATACAATAATGGCTGATCTCATCTCAGTCTGAATTCCACTTCCTTGCCCGTTCCCCATAACCTTTCATCCCACTACTACTTAAAAATGTCTATCCCTTCCTTAAATTTATTCAATGTCCCAGTGCATTCTGGGATAGCAATTCCATAGATTCACGACCCTTTGAGGGAAGTAATTCCTCCTCATCTCTGTTGTAAATCTGCTACCCCATTAGCCTAAAACTACGGCCTCTTGTACTGCATTGCCCACAAGTAGGAATATTCACTTTAAAAAATCTGTACCTCCACATCCAACCCCCCTCCCCAGCGAAGAGTGATCTAAAAATGGAGAGGGGTGAGAGAATGTTTCGCCGCCAATATTGTTCCAGTTGCATATTACAATGGCAGATTGTTTCATTTTGTAAAGGAAAAATTGGATAAGACATGATGAAATAAATATAAACCAGAGCTCCTTGTTAATTGAAATAGGATTTCCATGTCAAAAGTATTTTCAGCCCTTTCATCACTGCTAAAGTTAAAAGTATGGTCTGCAGAGATTGCTTGGATCTGGTGCAGAATCTCACTTTAGTTATCATTCATGAGTGGGTATGGTTGCATGGGAATACCATAATCTCCAAGTTCACTTTCAGGTCAAATACTGTGACTTGTTTATGAATCACTGTTCTTTCTGGGAATTGCTGGGTCCAAATCTTCAGCTCTGTTGCAACACCTTAATGACACAGATATTCAAGAAACAGACTCACCACCACTTTCTCAGGTTTAAACTAGGGATGGACAATTGTAAGTGTTGACCATGTGATTCCCACCTTCCAAAATGACAACATTTTATGGTGGTTTCTCTCTGCTGAACTCCATACCTGTGATTAGATGGGGTCAAAGAAAGGATGATCTAATCATGGAATGACCAAGGGAGACTTTGGGGTTTAACTTGCATTTGGGTCTTGTCTTTATCAACATTATTAAAAAGTTAGCATTTGTAACCAATGTCACACAGCGTGATTCCAACGCATTAATCTGCACATGGTTTATCTTAAAAGCAATACTTTGGCTGCAAATCGAAGAGAAAACATTAAGACATTCAGCATTTTCGTGTTAATGAACAGCTGCAATTTATTCAAAACATGTGTAATGGACTGGAAGTGTTCCCAATCTCAATGCAACATTTATATATTTGCCTTATCCAAATTTGAAATGTAAAAAATGCTTGGAATCTTGCATCAACTTTCATTGATAGTTCAGTGAGAAACTGAGATTTACAATACCAACATGTTGAATTATACTATGCCTTTACACAAGAAAATCTCCAACTCCAGAAAAGTTCTGGGGTTAAGCCTGGATTGTACTGTGTCAGATGATTGCAGCCCAAGTGAGCTGAAAACAAAAAACAATCCAACAGCCCAAAAGGACGCCATCAAGCATGTACTAGCTCTTTGAAAGAGCTAGCCAGTTAGGCGTTTGACCCCATTCCTTCCCAATTGGCCTTCAAGGTTTCCTCTTGAAACACTCCACACTACCACGAGAAAAATAAAATGTTACCTTATGTCACCTCTAGCGCTTTTATCAACCACTTTAAAAATGTGTCCTCTGTTTACTGCGCCTTTTGCCACTGGCATCACTTCCTTCTTAGAGACTCTATCAAAGCCATTCCTGATTTTGAATGCACTTATTAAAAACCAAATGAACCCTATCCAATCCATTATCATAAGTAATATCCTTCCTTCCATGTACCATTCCAGCAAATCTGCTCTGCACTGACTCCAGGAGACCTAGCCAGCTTCTGAAAATGCAATGCCTTTCCCCAGGATTGAGAGTACTCAGAGTGGAAATCCCACTGAAGCATCAACAAGAGTTGCCAGCCACTTAGTCCCTAACACCTGTCTATTGTAGACTGCACCAGAGGAGGAATAGTAGACCCACCAGAGTCCAGTGTTACAAACATACAATTAGAAGTGGAGGCCATTCAGCCCCTTGTGCCTGCTCGACCATTCAACACGATCATAGCTGATCTCTGTGCATTTTCAATTCCTCGTTCTCATCTCCTTCCCCCTCCACACCACACCTCCACAATGCCTAAGAAGAATCTACTTATCCACTTTAACAATAATCAGTGATCCCCGACCTCGACTAGTTTCTGAGACAGATTTCCAAAGTCACACAACCCTCTGACAGAAACATATTCTCCTCATCTGTGTCTCAAAAATGGCAACACTCATTTTATGACAGTGCCCCTTTATTCTGGACTGAGACACAAGTGAAACAAACTTTCCATCTTCAGCACATTAAGACTGATCAGGATTTCATACAGTTTGGTACACATGCCTTTATTGGTCAGTGCATTGAGAATAGGAGTTGGGATGTTATGTTGCAGTTGGATAGGACATTGGTTATGTCATTTTTGGAATACTACATTCATTTTTGGTCTCCCTGCTATAGGAAAGATGTTATAAAACTTGAAAGGCTGCAGAAAATATTTGCAAGGATGTTGCCGGCTTCAGAGGACTTGAGTTATAAGGAGATGCTAAATAGGCTGGGGCAATTTTCTCTGGAGCTTCAGAGGCTGAGGGGTGATGTTATGGAGGTTTATAAAATCATGAGGGGCAAAGATAAGTTGGCCTTTTTTCCCAGGGTAGGCAAGTGCAGAACCTGAGGACATAGGTTTAAGATGAGAGGGGAAAGATATAAAAGAGACTCAAGGGGCAAAGTTTTCATGCAGAGGGTGGTGTATGGATGGGATGAGCTTCCAGAGGAAGTCATAGAGTCATAAAGATGTACAGCATGGAAACAGACCCTTTGGTCCAACCCGTCCATGCCGACCAGATATTCCAACAGTGGCCTAACCAATGTCCTGTACAGCTGCAACATGACCTCCCAACTCCTGTACTCAATAAAGGAAAGCATACCAAACGCCTTCTTCACTATCCTATCTACCTGTGAATCCACTTTCAAGGAGCTATGAATCTGCACTCCAAAGTCTCTTTGTTCAGCAACACTCCCTAGGACCTTACCATTAAGTGTATAAATCCTGCTAAGATTTGCTTTCCCAAAATGCAGCACCTCACATTTATCTGAATTAAACTCCATCTGCCACTTCTCAGCCCATTGGCCCATCTAGTCCGGAAGTGTTGGAGGCCGGTACAATGCAACATTCAAAAGGCATCTGGATGGGTACATGAATATGAAGATTTTAGACATATATGGGCCAAATATTTGCAAATGGGACTGGATTAGTTAGGATATCTCGATGACTCTATGTCCATCAAGCTACCTTTCACATCTCTTAGCTCTGGTGAAAACAAGCCTAGTAAGCATGACCTTTCCTCATAAATCAACCCATTCAGTCCAGGTATTAATCTTAAAAACCTTCTTTGAACAGCCTTCAATGCACTGAGAAACTTCCTTAAATAAGGAGACCAGAACTGCACACATGACTGTTCATGGAGAGTGGGCATCACTGGCTGGAATGGCATTTCTTGGTCATCTCTAATTGCTCTGGAGAGGATGGCGGTAAACTACTTTCCTGAGTCATTGCAGCCCCTGGCATTCAGGGACACCAACAGTGCTATTAGGAAGGGAGTTCCAGGTGAGGGACAGGATATATATGTACTTGGAAAGGAATGGACTGATTCGGGATAGTTGACATGGCTTTGTGCAGGGGAAATCATGTCTCACAAACTTGATTGAGTTTCTTGAAGAAGTAACAAAGAAGATTGATGAGGGCAAAGCAATAGATGTGATCTATATGGACTTCAGTAAGGCGTTCGACAAGGTTCCCCATGGGAGACTGATTAGCAAGGTTAGATCTCGTGGAATACAGGGAGAACTAGCCACTTGGATACAGAACTGGCAAAAAGGTAGAAGACAGACGGTGGTGGTGGAGGGTTGTTTTTCAGACTGGAGGCCTGTGACCAGTGGAGTGCCACAAGGATCGGTGCTGGGCCCTCTACTTTTTGTCATTTACATAAATGATTTGGATGCGAGCATAAGAGGTACAGTTAGTAAGTTTGCAGATGACACCAAAATTGGAGGTGTAGTGGACAGCGAAGAGGGTTACCTCAGATTACAACAGGATCTGGACCAGATGTGCCAATGGGCTAAGAAGTGGCAGATGGAGTTTAATTCAGATAAATGCGAGGTGTTGCATTTTGGGAAAGCAAATCTTAGCAGGCCTTATACACTTAATGGTAAGGTCCTAGGGAGTGTTGCTGAACAAAGAGATCTTGGAGTGCAGGTTCATAGCTTCTTGAAAGTAGAGTCGCAGATAGATAGGATAGTGAAGAAGGCGTTTGGTATGCTTTCCTTTATTGGTCAGAGTATTGAGTACAGGAGTTGGGAGGTCATGTTGCGGCTGTACAGGACATTGGTTAGGCCACTGTTGGAATATTGCGTGCAATTCTGGTCTTCCTATCGGAAAGATGTTGTGAAACTTGAAAGGGTTCAGAAAAGATTTACAAGGATGTTGCCAGGGTTGGAGGATCTGAGCTACATGGAGAAGCTGAACAGACTGGGGCTGTTTTCCCTGGAGCATCGAAGGCTGAGGGGTGACCTCATAGAGGTTTACAAGATTATGAGTGGCATGGATAGGATAAATAGACAAAGTCTTTTCCCTGGGGTCAGGGAGTCCAGAACTAGAGGGCATAGGTTTAGGGTGAGAGGGGAAAGATATAAAAGAGACCTAAGTGGCAACTTTTTCACGCAGAGGGTGGTACGTGTATAGAATGAGCTGCCAGAGGATGTGGCAGAGGCTGGTACAATTGCAATATTTAAGAGGCATTTGGATGGGTATATGAATAGGAAGGGTTTGGAGGGATATGCGCCAGGTGCTGGCAGGTGGGACTAGATTGGGTTGGGATATCTGGTCGGCATGGACAGGTTGGACCAAAGGGTCTGTTTCCATGCTGTACATCTCTATGACTCTACATCTGCTTGTATTCCCTTGTATAACAAGGAACTTTGTTTAAGAAGACTAAAGGGTTTTCAGAGTAGCTCAAAAGAAACAACTTCCTCTGAACAAGGGTTTGGCTCATATTCCTCTAAACCATTCCTATTCATATACCTATGCAGATGTCTTTTAAATTACACTTCCACCACTTCCACTGGCAGCTCGTTCCATCAATGCACTATCCTTTGCATGAAAAGGTTGCCCCTCAGGTCCCTTTAATCTTTCCCCTCTTACCTTAAACGGTCTTTGCGAAAGGCAGAAAGGGGTGGGGAGGGAAATATATTCCTGGTGGTGGGGTCGGTTTGGAGGTGGCAGAAATGTTCGCATAAACCAAATCATCTGCCGACATTTCCGCCACCTCCAAACAGACCCCACCACCAGGTATATATTTCCCTTCCCACCCCTTTCCGCTTTCCGCAAAGACCGTTCCCTCCGTGACTACCTGGTTTGGTCCACGCCCCCCTACAACCCACCGTCCCATCCTGGCACTTTCCCCTGCCACCGCAGGAACTGTAAAACCTGCGCCCACACCACCTCCCTCACCTCTATCCAAGTCCCTAAAGGAGCCTTCCACATCCATCAAAGTTTTACTTGCACATCCACTAATATCATTTATTGTATCCGTTGCTCCCGATGCGGTCTCCTCTACATTGGGAAGACTGGGCGCCTCCTAGCAGAGCGCTTTAGGGAACATCTCCGGGACACCCACACCAGTCAACCGCCCCGTTGCCCAACATTTCAACTCCCCCTCCCACTCTGCCGAGGACATGGAGGTCTTGGGCCTCCTTCACCACCGCTCCCTCACCACCAGACGCCTGGAGGAAGAACGCCTCATCTTCCGCCTCGGAACACTTCAACCCCAGGGCATCAATGTGGACTTCAACAATTTCCTCATTTCCCCTTCCCCCACCTCACCCTAGTTCCAAACTTCCAGCTCAGCACTGTCCCCATGACTTGTCCGGACTTGTCCTACCTGCCTATCTCCTTTTCCACCTATCCACTCCACCCTCTCCTCCCTGACCTATCACCTTCATCCCCTCCCCCACTCACCCATTTCTTTCTCCCCACCCCCACCCTCCTCTCGCTTATCTCTCCACGCTTCAGGCTCACTGCCTTTATTCCTGATGAAGGGCTTTTGCCCGAAACGTTGATTTCGAAGCTCCTTGGATGCTGCCTGAACTGCTGTGCTCTTCCAGCACCACTAATCCAGAATCTGGTTTCCAGCATCTGCAGTCATTGTTTTTACCCCAACTCTTATACTCAGTGTACTGAACAATAAAGGTAAGTGTGCCAAACATTTTCTTCACCACCCTGTTTACCACTTCAAGAAACTATGCATCTGCACCCCTAGCTCTCTTTATTCAGCAATACTCCCCAGGGTCTTACCATTAACTGCATAAGAACTGCCCTGATTTGCCTTACCCCAATGTAACACCTCACATTTATCTAAATTAAACTCCAATTGCCACTCCTCAGCCCATTGGCCCATCTTATCAAGGTCCCATGGTAGTCTGAAATAACCTTTTGCACTGTTCACTACAGCATCAATTTTGGTGTCATCTGCAAACTTACTAAACATACCTCCTATATTCACATCCAAATCATTTATATAAATGAAAAAAAGCAGTCACTCAGCAAAAATCCTTGAGGCATACCACTGGTCACAGGCCTCCAGTCCAAAAAACCACCCTACCACCCTCTGTCTCCTACCTTCAAGCCAATTTTATATCTGATTGGCTAGCTCGCCCTGTCTTACATGTGATCTAACCTTGGTAACCAGTTCTACCATGTGGAACCATGTTGAACGCCTTTCTGAAGTCCATGTAGACAATGTCTACTGCTCTGCCTTCATCAATCTTCTTTGTCACTTCTTCAAAAACTCAATTAGGTTAGTGAGACATAATTTCCCATACACAAAACCATGTTGACTATTCCTAATTAGTTATTGCTTTTCCAAATGCATGTAAATCCTGTCCCTCAGAATCTTCAGGTTGAAGGTACTTTGTCATGACAAGATTAATGCTCCTGCAATGGTATTCAACATCTCTGGCCCAGGAAGTGAACAGTTGAAACAGTCGAGTGTTGCTGTTGCAGAAAGAATATTCAACCTCAAATCCTTTAAAGTGAGTGTTCTTGTGTATCAAGGTTCCCTGTTGAGTATGTATACTTGGGTGTTGTAATAAGGACAACCTATCGCTTCATATTTTTGCACATTTGCTGCACTTTATGCTCGATCACAAGAGGGGATTCATAAGACAAATTCTGAGTTTTGCTTTTTTAAATCCGTTGAAAAATAGCATAAAATTAGTGCAAACTAAGAAATGTCTACTGAGTTGTATTGTCTCTAAAAGTGAGCTGCATGGAAAGTATTGGAAGCAAATGTACATTTCCTGTATTCGACAGAAAGCTCTTTAATGTTCTATGTAGATGCATTACATATGTGAAAATAAATGTCAAATTCATGGCAAATATTTAAACACTATCACTGTCTCCCTTTTAAATGTGTTGCATTCCATCAGAATTATTTTGGAAAATCAAATAACTAGAAAAAGTTACGACTAATTTTGATTTCCTAGCCTTATCCTTCCTGCTGTTTTTCTTGGTTTCCTTTAAATAGTGAGTGGTCAAAGTACCTAACAGAAGGAACTGTTTGGAGCTGTAGTTATCTTGCACAGCTAGGAGAGTTAAATGAATGTCATTAAAGATATAGTGTTACAAATTTTAGTTTGGAAATAACCCATTTGGTCATGAGAAGAATGGATATTATTCCTAATTTTCATAGATTTGGCCATTTGGTCCAACAAGTCTCTGAAGAGTAACCCATCAAGATCCATTTCCCCTTGGCTAATGTCCCTCGTCTACACATCCTTGAACACTATGGGCAATTTCACATGGCCAATTCACCTAATCTGCACATCTTTGGACTATTGGAAGAAACCAGACCACCCAGCAGAAACCCAGGGAGAATGTGCAAACTCCACGCAGACAGTCACCCAAGGCTGGAATTGAACC
The DNA here is from genome assembly GCF_037043375.1 of Chiloscyllium plagiosum. Lineage (NCBI taxonomy): Eukaryota > Metazoa > Chordata > Chondrichthyes > Orectolobiformes > Hemiscylliidae > Chiloscyllium > Chiloscyllium plagiosum. Next base: position 115,329,903 of record NW_028270144.1, on the reverse strand, counting down.
CAAGATCCCTTTGAGGCAGCAGTGCTAACCACTGAGCCACCGTGCCGCCATTTCCAGAGCCACAAAGGTGCATGCTTCTGCAAAAGGAAAACAGGAGGGAAATTGCAGGAGGAGTTCAGCAGGTCTGACAGCTTTTGTGGAGAGAAAGCACATTTACTGTTTCGGGCCCAGTGACCCTACAGCAGAACAACATCTGCAATTCTTTACTTTGATGCAGGCTGTCAGATCCAGTACGAACCTGAGGAGACTGCCATCTCCCAGGTAGCCTGGACAGAAAGCACATCATCAGCACTCCTGCCCTGCAGTCAATGTTTAAAAATTAAGTTGAAATCACAAGACATCCCTCCTGCTCACTCCCCTTACCCTCACACATTCTCCATGCCCCATCCAAGCATTTTGCCCCTCTACCTATCCCACACCCCCATCTGTTTTTTTGCTACCCTATGCCTTACCTCTCCAAGAAGGGAGAAATATTTAAAAATTCCACCAGCCCTTGTCCCTTACACCCTCATTTCTCCTCCTTCCCCACATATTGTTCATCCCTCACTCATGCCAAAGCCAGAAACCAAATACCTGCTGCCCTTGCTCATTAGTCTCTCATATCCTACTGGTATGCCACAAGGATCTGTTTTGGGACCACTGCTGTTTGTCATTTTTAGAAATGACTTAGATGCATGCATAGGTGGATGGATTAGTAAATTTGCAGGTGACACTAAAGTCGGTGGAGAAGTGGAAAGTTTGGAAGAATGTTACAGGTTGCAGGGGGACTTGGATAGACTGCAGAAATGGGCTGAGAAGTGGCAAATGGAATTCAATGCAGCTAAATGTGAGGTGATGCACTTTGGAAAGAATAACAGGAAGGCAGAGTACTGAGTCAATGGAAAGATTCTTGGTAGTGTGGATGTGCAGAAGGATCTTGGAGTCCATGTACATAGATCCCTGAAAGTTGTTGCCACTCAGGTTGATAGTGCTGTTAAGAAGGCATATGGTGTGTTAGGTTTCATTCATAGAGGGATTGAGTTCCAGAGCCACAATATCATGCTGCAATTATACAAAACGCTGGTGCGGTCACACTTGGAATATTGTGTACAGTTCTGGTCGCCATATTTCGGGAAGAATGTGGAAGCATTGGAAAAGGTGCAGAGGAGATTTACCAGGATGTTGCCTGGTCTGGAGGGAAGGTCTTATGAGGAAAGGCTGAGAGACTTGGATCTGTTCTCATTGGAAAGAAGAAGGCTAAGAGGGGATTTGGTAGAAACATACAAGATGATTAGAGGATTAGATAGGGTAGACAGTGAAAGTCTTTTCCTAAGATGATGACGTCAGCTTGTACGAGGGGCATAACTCTAAATTGAGGGGTGATAGATTTAAGGCAGATGTCAGAGGCAGGTTCTTTACGCAGAGAGTGGTAAGGGCATGGAATACCCTACCTGCTCCTGGCGTCAACTCAGCCACATTAGGGAGATTTAAACATAGATAAGCACATGGATGATTTTGGGATAGTGTAGGGGGACAAGCTGAGAATAGTTCACAGGTCGGCACAACATCAAGGACCGAAGGGAGTGTTCTGTGTTGTATTGTTCTATGTTCTATGTTCTATCCTATATGCCAAAGTTGTGCATAGTTCCACCTACTACTCTTTTCCTCTTCATTTATCATGCTAATTATTGAATATCCGTAAGTATCCATGCACATAGCAGAAAGTATATTCTATCATCTGGATTAGACTATTCTTGGATTGGGAGCAATTAACATTTTCAGTTCTAATGCATTTTGCTTTAGAGCTTTTGTGCTTAAGTATCTAATTAGTTGTATATTGATAATCTATTACTTAAAGTTCTATAGTGGAAAGTAAACTCTATTGAGAAAAGCACTTTTATTCATAAAAATACATTTTAACACTTCTTGAACAGTTCTAAGGGGTATATGGACAATCTTCTCCAAGTTAACAATCCCAAAAGCCTAAAGGTAGCTGCCCCATACCTTTCCCACAAGGATCCCTCACCACAGCCTGAAGGGATACTTTAACATTTATCCTCCAAGGTATCCTGGGGCCATATCTTTGAGGGTTGCCTCATTTCTCCAAAGGGGGACCCTGGCTATCCAAAACAAATGCATTGTGTACAGACCTGCTTTCACTTGGTATAATCTCCAAACTCCAGGTTCCAAACATCAGGGACTCAAACATTTGATTTCATTCAATTGCAAACACAACTTATATCCTCCAACCCAAGTTATCTTAAAACCTGAAAAATGAGAAACATTGGGTTCAGTAGATTCAGGCGCAACTTCTTCCCTAGTATTATTAAACTATCGAATGGACTCTCTAGTCTCAAATAATGCTGATCTTGCTTAAAATGATCTCTTTTGTACAGCCCATGTAATGTTACCTGCATATCTCCGTTTAAATCTTTTGATCTACATCACTGCTTACTATGATCTGCCTGTACTGCTCATAAACAAAGCTTTTCACTGTCCTTTAGTACATGAGACAATCAATCAATCAATCACTCAATCAATCAATGCAGGACTTGGAATACTGATGGTATCCAGTCATTAAGTACAACAAAATTTCCAGAAACTTCAAGAGTTTGGGAACTTTTGTACAAACTGCAAATCTCACAGAACGGAGTCAATTTGGATCAAAGACTCTGCTATTTGAAAGATTGCTACTTTTCCCAACTCAGAGGTCTGATGTAAGCACATTAACCAATAAATATTGGATATTAACCCATAAGCCCGAATGGAAGAAATTGGAATTGATTCATTCAATCAAATACATATCAATTGCTATGTTAAACATCTAAATGACAACTTAGCTGAAATGTTAAGAGATTTTAAAATAAACTGTTTAGATGTTTTTCATGAATGTTAGGAAATAAAGTATGCATGGATGAATAAACTTCTATACAACTCATTCCAACAACGCTGCTATTTGAATTTGAGATGATTTGGGAAACATCAACATAATGTAGTGGTCTGCTCAGGTAACAGAATAACATCTAAGATTTCTGATTTGATTTCTCATTATAAAAAAGAGCATTGTATTGAATGGGGAAAAAGTTTTCCAGGGCTCAAATGAAAGAGAATTATACTTAATGAGAGCTGGAAATTTAATATTAACAAACGCAGGAGCATGCGTAGAACATTTGGCCACTTGGACTTGTGCCACTATTCAATAGGACCATGGCTGCTCTGATTGTGGCCTCAATTCTACATTGCTGCCTACCTCCCAATAGTTTCTGACTTGCTGTTTGTCAAGATTCTGATTGGGGGACAGTTCGCTGAGTTGGCTGGATGGCTGGTCTACAATACAGAGTGATATCAACAGCATGGCTTCCATTCCCACACCAGCCAAAATCAATATGAAGGTCCTACCTTTCAACCTTGCTGCTTGCTGCATGGTGACCCTTAGGTTAAACTCAACACCAGCTGTCTCTCCATAATGAGGGTGAGGGATTATGGCAACTTTAGCTTCACCTTTAGTCAAGAAACTTCCACCACTTTAAAATATTTCATGGCTCAGTTTCTGGTAAATGCAAATGTTAGGAATGGAACTTTGGGAATACACATCGACAAAATTAGAATTCAAGTTCTGAAGTTGCAGTACATCCAGAACATTTGAGTGAAACTCAGGATAGTGTGGACAAAACTAGGAAGCTGACAATTGGTGAAGGTTATAAGTTCTCATTTTAAGAGAACTGCAGTTGATGGACCAGCCATTGTATTGACAGACAGACACACGCATGCACGCACATACAAACATACACACACACACACACACACACACATACACACACACACAAACATACAAACATACACACGCACATACATACAAACATACACACACAATCTAGTAAAAAAGATCATTTTGCTTTAGATCACCAATGCATTGACACATACTTGACAGCATGCCTCATTATAAAATAATGGGACTACAGTTTAACATAGCACTAAAGGTTAAAGGGATTAAAACAAAAAGAAAAGAAATTATATTTAGAAAATTAAAGAGTTAGGAAGCTCATACTTGGGAATTGCCAGAAGATGGATACAAGTAATTTTCTTAAGACCATTCATGCTGTGTTTTGAAACAACACAATGAAATGGTTAAGTATAAACAACAATGTGCGTGGTTAGGTAAGGGAGTAGAGAACTTGGAGATACCAGATGTCTGTGTTGCATAAAGATAGTCCCATCCAGAATAAGCACAGGCATCCATTTAGTATCACACCTTTCCAAAAGATAGCCCAATGTCAGGGTAAAATATAACTATGGCATATGGTGCACTTACAATCACATATCCTGGATCCTAACTTTTCACATTGTGACACGTATATTTCAAGGTGAGAAGAAACCAACAGAGTTGCATCTACGTCCGAATGAGTGCAGATGACATGACCGGTGGCACGGTGGCACAGTGGTTTGCACTGCTGCCTCACAGCGCCAGAGGCCTGGGTTCAATTCCCATCTTGGGAAACTGTCTGTGTGGAGTTTGCACATTCTCCCTGTGTTTGCATGGGTTTCCCCCAGGTGCTCCGGTTTTCTCCCACAGTGCAAAGATGTGCAGGTTAAGGGAATTGCCCGTAGTGTTAGATGAAGGGGTAATTGTAGGAGAATGGGTCTGGGTGGGTTGCTCTTTGGAGGGTCGGTGTGGACTTGTTGGGCTGAAGGATCTGTTTCCACACTGTAAGTAATCTAATCTAAGTCATTCTGGCATAACGAAATAGGCGAACCCATAGCTACTCTCCTACAATTAAACATAACATTACTGACATTTATGGAAATCTCTTCATGTAACAAGACGTGCAACTGTTATTACCTATATCAGCCTTCCCATTTTGCCCATAAATAATCAGCAATTATTAAGAAGGTATTATTTGTATTACAGACTGTTCAAGGAATGCAAAATCTTCCATCCTCAAGCTGGGAATTGGAGAGTTGAATAGACAGTTATGGATTGTCTATAATAATCATTTGCAACATTCTTCCTAAAAAACTGTGATGTTGAAGGTGAGATGTAAAACATGGTGTTAAGCTTTACAGAAAATGGTTTTCAATGTTGGATTATGTGCATTTGTGAAATTGCATGTAGCCTAGACTGGGAAAGAAAAATGATGCAGATGAAGAGGTTCACAAACTAATTTGATACAGGTCATTGTACGGGTGGCAGACTGTGACATATCTCATAATTATGAGAGATGAAACAGTTAAACTAACAGCACTAACGATATATTATGTACAGCAATATACTGAAGTCTGTGTGGGTTGCTTGCTTTATTACAAATGATTTTACAAGGCTTTATTGTATCAAAACCTTTCTGCCAGAACAATGGGTGAGATAAGATGGAAACCTTAATGCTTGTTTTCAGAAAGGCAGGATAATATGAGCAATGCAATCTAGAAATGCAGAAGTTAAACTCTTCAAATCTGTGTGAAAACAGGAAACACCTGTAACTGTAACCTGTGATTTGGGGCATATATAATCTGTAGGCTACGAATTACCTCAAATTGATGAAATCAGATTGATTAGATTAGATTACATTACATTACAGTGTAGAAACAGGCCCTTCGCCCCAACAAGTCCACACCGACCCGCCGAAGCGAAACCCACCCATACCCCTACATTTACCCCTTACCTAACACTACGGGCAATTTAGCATGGCCAATTCACCTGACCCTGCACATCTTTTGGACTGTGGGAGGAAACCGGAGCACCCGGAGGAAACCCACGCAGACACGGGGAAAACGTGCAAACTCCACACAGTCAGTCGCCTGAGGCGGGAATTGAACCCAGGTCTCAGGCGCTGTGAGGCAGCAGTGCTAACCACTGTGCCACCGTGCCGCCCACAAACCGTGCCAGGATAAACTATAGCCTTACAGAAAAACAGACATTGCGGGGGAAACTAAGCAGTTCTGTGGAAACAGAAACAGGGTTAATGTTTCAAGTGCAAAATGATTTTTCGTTAGAGCTGAAAGGAGCTGGAAAAACATGCCCTCATGTAGCATGGCATTGTCCAGTGAGGAGGATTATAAAAAGTTTGCTACAAGGTGTCATTGGTGTACATCTGCGTGATTAAGGCAGACCATTGTCAACAGAATAAATGAAGAGAACAGGCAAAGAAGAGGAAGACTCTGCCACAGAGAGCTCAGGAACAGGAACCATCAGAGTTGAGTCTCGGTGTATATCTATTTCTATTATCACCTATTAACTTTGCAATCATTAATAAACTCTCTAACTTGATCAGAGAAAGTGTGTGGGTCAGAATTGGGCAAGAAGTTTGAGTGAGATTATTTGGGATTGTCACATCTGAAGCACTCTCTCTCACTCTCTCTCTCTCTTCCCGTGATACCTTACTCATTACAGAATCACTGCATCATAATACAATAACTTTTGGCCCATCAGACCTGCTCCAACAAACCTACTCAAAATCTACTCTAGTCCCACAATCCAGCATTTGGTCCAAAGACTTGAACGTTATCACATTTCAAGTGGCTCTTGCAAGTACTTTTTAAAGCTTGGGAGGTTTCCCACCTCACTATCCGCCAGACACTGAATTCCTGAGCCTCACTAAACTCTGAGGTAAAGAAACTTATCCCCAGGTCTACTCTAAACCATTAATGTTCCCTTCAATCAGGAACAGCTGTTTTCTATCCACTCTCTCTGTGCCCCTCACAATGTTATATACCTCAACCTGGAATTCCGTGCACCCCCCCCCCCCCCCAGCCCCCTCCCAGCCCACCCCTCCACCATCACTACCACACTGCAGTCTTCTGGGCTCGAAAGAGAACAACTCAAGCCTGTCTTCAAAACAAAACTATCCCATCCCAGACCACATCCAGGTGAATCTCTTCTGTATCCCCTTCTCATGCAAACATATTCCTTCCTGTGGTGTGGTGACCAGAACTGTGCACAGTATTCCAGCTGTGACCTAAGCAAGGTTTTATACAGCTCCAACATAACCTCCCTGCTCTTATAATCTAAGAGGCATCCATTAACCTATCCTATTAACCTACCTTGCCATCCTAAAATCCCTCTGTTCCTCTAAGCTTCTCATGTCCTACCATTCATAGTATTCCCTTGTCTTGTTACTTCTTCCAAAGTGCATCACCTCACGCTTTTTGGAGTTAAATGTCACCTGTAACTGTCTACGTCTTCTTGTAACCTAAGACCTTCTTCATGATGATTGACAACCCAGCCAACCTTCATGTAACAGTCTTTATTACTGCCTCTCAACCAGATCTGTATCCATGTTGTCACTATGTTTCAATCCCATAGACTTTGGCCTTACTTGCAAGTCAATTATTTGCTCTTATATCGTGCATAATAAATACTCTTTGAAAGTCCATATGCACAACTTCAACCATACTACCCTGAAGTAACTCTTTATTACTTCCAGTTATTAAATCACAACTTATTTGTAACACATCTAAGCTGGCTTCTAAATATTCATGCAAATTGTCTCAATGTATCTGGACTTGTGGAGGGCACAGAATATCAGGTAATGGTCTGGTTCCTGATTCCTAGCTAATGTCAATGTCGGGTACTGTTTGTTTGTGTATGTCTGAATGAATAAATAGCTCATTGATGCTCTCCATTGAGCCTCAAGTGTGATCATAGCCACAGGGTGAGCTCCATAAGAGTAAAGGTGTCTCAGCCAGTGCCTTTCAATGGGGAGAAATGTAGGAAATACATCACAAAACATTTCACGCTGAACACATTTAATTTTCATGACACATCGAGCACATTATGTCATGCATAATAATCCCTTTACATCTTTCTGTTGAAATTTTAAATGTCAGACATTTAAACAAAAATGGAAAAATTGAACCTATACCCAAGGAGCTTTACTTGATGTCAATGTTTACACTGATGTAAGTTTGTTTTTAAAAAATGACCTAATTTGTCCTTTCTTTTCAGCAGCCAACACTTCAGGAAGTGAGATTATAACCTTGGGGTACGTAATGCCTATTTTGTAACTCAAACATGGCAAACGTGCCAAAGTGCACAATTTGAAATGACTTATATAATAAAATGAAAGTGGAAATACATACAGCATGTACTGCCTGAGAAGCAGTAAGATGCAAAACTGAAACTTCCAAGGAATCTAAGTTAGGAAGATTTGCTATTAATAGAATGAAGACTGCCAACAACTCACTCACTTGCATAGCTACTTGCATCATTGCTGAAGTATTCTCTTATTCATACAATGGCTGAATCACTCGATCCATTTAAGCCTTTTATCAGAGAGAATCGAAGGGTTCAATGTGGTGAAAAACGTGTACATTCTTCAAGTGCCGAAAGTGTGCTGCTCACATTAGAATGAGTCAGCAAGTTCACTGCAATCTCAGGATAGAGACAGCACAGCAAGAGACCATTCAGTCATCACGTTGGAAGGCGGTCTGAAGGAGCAATTATTTAGTGCCATTCAAACACCTCCCTGTAGCCCTGCACATTCTTCCTTTGCTGAGAATAATCCCATTCCTTCAAAAATGCATTGAGTTTATTTGTCTGTATTGTACCCTAAGGCAGTGCATTCTAGATCCCAGTGGGAAAAATTTTGTATGGGGGAAAGATTTTGTCACATATCTCCATTGCTTTTCTTTTTTTTTAGATTAGATTACATTACAGTGTGGAAACAGGCCCTTCGGCCCAACAAGTCCACACCAACCCGCCGAAGCGCAACCCACCCATATCCCTACATTTGCCCCTTACCTAACACTACGGGCAATTTAGCAAGGCCAATTCACCTGACCTGCACATCTTTGGATTGTAGGAGGAAACCGGAGCACCCGGAGGAAACCCACGCAGACACGGGGAGAACGTGCAAACTCCACACAGTCAGTTGCCTGAGGCGGGAATTGAACCCGGGTCTCTGGCGCTGTGAAGCAGCAGTGCGAACCACTGTGCCACCGTGCCGCCCACTAATTTCATGCTAATTATCTTCATTCCTGATCGTCAAGAATATTCAAACATAAGATGTAATAATATTAATATGTAATTGATTATCTATTAACAGATAATATTCAAATTTGGAGATTGGATTGACTCCAAACAAAATTACTTGAAATATTGAATTGTGTTCTGCTTTAAGTGGTTAATGGTCCTCAAACTTATTTACTTGAAGGGCACCTTTTCAAATAGATTAGCAATCACAGAAATCCTCATCTAAGTTATACTATATTGTATTCATTATCACTTAGAGTGTTTTTACTTTGGATGTCTTCCTTTAAGGTTAGGTGACAGTTCAATATTCTTGAACAAAATTGAACTTACTCAGAATGCACCTCCAGCGCCAGTGAGTGCAGATCACTGGATCTTTTTGCTGCACCATGTGTGCCTGAATCCACAATAATGCATTCTGCACTGCATGGGTTACCCTGCAAGTAGCCAAAATAGGCTCAGAAGCTTCTTTCTATGCTGTAACTATCTCAATCCTTCCACCTAAATGAATGATTCTACATGGGATGAATTCACTTCAGCAATTTTATCTGAAGCTGTATGCTCCCGAACTTATTGTGCCTCTGTTGCATTACAGCTACAATACTGGCACTTACCCAAAAGTGTGGAAATTGCCCAGGTATGTCCTGTACACAAAAAGCAGGACCTATCCAACCCAGCCAATTACAGTCCCATTAGTCTACTCTTATTCATCAGTAAAGTGATGGACGGTGTCTACTAAGCAGACACCTGATCAGCAATAACCTGCTCAACGATGTCCAGTGTGGGTTCCGCCAGAGCCACTCAGCTCCTGACCTCAATACAGCCTTGGTCCAAACATGGACAAAAAAGCCGAAAACCAGAGGTGAAGTGAGAGTTACAGCCCTGGACACCAAGGCTGCATTCAACTGAGTGTGGTATCAAGGAGCCCTAGAAAAACTGGAACAAATGGGAATCAGGAGGAAAACTCCCCAATAGTTGGAGTCATAACCATCACAAAAGAAGATGTTTGTGGTTGTAGGAGGTCAGTTATTGTATCTCCAAGATCTCTATGCTGGAGTTCCTCAGGGCAATGCCCGAGGGCTAACTCTCTTCAGCTACTTCATCAATAATCATCACTATGATATGAAGTCAGAAAGCAACCCTGAATTTCCCAGAGCTAACCCACCTCGCCTCTATATCCCTGGATACTATGGGCAATTTAGCATGGCCAATCCATGTAACATGCACATCTTTGAGTTGTGGGATGAAACCAGAGCACCCGGAGGAAACCCATGCAGACACGAGGAGAACATGCAAGTTCTACACAGTCAGCTGTAGGTTGATGTCCTTCATAAAGGATATTGTTCTTGTTGTACCTGATAATCAGTCCATTACCTTATCTGGAGGATCCTTAATCTCCTGAAGTTTCTTTTCAGGGGCACACGCCCTTGTTGACTCAAGTAGCTGTCCCATAGCTTCCTCTGGGGAATCTTTAAACTCATGAATGTCCATCACGGAATTATTAATACAAGTACTTTCTTCATTGCAGTAGCTTGGATATCTGGACCACACATTTGATTTTTTTGATTTATTTTCGCATCCATTCTCACAGATATTTTCAATTCCTTAGTCATGCTGCCGGAAAATTGGGGCTCATTTCGTATTATCTTTGTCACTGACACTGAAAATTCTGATACAAGAGACAACAGATTGAAATGTTCGTTGGTGATGATAGGAATGGAAAATATTTTCACTATCCCTGAAAACTCTGTGATTTTCTTCATATTGACAGTATGTAACAATTCCCTGGGACCAGCATAGGTTCTTTCTTCTTTTTGGGTTCCAACATTTGTCTAGAAAACAAAGAGAAATCTTCTCCTGGTTGCCTTGATTCACAGCAGTATGTTTCTGGACCAAATGTTCCCTTGAAACTTTTCAAAATTGTTTTGTTAATACAAAGATGATAAGATCAAGATGAGGGAACGGTCAAAAGTGAGCAATGTTGATTGTGAACCACATAGAGTCATAAAGTCACAAAGATGTACAGCATGGAAACAGATCCTTTGGTCTAATTCATTCATGCCAACCAGATATACTAAATTAATCTCGTCATTTGCCAGCATTTGGTCCATATGCCTCTAAACCCTTGCTATTCATTTATCTATCCTTTTAAATGTTGTAATTGTACCAGCCTCCACCACCTCCTGTGGCAGCTCATTCCATACATGCACCACTCCCCTCTATGAAAAAGTTGGCCCTTAGTTTGTTTTTGAATCTTTTCCCTCTCACTTTAAACCTACTCCCTCTAGTTTTAGGTTCCCCTACCCTAGGAAATGTCCTTGACTATTCATCCTATCCATGCCCCTTATGATTTTATAAACTTCTATAAGATCACCCCTCAGCCTCCAATGCTTCAGGAAAAATGGTCCCAGCCTAGTCAGCCTCTTACTCATTTTCAACTGTCATACACTGTCTAAATTGTAGGTTTACAAGTGGCATACAGGGCAGCATGGTGGTTCAGTGGTTAGCACTGCTACCTCACAGCACCAGGATTCCAGGTTCAATTCCAGCTTTGGGCAACTGTCTGTGTGGAGTTTGCACATTCTCCCCGTATCTGCCTGGGTTTCCTCCGGGTGCTCCGGTTTCCTCCCACAGTCCAAAAATGTGCAGGTGAGGTGAATTGGCCATGCTAAATTGCCTATGGTGTTAGGTGCATTAGTCAGAGGGAAATAGGTCTGGGTGGGTTACTCTTCAGAGGGTCAGTGTGGACTTACTGGGCCGAAGGGCCTGTTTCCATGTTGTAAGTAATCAAATTTCTGATATGTTCCACTTGGGCTAGCTGATTACATCGTTATAAGCTGAAACCTTTGTTTCTTCATCTGTGACACTTGTTCCTGAATCAAGCTTTAAATTAACCTTAAGGATCATGACAATGTGAATGTGGAAAGGATGCTTTCTTTCGTGGACACATCCAGATCTGGGGCATGGTTTAAAACTTTTTGCCTCTTTTCAAAACAGAGATGAGGAGAAGTCTTCCTCTCTCACAGGAATGTGCGAGATGGGAACTCTCTGACTCAGAAGGCAATGGAGGCAGGGTCATTGAATATTTTTAAGGTAGAGATGGATTAATTCCTGGTAGGCAATGAATCAAAGTTTATCAGTGGAGGATGTGACATTGAATTCAAAACAAAAGCAATTAAACCATGATCTTTTTGAATGGCCAGACAGGATTGAAAGCTCAAATTGCCTAAGTATGGTCTTATTTTGTATGTTTGTGTGGCCACTGACTTAACCAAGCTCCAAACAACTTCAGTTGTTTCAATCATCAATACTGATGGCATTAGAATTCTCAGTGACTTTTCATTATTGTTAATTTCATTCTGTTATCAACTTTGAATTATGAGCTGGAACTGACTTTGGCACAGTTAGTGGTAAAAAGAAAATAAGAGACCAAGCAAGCTTTGCTTTTTTTGTGAGCCTGGAGTCAATCTGCAGGATAAACATTGATTCAAAAGGTTCTAACAGGTACAGCAAACTCCTGAAGAGCATTGTGTTTAAACAGGTAATGAAAGTTGGTTATTAATAAAGTCAGTATCTGCAGATTGGTTCCAGCAAGTCAGGAAGCGACCCTATGTTCAAGCAGATGGAAGTTGTTGAATGGGAATTGAGGTCTCAGGAAGAGTCATTCAGTCTTTCTGTGGAAGCTGAATTAAAGCTTTTTAAAATTCTGTTTTCTGACAGATGGTTCTGGAATGCAGCTGAGACAGCATAAACATTTGAAAGCTCAAACACTAATCAACTTACTGTTTTGCTTAATTTTCTCTCTGCTAATTGATTTTACATAAAATAAATTGTTAAGTCTTTTATTTCAGATTTTAAAAAAAGAGGCCAGAAATTAAATATTTACAAAGTGTGCGATTGCTTATTCAAAAGTCTGCTGAAGAACCATCAGAATTACTATTTGGGGGTCTTTGCTGGTGTAATTTTACATTGTTGCAAACACAGAGGTAGAAAGGTTGCCTGGTTGTCTGCCTCTGTATCATTACAATGGAATAATTAATTTCCTCTGGGAATGCCTCTAGTACCTATTTTCATGGAGCTATTGAAAGTCCTGTTCTGAACCGAAGCACTCTCATTTTTGCTGGGGTGGAATTAGGGGTGGGCTGTGCTTCATGAGTGTGTGGTTCCCAGAAGCAACAGGCCAGTTAATAACTAGCTTCCTCCATAGAAATGAAATTTTGAAGCCTCTGGTGTTTGGAACGCAGCATGTGGAGATTAGATAGACAAGAGTAGGTGCGCATCTAATTTGGACAGTTAGAGTACCCCTTGTGAGAGCTGATTCACTCCTGTGAATATAGTCCCACTGGTCCTTGAGGCGGAGGGTTCAGGGATCCTTTGTGATGAGAGATGTCAAGTATCCTTTGAATTTAGGGGTCAGGGATGCTTTGAGAGGGTTTGTTAGGTGTCCTTTGCCATGGTTAACTGTGGAGAAGATCATGATTAGATTAGATTACGTACAGTGTGGAAACAGGCCCTTCGCCCCAACAAGTCCACACCGACCCTCCGAAGAGCAACCCACCTAGACCCATTCCCCTATATTTACCCCTTCACCTAACACTACGGGCAATTTAGCATGGCCAATTCACCTAACCTGCACATTTTTGGACTGTGGTAGGAAACCAGAGCACCCGGAGGAAACCTACGCAGACACGGGGAGAATGTGCAAACTCCACACAGTCAGTTGCCTGAGGTGGGAATTGAACCCAGGTCTCTGGCGCTGTGAGGCAGCAGTGCTAACCACTGTGCCGCCCCATGTGTAAAATCATGTGTAAAATCTTTGTAAATGTCAAAATTGTTAAGACATCAATGAGTGCCAAGAGGTATCACCCTGTCAAGATGTGTCAACAAGTGTCAAATACATCCAGTAAGTTTCAAGAGATCGCAAGAGATACCAATAAGTGTCAAAAAGAGTCGACTGATCACCAAGTAACAACAAGCGTCATAAAGTATCGACAAGTGGCAAGAGGTGTGAGCAAGTGTCACAAAAACAGAAATTGCTGTTGAAAATTGGCAACTCTAGCAGCACCTTTGGGAAGAAAGCAGAGTTAACATTTTGAGACCAGTGACTCTTCATCAGTTGCTTTGTTTCGGATCTCCAGCATCCATAGCTCTTTGTTTCATTTATCAAAAAGAATAAACTTATCAAAAAGTGACTAGAAGTCCTAAAATATAGGGGGTTATCACTGACTAGAAAGATAAATAGATCAGCATATCAATACAATGGCAACAAGAGCAGGTTAGAGGCTGAGAATTTTACAATGCATAATTCATCTCTGGATTTCTCAAAGCCTGACAACTGTCTACAAGGTTCTGGATTAGTGGTGCTGGAAGAGCACAGCAGTTCAGGCAGCATCCAAGGAGCAGCGAAATCGACGTTTCGGGCAAAAGCCCTTCATCACTGTCTACAAGGTACAAGTCAGGAGTGAGATGAAATTGTCTTCAATTGACTGGGTGAGTGAACTCTAATAACATTCAAGATGGTCAACATCATCAGAATAAATCAGCCAACCTGGTTGGCACTTTGTTTAACACCTTCAACATTCAATCCCTTCACCACTGATGCCCAATGGCAGCAATGTGTACTATTTGTACAATGTACTGCAATAACCCACCAAGGCTTCTCAGACAGCACCTTCCAACCGCATCATGTCTACCATTTAGGAGGACAAGGAAAACAAATGCATGTACCAACATCTTCGAGCTCCTCTCCAAATAATACACCTTCCTCCCCTGAACTATATCACCGAGAATATACTGTCATTGGGTCTAAATCCTGATATTTCAATACCGACATCATTGTGTGTGGCCTTACATCACATGGAATACAGCAATTTAAGAAGCCAGCATATAATGACATTTTTAAGGGCAGTTAAGAAAGGGCAATAAATGTCTGGCCTAGCCAGTGATGCCCACATCCGAGTAATGAATTTTAAAATTATAAATGATGGTCCATTTCTCAATCAAGTGTAGTCTGCAATTCAGAAACTTAAGAAATCGAACTATATATTTGTATACTTCCTCCTATGTGCATGAGTACATGTGGATACTTCTATATTCATTCAAGAGTGGTGGGCATTCAGTGGCAAAAGGGGATATGATGAGACATGGGAGTATATGCAGCTGTATGAGGTGGCATGGATGGGGCCTGTATATTGAGGGAGTGAGAGCAAAAGGGATGGTCTCTTTTTTAGTATTTATTTTTATACTTTGTATCCAGTGCTGGAATCCCTTGATAGTTCATGATTAGAATCAGGCAGTCTCTTATGCCCTTCCCAATTGCCTTAACCAACCCCTATTTCAACCTGCATTCCTGGAAAATAGCCCGGAGTACAGGCATCCACTTCTAAAGGTCCATTTTATGGAACTGAGTTTTCCCCCAAATCAGTGTCCCTTAAGAAATTGGGACCTGAGTCTTTCTCGTTTCTGCATCCAGCAAAAATTTGAATAACTTTCTCCAAAGTTAAATCTTCCTTGGAATCTGACAAAGAGTCATCAATGATTCCGATTCCAAGAAGTTCTGTCTCTTTTCATTCTGACTTCAAGCCTCCATGGTCATATCTTTCATTCAAACTGGGAAGCTGAATTCTTCTTTTAAAACTTGTTCTTTTAAGAATTGTGTTGGTTCTCAGAATGAAATAATTATCAAAATCTTATAATGTCTTGTCAGAAATATCTGTACCTTCTTTCATATTTTGACAACATACAACATGATCCATCACAGGGTCCGCTGAGGATGTTACTGCATTAAATTGTTCAACTTCAAACTTCGAGCTTAGCTTTGAAGCAAATCTGATCATCAGATTGGATAGAGCTTATGCAAAGTCAACATGAACTCTGTCAGAACCCATATCTCATTCGACAACAGTTGTGCCCCATAAGTGCAGCACAGTGGCACAGTGGTTAGCACTGCTGCCTCACAGCGCCTGAGACCCGGATTCAATTCCCGCCTCAGGCGACTGACTGTGTGGAGTTTGTATGTTCTCCCCGTGTCTGCGTGGGTTTCCTCCGGGTGCTCCGGTTTCCTCCCACAGTCCAAAGATGTGCAGATCAGGTGAATTGGCCATGCTAAATTGCCCGTAGTGTTAGGTAAGGGGTAAATGTAGGGGTATGGGTGGGTTGCGCTTCGGCGGGTCGGTGTGGACTTGTTGGGCCGAAGGGCCTGTTTCCACACTGTAATGTAATCTAATCTAAATGCTAGGTAATGACCGTCTTCAACATGAGAGAACTTAGCTATCTCCTTTTTACATTCAATAGCTTTGCTATCAAACAATATCAAACTCCTTCAAACAATATCCGAGGGCTTATCATTGACCAGAAACTGAACTGGACTAGCTGTATAATTGCTACAAGAGTACATTAGCTGTTGGGAATTCTGTTTTGAGTAACTCATGTCCTAACTGTCCAAAGACTGTCCACCATCTACAAGGCACAACTCAGTAGTGTGATGCAATGCTATCCACTTGCCCAAATGGATGTAGTTCAAATAACATTCAAGAAGCTTAACATCATACACTCTCTTGATTTGCATCCCATCCATGAATTTAAACATCCAATCCTTCCATTACTGACATAGAGTGTAGCATCTACAAGATCCACTACAGAAGTTCACCAAGGTTTCTTTGACAGCACTTTCTAATCCTACAACGTCTACTACCTAAAGGAAAAAGGCAACAGTTATATGAACACCACTACCTGCAAGAGACTCACTATCCTGACTTGGACATTTATTGCTGCTCCTTCGGTATAACTGGATCAAATCCCCGGAATTCTCTCCCCGACAGCTTTGTGGATCCACCTATATCAAAATAGACTGCAGCAGTTTTAGAAGGCAGCTCAACATCACCTTGTCCAGAACATTGAAAGATGGACAATAAATATTGATCCAGCCAGCAATACCCAGACACCTTGGATGAGTAAATAAAAATAAAATCATGGCTCCACGCTCCATGACTCCATTGTGTTGTTACAGTCAGAATAACTACACAGAGAAAATAAATAAGTTCAATAACTATCACTAGACAAGAAGTGTGAAGCATAAAATGATCATATACAAACTAATAGCATCCATCGACCTGATGGAATACATCCTGGTATATTAAAAGAAGTAGCTACTGAGATAGTAGATACACTGGTAATAATCTTCCAAGAATCTGTAGACTCTGGAAAAGTCCCAGAAGATTGGAAAACTGCCAATGTGACTATTTTATTAAAGAAGGGAGGTAAACAATAACAAAAGGTCACTATAGGCCAGTTAGCTTGACACCAGTCATTGGGAAATGTTAGTCTATTATAAAGTGCTTAATAACAAATATTAGAAATACGTTCAAGCGGCGTCAGCACAGCTTCTTGAAAAAGATACCATGACTGAAAAATTAACTGGAATTCTTTGAGGTGGTAACAAGTAGGATAGATAACAGGGAAATAATAGATGTAATATTTAAATTTTCAAAATGCTTTTGATAAGTACCACACATTATGTTACTTAATAAGGCGGATTTCCATGCATTGTGGTAACAAATTAGCATGGATAGAGGATAGAGCTAAATAATCAAAGACAGTCAGTTAGGATAACAAGGGACATTTCAGGATGGCAACTTACAACTAATGGAGTGCCACATGGATCAGCCCTTAGATCACAATAATTTACAATTAACTTGATAAGGAATATATATGTACTATTGCCAAGTTTGAAGATGACAGAAAAATAGATGGGAAGGAAAATGTGTGGATGGCAAAAAGCATCAGCAGAGGGATACAGAGACTTTAAGTAAATAGGCAACAAATTGGCACTTGGAGTATTATGTGGGAAAGACTGGTGTTTTGTACTTGGCAGGAACAATAGAGGAGCTTAATATCATTTAAATGGAGAAAGATTACAGGAAGCTACAGAACAAAGGGATTTCTCGTGGTATGAATCACAAAAAGCAAGCATCTAAGTTCAGTGGGTTATAGGGAAGGCTTAGAATCAAAATGTCACTGGTAAAAGGAAGACACCGATATATGTATATAAGTGTGATTGCAACTGTTTGTTGGCAAACTCTTCGGGGAAGGGTAGCATTTGACTGCGCTGGTTTAGTCTCTTGCATGCAAGTAATAAAGACGCTCTGTGTGTATGTGTAACAAGAATACTATTATCCGGCTAATCATTTTCTACAGAATCACAAAAAGTCAGCATGTAAGTTCAGTGGGTTATAGGAAGGTCAAATGGAATATTGGTCTTTATTTCAAAGGGAATGAAATATAACAATCAGAGGTTTTGTGAAAACTGTACAAGACAACAGATAGACCATAGTTGAAGTACTATGAACAGTTTTGTGCCACTTACCTAAAGGAAGTTAAACTAGCATTGGAGGCAATCCGGAAAAGGTTCACCAGGCTAACACCAGGTGTGCAGTGACTGTTTTATGAGGAGAGGTTGAATAGGTTGGGTCATTTAAGTTCAGAAGAATAAGGGGCAGCTTTATTGAAATATATAAGATTCTCAGCAAATTTGAGAGAATGAATGTGGAAAGGTTGTTTCCCCTTATGGGAGAGTCCAGGGTCAGAGGGCATAATCTCAGAATAGTGGGTTGCCTAATTAAAACAGAGATGAGGAGACATTTCTTCTCTCACAGTGTACTGGATCTGTGGAATTCGTTACTGCAGAGGGTGTTAAGACTGGGTCATTAAGTATATTCAAGGCTGAGATGAGCAGATTTTTAATCAAGAAGGGAATTAAGGGTTGTGGGGAAAAGCCAAGCAAGTGAAGTTGAGGTTTATCAGATCAGCCACAATTTCATTGAACTGAATGGGCTACAAGACCTATTTATGATCCTAAATCATATCGTCTTAAGGATAAGCAGAAGTGAGGTGATGTAAATATTTGAACATGTGGGTGAGAAATTTAAAATAGAGGCATTTATAAGAATTAGAATTCAAATTAGAATGGTTATGTCACTTTCAGAAAACTGTGTTCAGCTCTGATGTTTCTGCTATAGGAAAGGTGTTGTTAAACCTGAAAGGGTGCAGAGATTTACAAGCATGTTACTGAGACTGGAGAGTTTGAGTTATAGGGAGAAGCTGAATAGACTGAGGCTATTTTCCCTGCAAGGTCAGAGGTTGAGGGGTGACCTCATTGAGGTGTATAAAATCATGAGGGACATGGATAGGGTAAATAGCCAAGGTAGGGGAGTCTAAATCTAGAGGCACAGGTTTAAGCCGAAAGGGGATATTATTTAAAGGGACATAACGGTCAACTTTTTCATGGAGAGGATGGTGTGTATATGGAATGAGCTGCCGGAAGAAGTGATGGATGCTGGTACAATTACAATGTTTAAAATGTATCAGCCTGGGTATATGAATAGAAATGGTTTAGAGAGATATGGGGCAAATGCTGGCAAATCGGACTAGATTAATTTAGGATATCTGCTTAGCATGGATGAGTTGGACTGAAGGTTTCTATGTTTCCATGCTGTACAACTCTATTACTCTAATTAGAATTAGGTTTTATTGTAATATGCACTCAAGTACAGAAGTACAGGACTACAGTAAAAAGTGTACAAATTTGCCATTATCTGGCACCATCCTAAGTACAATAACCCAATTTTTTTTTAAAATCTTAGATACAAAAACCAAAACAAATACTTAAGATACAAAACTCAGAATTTAAAAAAACACAGGAATACAATAAAAACAGGATTCCTGGAGAAGGGCTTATGCCCGAAATGTTGATTCTCCTTCTTCTTTGATGCTGCCTGACCTGCTGCACTTTTCCAGCAACACATTTTTAAGATACAATAAAAAGAGCCAAGAAGAAAGGGTTAAGGTAAGGAACTTCGCCAAGCACAAGAGATTACAGATGAATTTAGTAGATTACAAGATCAGGGAGGACACTAGTTGACCTCAGCTGGAGTATTGTAGACAGTTCTGGACACTACAGTGTATGACAGATGTCAATGCATTTGTTGGAGAGGGTACAGAGAGGTTTACAAGGATGGCTCCAGGAATGAGGTTAATTTGGAGAAGTTGGAACTGTTCTCCCTCAAGAGAAGAATGTTAAGAGGAAATTGGATAAAAGTTTTCCAAATCATGAGGAAGACTGGAGGTTGGCTAACGTGATGCCACTCTTTTAGAAAGTTGGTAAGGACAAGCCAGGGAACTATAGACCAGTGAGCCTGACATCGATGGTGGGTAAGTTGATGGAGGGAATCCTGAGGGACAGGAAGTACATGTATTTGGAAAGGCAAGGACTGATTAGGGATAGTCAACACGGCTTTGTGTGTGGGAAATCATATCTCACAAACTTGATTGAGTTTCTTGAAGGTGTTGTAGTGGACAACGAAGAGGGTTACCTCAGATTACAACAGGATCTGGACTAGATAGGGCAATGGGCTGAGAAGTGGCAGATGGAGTTTAATTCAGATAAATGTGAGATGCTGCATTTTGGGAAAGCAAATCTTAGCAGGACTTATATACTTAATGGTAAGGTCCTAGGGAGTGTTGCTGAACAAAGAGACCTGGGAGTGCAGGTTCTTAGCTCCTTGAAAGTGGAGACTAGGATAGTGAAGAAGGCGTTTGGTATGCTTTCCTTTATTGGTCAGAGTATTGAGTACAGGAGTTGAGAGGTCATGTTGCAGCTGTACAGAACATTGGTTAGGCCACTGTTGGAATATTGTGTGCAATTCTGGTCTCCTTCCTATCGGAAAGATGTTGTGAAATTTGAAAGGGTTCAGAAAATATTTACCAGGATGTTGCCAAAGTTGGAGGACCTGAGCTGTAGGGAGAGACTGAACAGGCTGGGGCTGTTTTCCCTGGAATGTCGGAGGCTGAGGAGTGACCTTATAGAGGTTTACAAAATTATGAGAGGCATGGATAGGAAAAATAGACAAAGTCTTTTCCCTGAGATCGGGGAATCCAGAACTAGTGGGCATAGGTTTAGTTGAAACTTTATTGCTGGAACAGCACAGCAGGTCAGGCAGCATCCAGGGAACAGGAGATTCGACGTTTCGGGCACAGGCCCTTCATTCCTGAAGAAGGGCCTGTGCCCGAAACGTCGAATCTCCTGTTCCCTGGATGCTGCCTGACCTGCTGTGCTGTTCCAGCAATAAAGTTTCAACTTTGATCTCCAGCATCTGCAGACCTCACTTTCTCGGCATAGGTTTAGGGTGAGTGGGGAAAGATATAAAAGAGACCTACGGGGCAACATTTTCACACAGAGGGTGATACGTGTATGGAATGAGCTGCCAGAGGATGTGGTGGAGACTGGTACAATTGCAACATTTGGATGGGTATATGAATAGGAAGGGTTTGGAGCGATATTGGCTGGGTACTGGCAGGTGGGACTAGATTGGGTTGGGATATCTGGTCGGCATGGACAGGTTGGACCCAAGGGTCTGTTTCCATGTTGTACATCTCTATGACTCTATAAGTAATAAAGAGGAATAATGAGGGCAGAGCGGTAGATGTGATCTATGTGGACTTCAGTAAGGCATTCAACAAGGTTCCCCATGGGAGACTGGTTAGCAAGGTTAGATCTCATGGAATACAGGGAGAACTAGCCATTTGGATATAGAACTGGCTCAAAGGTAGAAGAGAGAAGGTGGTGGTGGAGGGTTGTTTTCAGAGTAGCGTCCTGTGACCAGTGGAGTGCCACAAGGATCGGTGCTGGGTCCACTACTCTTCATCATTTATATAAATGATTCGGATGTGAGCATATGAGTATAGTTAGTAAGTTTGCAGATGACACCAAAATTGGAAGTGTAGTGCACATCAAAGAAGGTTACCCCAGATTACAACAGGTTCTTGATCAGATGGGCCAATGGGCTGAGAAGTGGCAGGTGGAGTTTAATTCAGATAAATGTGAGGTGCTGCATTTTGGGAAAGCAAATCTTAGTAGGACTTATACACTTAATGGTAAGGTCCTAAGGAGTGTTACTGAACAAAGAGACTTTGGAGTTCAGGTTCATAGCTCCTTGAAAGTGGAGTCGCAGGTATAGGATAGTGAAGAAGGTGTTTTATTTTATTGGTAGAGTATTGAGTACAGGAGTTGGGAGGTCATGTTGCAGCTGTACAGGACATTGGTTAGGCCACTGTTGGAATATAGCATGCAATTCTGGTCTCCTTCCTATCGGAAAGATGTTGTGAAACTTGAAAGGGTTCAGAAAAGATTTACAAGGATGTTGCCAGGGTTGGAGGATTTGAGCTATAGGGAGAGGATTCTGGGTAAACCAAGATGGAGGAGGGGGAAAATTTCTAGCTGTAACAGCTCCTTTTTTTGAGGTATTCTAGGTGTTGGAGGTGATTTCCTCGAATTCCAGGAGCAACAATTACTGTTTCATATGCTGTTGTTTTGAAACTTAGGGGAAAAAAGTCAAAACAACAGCAGTTTTAAAAAGGGAGAGGTACAGACAAAGGAAGCACATGGTGTGGTCAGTGCAGGAGCAAGGGCGAGAGAGAGAGAGAGAGAGAAAGAAACTGACACCACAGTGAACCTGCACAGTTACTGCCTTTGCTGTTTGAATTCATGTATCACTGGACATCAGAGTGCATCTGGGAAATTCAATAAAAAAGTGAAATTCACAACTGATCTTGGAGGAACTGTTTGGGTGAAGTCACAGCACAGAAACAGATAGTGAATAGTTTTAACCTGGAGCAGTGTTATGTAGAGGAATAAGACAGTGTTATTTTCTGGGTCTGTAGATTGTGAAGGAGCAAAAATGGCCTTTAGTCGAGTGATATGCGTACAGGAGTTGGGAGGTCTTGTTGCGACTGTACAGGACTTTGGTTGAGCCACACTTAGAATATTGCATTTAATTCTGGTCTCCTTCCTATCGGAAAGATGTTACGAAACTTGAAAGGGTTCAGGAAAGATTTACAAGGATGTTGCCAGGATTGGAGGATTTGAGCTATAGGGAGAGACCGAACAGGCTGCGGCTGTTTTCCCTGGAGGGTCAGAGGCTGAGTGGTGACCTTATAGAGGTTTACAAAATCATGAGGGGCATGGCTACGATAAATTGACAAAGTCTTTTCCCTTGGGTGGGGGAGTCCAGAACTAGAGGGCATAGGTTTCAGGTGAGAGGGGAAAGATATAAAAGAGACCTAAGGGGAAATCTTTTCACGCAGAGGATTGTAGTTGTATGGAATGAGCTGCCAGAGGAAGTGGTGGAGGCTAGTACAATTGTAACATTTAAAAGGCATCTGGAAGGGTATGTGAATAGGAAGGGTTTGGAGGGACGTGGGCCAGGTGCTGGCAGGTGGAACTAGATTGGATTCGGATATCTGGTCGGCGTGGAAGGGTCTGTTTCCATGCTGTACATCTCTTTGACTCTATGACTCTATGAGTGGTCTGGACAGAGCAGATAGGGAGAAATTGTACACACAGCTTGAAAGAGGAAGAAGATCCAAAGGACACAGATTGAAAACATTTTACAAACAATACAAATGCAAAGGTGAGAAAAAAAATTATTTCACACAATGCGTAGTTAGTTCTGAAATGCACTATCTGGAAGTATGGTTCAGTTGAGGCACTCAAGAAAGATTTAAAGATCTGAATAGAAACCATGTGCAGGGATTCTGAGAAAAGGCAAGATTGGCACTAAATTAAACTGTAATAATTTTGTGATTCTGTGACTCCATTTCAACATATTATTTACTTTTATTCTCTTTTTGTTTCTCCTACCTCCCATCATTTATGATTGAAGTGGAAGAAACTGGAATTCAATCAACAAAGAAAGTTGCGGAAAAGACATAAGAGTGTTGAGAGATAAGATGTTATGTCTTTGGTGTCTGTCTGCGGCATTAACTTTAGTTTTCATTCCGGGAAAGATCATCTGCAGTCAGCATCCAACAAGTTAAGGGCTGTCAGTGACCACTGCTTTAATTAACCCTTTCATTGCAGTGCCCTGGCAAAGCACTAAGTTTTGAACAGACTACAGTCCACATGGCATTAATTTTCAATTTGCCTGCTAAGCTACTTTGATTGTTTTGATTTGTGTGGCATTCTGGGAATGAAATACATATGCACTAAATCTGACTCAAAGGGATTATTTTTTCCGGGCAAAGTTATAACACAATTATCAGCTGTCAAAAGCATAAAATTCACGGTTGACAGAAATGGGACTTGCAATTCCTTTCAGAAAGGAAAATTGTATAAGATGTGGAAAGTACAATGGCTAAATGGAGATGGAATTCAACCCTTGGTGATGCAGAAAAATTAGTTTCAAAGATAGGAACTGAATACTAGCGCTTCAGGCCCCAGAAAAGTGCAAAAAGTATTTGACGTTAACGACCACAAGGTTGGCACCAGGATTCATGCAATTCGGGAAAGGAATATGGTTGAAATAGACAAAAAGATAGAAACACAATCTATGCTTGCGTGGGAGTCAGAGGTCAGTTCTGAACCATTACTTGGATTTCAATTAAACAGAAAATTGATTGTTTTCTACAATGGGAGAGTAATTGGGAAGGGCAGTCTAAGATATAACCTTCACTGTAAAAGAGAAAAGGAACACAGTGCTCAGTGCAATGCTACAACAGTAGAGGAGATGAATATCTATTTCATCTGTGTTTGATAGTGTTCATTGAAGGGAGTATGTTGACCCTACACCTTTTACACTTTGAACAATGCCTTAGGATCAACTATATCTAATTGATCAGGCAGATGGGTCTTCCACTTAACATCACATCTAAAAAAAGCACCTCCAACAGTGCGCTTCTCTTTCAATATTGCATGGATTAAAGTCCTACTAGAATTTGAACCCATAATTATCCAGTTCGGTGACTAGAGCACTCTACTTCATCATGTTTTAAGCCCAAAGTTGCTGACATAAGAAAATAAAATTGCTCATTCCTTGAACTGAACATGAATGAAAAATTTGAAAAATTATAACTTGGAATAAAGTGTTCAGAGTGTTATGATTTTGACATAAGACCAGGAATGCTTTCATTCTTTTTGTGGACCCTAAATCCCAGGCATTTACTAAAGAAATGAAGCCCTAATGTTCACAATTTAAACAAAAGAAGTTTATTGCACAAAAAGAAATCAAAGAACATGAACTTTGAAGAACAATACTTCATGAACTAATCAGTTAGGCTAAAGATAATGAAAGTACAATGAAACGATTACTTAAACTGAAATTGAATATCTTAACTTCATTTTTCCCTTGTATGTTCACTCCAAATCCAAGCCCTGAAAGATTAACCATTTGGGTGGTTGCATAAAGTGGTCATTTCTTTGGCATGTTATAACAGTCTGCATTTATATTACAGAGTGAAATGGTTACTTTAGAGATGTGCCATTTGGGTTAGTTTGAGTATTGTGTCAATAGTTCATACACAGGTTGTGGTTTCTTGGGTCATACTTATACTTCCATCAAGGTTGTCCCTTCACCTGTCCTCCAACTTTCCTGAAGTTGCAAATTCCCCATTCTGACATCTTAAATTTAAACTAAACTGCTTGAACAGCAAGCCACCAAAGGAACTTATTCATCCCATAATTAACCTGCTGTGCCGTCTTTTGTTGTTCATCTATGAAGCAACATGGTCAATTGGCCATTTACTGGAATGTACATTTGGCGAAGTGCAGCATTCCACAAACACCTGGGAATCACAGTCCAAGACAATTCAAAGTGAGGTAGGAGCATCCGGGAAGGCACCAAGCACCTTGAGACTTGCCGATAGGAAAAAGCAGAAGCCGGGGGGATACAGCAAATTGACCACACACCCATTCCCGCGGCCACCTTCTGCCCCTAGTGTGACAGAGCTTGTGATGGCCGCATCAGACTGTACAGCCACCTACGGATTCATCCTGAGGGCAGAAGAGAGTCATCCTCATCAGCGAGGGACAGAAATCACATCCTAATCATTAAACACATGATGCAGATGTTGCCCTGTGGAATAAACAAGGCAGCAGTTGCTATTAGTTTATGAAATGCATCTCACCAATCTGCATGTGTGATATTATAGAATCTATATTCATTTTCACTGTAACAAGAATCAGTATTTATATTACACTGTAAACTAGTAACTTCATAGACATGCTGTAACAGTCTGCACTTACATTACATTGTAAAATAGTAACTTCATAGCCGTGCCATAACAGTCTTCATTTACATTTCACTTTAAAGTGGTAACTTCATTGGCATGAACTCTGCATTTGTATCACACTTTACTGTAGTAACTCATAGGTGTGCTAGATTTTACTGTTAGTTGTCTTCCTTAGGCAATCGGTGAATTGAAAACAACTCATAAATATTCCAACTCATAGTTTGACACGGGGACACTAAAGGAAATTTTAGGCTGGATAACCAAAATTTATATCAATGAGGTAAGCTTTAATATTGAGCTTTACAGCAGCATAGATTATCCTGCCAGTGATTACAGAGATCAGGAGGGGTGATGCCAAATTTTGTGAATTCTAGAATCAAGGCTTTGTTTAACCAGGAGCCACGTAGGTTAGTGACAGTGGGGTGGTTGGTGAATGGGACTTCAATTAGTTACGTCTAGAGGTAAGAAAAGCAAAGACAAAGGCTTGGGCAGCTGTGAACCTTTATGGGTACTAATTGTACTGTAACAGGAGTGTGTTCCAGTCATTTACATGCTGATGTATATATATATCAAAATTAGCAAGGATAGGGTTTGACAATAGAGAATCCTGGAAAAAAATGTAAATTTAGATTATGCCTTTCATGATGTCCCAAAGTGCTGCACACTCAACTGAGCAACTTCTGAAGTTTAGTCACTATATCAATATAGGTAGTGTGGTAGCAACATAATAAAGAGATCATAACCAGATTACCTAGGTATAAGTGTTGGTTAATATAAGTATAAAAACCCCTGTTCTTTATTAAAATAG
Source organism: Chiloscyllium plagiosum (assembly GCF_037043375.1). Taxonomy (NCBI): domain Eukaryota; kingdom Metazoa; phylum Chordata; class Chondrichthyes; order Orectolobiformes; family Hemiscylliidae; genus Chiloscyllium; species Chiloscyllium plagiosum. The sequence goes on along the minus strand of NW_028270144.1, from coordinate 115,303,093 downwards.
ATCCATGGTATATTTTACATTATCCTAAGAAGGTAGAGGAGGCTTTGATTTAACATCTCAGTCAAAAAGCTGAACATCAGATAGTACATCACTGCCTCAGTCTGCACTGGAACACCAAACTAAATGCAGTAGTGAATCTCCTGGGGTGCTTCTTGAACCTTCTGATTGAAAGGCGTGAAAGTAACCATTGAATCCTGGCTCCTCCTGAAGAGTCTAAAATGTAGTTCTTATCTTGCTTTGACAATGGATCAATTGTACAATATAAGTAATCAGAGTTGAATAATGCAGATTACAATATTAATTTGTTTTCCTCGGGCCTTTTGCTCAATTGTATCACAATAAACGCTTCACAGATTATTATCCTCTTGTGTGATTTTACTGTTAGTTGTCTTCCTTAGGCAATCGGTAAATTGAAAACAACTCATAAATATTCCAATCATATGTGACCCACTGGCAGGATGGGCCTGATGACTTAAATGAATGCTTCCCTGTCTGTACGTCTTTATATCTTTATCATAAGTGGTTTGGGAATCTGGAATTGTTTCCACTGCAAATTACGTTGCAGTCTGCCCAGCTTGATTATATAGCAGAAGGATTTAGCAAAATGTTATTTCTACAATACTATTCACATCCTAATGACTTCACAGCTAATCAATTACTTTTGGAGTGCACTAATGTAGACAAACCTGGTCAAACCCAACAAGAACCTCCAAACAATGATGAGCAAACTGACTGCTTAATTTTATTTCTAAAGGTGTCAGTCAATCGATAAATATTGGGTGGATCATAAGGTGATATCCGCACTGCTTTTCTGTCACAGAATCTTTTCCTTTCACAATTCCAAGCTGACATGGTCCTGCCTGAACATCACAGCCTTAAGGCCAGCACCCTCTCACTGCACAAACACCATCCATGACAGTAAAGTATCAGCCTTGATTGCATGCCCAGATCTTGCCATTGGGCTTGAAGTAGAAATACTAGAGTTGAGTATTTCACTGTCAAACTGTCAAAGGGCTGAGTAAATGGGCCATAAAGACTTGTTTTTGTTATGTGTCCCAATGATATTTAGTATAGCTCACCAAATCTGCCTTTGTGTTATAAAATTCAAGATTCAAGGCCCATTGCAGAACTTGAGCACAGCAATCACAGCTTGACACTCCAATGAGGAAGGTCTACTGCACTGTTAAAGGTGCAGTCCTCGTATCAAATATTAAACCGATGCCCTGTCCTCCTGCTGACACAGGAGAAAGTGAGGTCTGCAGATGCTGGAGATCAGAGCTGAAAATGTGTTGCTGGAAAAGCGCAGCAGGTCAGGCAGGATCCAGGGAACAGGAGAATCGACGTTTCGGGCATAAGCCCTTCTTCCTCATTCCTGAAGAAGGGCTTATGCCTGAAACGTCGATTCTCCTGTTCCCTGGATGCTGCCTGACCTGCTGCGCTTTTCCAGCAACACATTTTCAGCTCCTGCTGACACAACTCTGGATAAAGGCAGGGGAGTTAGCCCCAGTTTCTTTACTAACAATTATGCCTTAACCTACATGATAAAATACAGATAATCTGGCCTTTATCAAATTATTGCGTGTGGGAGTTGGCAAACATTTTTTTACATTATGACTGTGACAACACTTAAAAAATACTTAATTGGCTGAAATCTGCTTTGAGATATCTAGTAGTCATGAAATATGCTGAAGGAATACAAACTTGTGTTTACTTCAAATACTGAACCTGATAAATTTCAAACATGTATCAATCACTAACATTGCTATCAAAGACCATGGAGGCATTTGAAAACAAGTTTGAGGAGTTTTACATTTACACAATGCCAGATAAGTTTCAGGAAAAGTTATTCTACATGATACCTAGCTATGTAAGTACAGGAATACTGACTGTAATTCTGGTCTCCTTCACTTATCGAAATTACCCCTTCCTATCAATTACACTGTACCTTGTTGAGAGCAAACAGGGCAATGAATTTGTCAATGAAACCAACCACCGACTATATAATAGTCAATTTAGCATGCAACAAGATTGTGAATAGAAATATATCTTTGTATAATGACCTATTCTCAACCCAGGAAAACCCATTCACATTTCATTCAGAAGAGGAGGAGGCCATTCAGCCTGATGACCCTACCCCACCACTCGATACAATCATGGCTGATCAAACATTTTGATGCCTTTTCCCCTCCCCCATCCCCATACCCTGCATTCCATTAGTAATCAGATACCTATAACTCTCTATCTTAAACTACTCAAAGACTGAACTTCCACAACTCTCTGTGATAGAAAATTCCAAAGATTCACAAACTGCTTTAGTAAAAACATTTCTCCTCATCTCACAGCTAAGTATCATCTCCCTTATTTTTAAATTGTGCCTCCTAATTCTACACTTGCCAACAAGGGGAAACATCTTACATGCTTCGAACCTCTCTATCTCTTTAACTATTTTGCAGGTTTCAATAAGATTTCCTCTCATTCTTTAAAACGCTAGAGAATATAGGCCCAGGTTCGTCAATCTCCCTCCATAGGACAGTCCCAATATTCCAGGAGTAAAGGTTGGTGAACTTCTGCTGTCCGTCTTTGGAACTAATAACTTTCCTGAGATGAGGAGACCAAAACTGCATGCAGCACTCCAGGTACGGTTGATGTAGACTCCTATATAATTGAAGCAAGATTTCACTACTCCTGTACTCAAATCTTCTTGTGATAAAAGCTAATGTTCCATTAGCCTTCCTAATAGATTGCTGCACCTGCACATTGGTTTTCAGTGACTTATTGACAAGGACACCTAGGTCTCATTGTATTTATTCACTTACCAACCTCTTACCATTTAAGAAATATTCTGCACAAATCTGTTTCACCTTACATTTTTCCACATTATATTCCACCTGCCATGTCTTTGCCCATTCACTAAGCCTTTCCAAATCATCCATAAGTTTCTTTACATCTTCCTTACAACACACATTCCCACGTGGCCTTGTTTCATTCACAAATTTGAAGTTATTACATTTGGTCCCCAATTCCAAATAATTGTAAATGTCTGGAGTCCGGGTATTAATTCCTCCAATACACCATTGGTATTTACTGGTGTCCACAGCTGCCAACATGGGAGTAACCCATTTATTCTGGGTTACTTTCCATCTGTTGGTCAGTCATTAATCCGTGCCAGTATCACCTGCTATCCCATGTGTTATAATTTTTCCCACCAGCCTCCGATGGAAGTCTTCATAGAAAGCCTTCTGAAAATCTAAGTGTAATATGTTCATGAGCTCCCCCTGAATTAATGTTGGTAGTAACATTTCACAAAATTCCAAGAAGTTAATTAAACATGATTTCACATTTGTCTATCCATGCCCATTCAGATCAGTCGGGCATTAATTTATCCCATCCTTTATATTAGATTTCTTTACCACTGATGTCAGGCTACCAGGTCTATCATTCTTTGTTTTCTCTCCTTCTTGTTCATTAAATAGTGGAGTGATATTTGTCACCATCAAACTGCAGGAAACATTCCACAGTCTATAGTATTTTAGAAGAGAGTCATTGACTATCTCTATAACCTCCGTCCTTCAACGCTCTGGAATAAACTTGGTAAGGGGCTACCTTTATATGTTATTTTGCTCTGTAGACTTCGCCTCTCACATTCCCTCATCCTTTCACCCATTCACCATGTTCCATCCATGCCAACACATGCCATCTTATTCCCCCACTCAAGCTCCCATGGTTCTGTACATGTTTCTTCCCAACTCAGGCCCCTCAATGTATCCCAATTAATCCCCCATAGTTTGTGGGCTGAATCATGCCTCTCTATCCATACCATAACCCCTCATATCTTTCATGACAATCTATGCCCCTCACAAATCATCCCATAACCCCTGATAATTCTTATGCAAATGTACTGTCAACTTATACCAACCCATGAACCATGATTCCACACACCCTCTAACTCTTTATAGCCCTGAGGCCAACTATGTGCCAACACATACCAACTCATAACTCCCCACCTCTTCCCCATGGCCTTTTAGAGTCCCTATGTTAACTTAAGGACAACTCATGCCAAACAATGCCACCCACTTTCTACCCTTTGCGATTGCACCCTCAATGTTAATTCACCCTCTATTCACATAGGCAGATCTCAGAAGCCCAGTTGAGATGAAAAAAACATTTAAATATCCATTACAGGTTTCACTATATTTCACACTCTAAAAATACTCTAATTGATAAAAACAATTCAATATATTTAAAATCCTAAAGTAACTAATCCCTTATTAAAATTATTACTTGCAATCAAAGCCTCAAGTGACAAGCAACAAAACTTGGAATGTCAAAAGAAATGTGTACAAAGTTACAAATCACACACACCAGGTTATAGTCCAACCGGTTTATTTGAAAGCTAGTGCTTCCAATTAAACTTGTTGGACTATAACCTGGTGTTATGTGATTTGTAACTTTTTACACCCCAGTCCAATACTGGCATCTCCAGATCAAGAGAAGTGTGAACTTAACCCCCTCACACCCTCACAATACCACCACTACACTATGGCAATGAGAGGTTGTGAAAGCAGTTAGTCACTAATAATACTATAATGATAGGCCGGAGAGTGATTTCAACAAACAGCTATTGAAATTGCAAGCACCATTTTTTTCAACTCAGAGAGGCATAGCTGACTCTTCACAAACTTTGAAAATAGAAAATGTAAATAACTTGACAACTTTGACAGTCCTAGAGACTTTAACTGATTTTTACAAGAATTTCTATTTACTTTCACTTTAACAATCATAAGTCACATGCCATGAGAGGTAAAATCTGCTCCAATGAAAATGTAGTCTTCTCAAGCGCAATACTGAGTTTGAATGATTTGTGGATTTGGGGTTTGTAAACAGTTGAAAGTTCATGTGTTGATGAAAACAGGATCTGCCATAAATGAGGGAGGAAATTCCAGATCTGAAATCCTGGTACCATGTTGTATAAAGCACAAAAGTCAACAATTCTATGAAAATCCAGATTGCTAACTCTATCCATCTCCACATATACTTTTTGACCTACTGAGTATTTTTGTTTTTAAAACAAATTTCTGCATCTACAGAATTTTGCTTTCATCACCGTCACCCAACCTTCCTTGACACTGATCCAATTTTGAAGGGTCTGCTTTAGATCTCCAACTCAAGTCAATTTCAGTCTTATCATCATGAAGCAATTGAAGGATTGCAATGAAGTTTCTTGACCTTTCAAACCAACCACAGAACCTCATGGATTATTGGTCACAAGATTGTTCTCGATGTTCTTCTTGGACTTGACAGGAAACATGATAAAGCCACATTGTGACTTGGGAATATTTCCAAGAGGGAATCATAGTATGAACTATTTCCTTTCTTGAAGATAGTTACAGTTGTTGCACTTCCAAAATGATTGGTAGTTCTTTTGCTTCCTAAACCCATAGAATGAGTGAAGGAGCATTAATGTATGATGGCCCCGACAGACTTGAAGATTGGTCTGATGACGATTAGTCACCTCAATGATCAACTGCCCTCTTGTATCATTATAAAAATTGCCTTAATCAAAAACATATTTAAGTTAGTTTGTAGCTGAATGCAGTGAGTCATTGCTTATTCTGCACCAGATTTGCAAGACATTCTCTGTCTCTTCAATACTACATTCAAAAGATTAAGTCATAGAGTCATAGAATCATACAGCATGGAAACAGACCCTTCGGTCCATCCAGACCATGCTAAACATAATCCCAAACTAAACTAGTCCCACCTACCTGTTCCTGGCTCATATCCTTCCAAATCTTTCCTATTTGTGTACTTGTTTAAGTGTCTTTTAAAAGCTGTAATTGGGCCTCCATCCACCATGTCCTTAATTCCACACGCAAACCACCCTCTGTGTAAAGAATTTGCCCTTCAAGTCCTTTTTTAAATCTCTCTCTTCTCATCTTGAAAATGTGCTTCCTAGACTTGAAATCCACATCCTAGGGAAAAGAAACTTTAGGGTAGATGATTGCCTAGTGCTATAATCGCTGGACTGATAATTCAGAGACCCAGGTAATGTTCTGGGAACCTGGGTCTGAATCCTGCCACAGCAGATGATGGAATTTGAATTTGCTTGAAAATCTGGAATTAAGAGTCTAATGACGACCAGAATCCATTGCCGGTTGTCAGAAAAAATCCATCTGGTTCATTAACGCCCTTTCAGGAAGGAAACTGTCATCCTTACCTGGTATGGCCTGGATATGACTCCAGCCCTACAGCACTGTGGTTGACTCTTCACTGGGCCATTAGGGATGGGCAATAAATGCTGGCCTAGCCAGCAACACACAAATCCCATGAATGAATAGAAACTTACCATTAACCTTATCTATACCCCTCAGCATTCTTGAATATTCTTCGTATCTTTGAATATTATCAAAGCAAAATTGAAATAGCAACCCAGACCAGATCAGCCAAGTATGTTGAAAGAAGGAGTTTGGGATTGGAGAATTTTCCTGATCTTGGTAGTCATCTCTCTCAAAATGCCCCATCAATGAGGAGATCTAACACCAAATGAGTTGTGCCAGCTCTGTTTTCTACAAACTGCAGCAGTGAGCATTTGACAGCAAAGACCTCCACAAGTCAACAAAAATCCTGCACAGGGCAGTTGCCTTCACTGTGCCCCTGTGTTACAGGACATGGAATGGATATCATCAGGACATACAAGCACGAGAGAAATTACTAGAAAAACATTACGTCTGTGGTATCTACCTGATTCAATGAGCTGTTTGTCGAATAAATGTTAGTGTCCTTGTTGAAGCTAGCTCAACAAGTATTCAGGAAAAACTCCTGGGAAATCAATTCTGAAGGAATGGACATTGTTATGATGGCTGAAAAACATCTGAGGCCAGATCCTGTCTTCCCAACTTTCAAATTGGCAATGTTCGAGAGGGGGATAGAGAAAATGATACAGTGTGACTCTGAATCTTTCCTTGTAACCTGGCAACATTGGCATTAATGAATGGGTGGGGAGGGGGGTAGCAGGAGGTAGCAGGAAAGGAAAGGAAAGGAAAGGAAGGAAAAGGTGCACTCCCAATCCCACTACCTCATGGAACACCCTGCCTTATGTGTCCAAAGATTTATTAGCCAAATATCACCCTGTTATGTCATTGAAGACACCTGGCAAGAAATTCACATACACATCACCCTTGAATCAAGGGGCAGCCAATAACGACAGTGATTAAGCTCATTATCCACTTAATAAAGTGAAAGATAAAAATACGTTCTGGCATTTTTCTAATATTGCAATGATCTACACAGCAGATGTGAATAATCAGATCAAACATATGTAGCATATTGTATTCTGCTAATTCTTGTTGGCTTAATAATTTACTATTCTATTAACGTTCCTAATTGACTTCAAATAAATAATTGGCGCAGACTGATCTGGTGTTAGCAATCATGAGCTCTTTTGCCCACAAGCTCAGCTGAAGAGTAATGCACAGGAGATTGGCCAACATGATAAGAGAAAATTTCTTATTCCCATAGCTAGAGGATTCATTTAAGTCCTGAATTAATAACAAGTTTAAACAAATGGAGTAAATTTGAAGCTGAGCTTTGATTTAGATTTGGAATTGATGCCATCACTAAGGTATAATTCTATCTGTGTAACATTGCCCCATGTTGACCCTGCCTCAGCTCCTCTGCTGTCAACACCATTATTCATGCCTTTGTTTCCTCTGGTCTTCATTATGCCAAAGGCCAAAGAACTCTTAGCTGGTTTCCATCATTCTAAACTCTACAAACCTGAGGTCATCCAAAGATATGTTGCCCATTGCAGCAAGTCCAGCTCCATAGAACTTCATCCCTTCACATCCCCATTTTCAAGTTCCTCTACAGCACTCCCCTTTAAACTTGCCCAACTCCACAATCCTCTGAGATATCTGTGCTCCTCTAATTCTGACCTCTTAACCATTCCAATTGTAATTGCTCAGCCATTATTTTCTAGGCCTTCAGATACTTAGGACCCAAGTTCTAGTACTCATTCCCTGCCCAGCGCTGCTTTGCTTTTCTTCTTTCAAAGCACTCCTTAACATCCAACTCCTTAAAGAAATAATTGATAATCTGAACTAACGCTTCTTTCTGTGTCAAATTTTATAATGCCCTCATGAAATGTTTTCAGATAGTTTACAACACTAAATGTGCCAAATAAATATAAATTGTTACTGCAGTGCCTCGGAGTCTAATTTTCAAAGCTGACTTCTGTTGCAAAGCAATTTTCATAATCTCAGGATATATCAAAGGATTTTTACACTCAATTAAATACTTTTGATTTACCATGATGTTCATGCTAGTGCAGGCATAATGCGTTGAATAGTCTTCTTCTGCACTATAACACTTCTGTGATGCTATGAAGTTGTGTGGCTGTTTTTTGGTCACAACTTCTTGGCTGTCAAGTTCTGGTGATGCAGTTGAATGTGGTACTCCTGGTCAGATACTCTGTTTCTCTGAATTGATTGAGGATTATTGGGCAGGATATAACCACCACCTTCACTGCTGATGTTTGAAGTATTACCTTCATATCCACCTAAAAATGGTTAGTTCGCAATATTACTCTAAAAGTGCAATTATACACTGAGTGTAAGCTTTTTGTCTCAAGTCCAAGAAGGGGATTGGAACCCAGACAGTCAGAGGTGGTAACGCTACCAACTAAACCAGAATTGATACACAATTAAGGGTGCTGTTTTTGTAGAGCTGAGAGGCTGCTTCCACTGGCTGGAAAGAATTAGTCTAATCAAGACTGAGATTATTCTGCATTAGAAGAATGAAGGGAGATAGGACAGCTCAGTGGGGTTGAGGGAGAAGTTTAATGTGTGTTGGGGTTCCTTCAAGCCAAGAGTGGTCTGGAGTAGATGAAGCTGGCAACATTCTGGTCTACCTGGAAGAGTGTGAATATACAAACGAGGAGCAGGAGTAAGCCATTTAGCGCCTCAAATCTACTCCCTCAATTAATACAATCCAGGTTGATTTGATTGTAACCTGAACCACATTCCTACCTACCTCTGATAACCTTTCAGCACCTTGCTTAGCAAGATTATATCCACCTCTGCCTCAAAAATATTAAAAGGCTCTACTTCCACCACCTTTTCAGGAAACGGGTTCCCTCGACTCACAATTCACTGAGCGAAAAATATTTACCTCATCTGTTTTAACTGGGCGACCCCGATTTATAAACAAAGTTCCTAGTTCCTGATTCTTCTACAAGAGGAAACACCCCTCCAAGTTGACCCTGTCAATATCCCTCAGAATCTTATTTCATTCATGGATCATGGGCAACACTGGCTGGGCCAGTTTTTATTGCTGTTCCTAGTCAAAGGAACTTATGTGTTCCAATCAAGACACCTCTTAGACTTCTAAACTCCAGCAAGGACAAACAAGCCTGTTCAACTTTACCTCATAAGACTAACTGCCCATTCCAAGTACTTGTCTGGTAAGGTTCTCTGAATTTCTCCCAATAAATTTACATCCTTCCTTAAATAAGGTATCCAGTTGAATGCCCAGTGATCCAGATATGGTCTTGCCAGTGTCCTGTACAACTTCCCACATATTCTCCCCACTTTTGTATTCATTTCCTGTACGACTTCCCACATATTCTCCCTACTTTTGTATTCATTTCCCCTCACAATACATGATTACATACTGTTAGTTTGCCCAATTTCCTGCAGTACTTACATGTTAATCTTTACTGATTCATGCACAAGAACACCCAGATCCCACTGCATCTCAGAAGCACTGCAATGTTTTTGCATTTAGATTTTACAACTTTTTTTAACTTCTTTCTGCAGAATGGATAATTTCACATTTTCCCACATAATACTCCATTTGTCCAGATCTTTGCCGATCACTTAAACTGTGTATGTCCTTTTGTAGCCGCCTTTTGTGCTTTCCACAATTTATATTCTGATCCACCTGCATCATCAGTAAAGTTTTCAACCTTACCTATCTTCACTTAATCCAAGTTATGCACATTGTAAACAGTTGTCCACCAATCCCTGTTGTACACCAGCCATTAGAACTTGCCAGCAGAAAAAAATTGCCCTTTTATGCTTACTTTCTGCTTCCTGTTATCCAATCAATCTTCTATCCATGCTAGTATGCTATTCATTGCAGTCATCTGTGATACAGTACTGTAGTAAATGTCTGCTAGAACTTTAAAAACAGTATATTGACTGGTTCCCCTTTATCTACATTATCTGTGTTATTTCTACAATGAACATCAATCAATTAATCAAACATGATTCTCCTTTCTCAAATCCATTTATCTTGAAATTATCCTACTGCCTTGCAATAACTTCTTTAACAATCGTGTTAAATGAATTGAATTAAATTTTACTTTGCATTATAGCAATTGTTTATTTTAGAAATATGGTCTACATTACTTCAGAGACTGTTAGGAACAAACTAGCATCAGGTCCGTTCCCTACTAGCTATTAATTTTCTCTTCAATCAAGATGTTATGACAGTTAATGGGGCTTACATGTACTCATTCAGCATTGACCATCTCAAACTCTTTCAGAACCATATGCAATATCCCCCTTAAGTCTTTTTCCCTCACACTATTAGTGATGTACATGTATCATAAATTTATATTTCCCACTACCCCATTGTCCTCCAGGTTTTTGATTTTATAAATAAGTTCAAGCAATCTCTAGACTTCATCATTCTCCCGAAGTATTTTCCCTTCAGAATTGGAAAAATTGTAGTCTGTTGGGTAGAAGATGGTTGACTGAGATTATTTTCCTGAGAACCTGAGGTCTGTGATGGCTGTCTATTCACAGGTTAGCCAATTATTTCATGGCAAAGAATAATCTATGGATGGCTCAACTATATTTGGATGAGGTTTCAGCAGTGCTTTCATACACCTTTGTTACTAAAGATGCTGGGCTCTTGAATTATTAGTCCACACAACCATACAGTAGTTTAAAAGCATCAGAACAACTGATGGGCGGAAAGCTGAACACTCAGCTCCCTTTCCTGCTTCAGAAATTGATTCCACATTTACACTTTCCTGATCACCAAGCTGCACATGATAAAGGACAATGTATTCACACAGAGCAAGCCACACATGATCATAAATGCTATTGTGTAAGGAATCTGCCAGAGCTATGAATGAGAAAACAGGTGTCGACCAAACATTTCTATGGAGCAGGTAATGGTTTCTAAGTTAGGCAAAACTTTTGCAACTGATTCACTATAACTGTCGTGGAAATTAAATTGACTTTACTCAACTATTAGCGAGAGCAACCGAAAAGCGTTATTAATTTTTTTAACCTCTGCATTGCAGAGGGACCACATGCACTTGGCAAAAATGCCTTGTGCCAGGGCCCTGGGCATACTTCAGATACTCTTCTTATACTGTTTCTTATCACGCTCTCAAGGACAAAGACTATGAAGATTTGAGTTGTTATTCTTTTCATTTCCTTGTTGTGGACATGCTGTTCTTATATTTTTCTCTTGTTGAATGTTTACAAAGTTCTGCAGAGACAAGCTGTCCCTCGGCTGCAGACTTCAGCAAAGTGTCAAAGTTTTAAATTTAGTAAAGCATTGTCTTTCAGATTTCAGAGTAAATGGATTTCAGAGTAAATGTTAATTTTGTTAATTTTCCATTACAATAACCAAGAACCTTTGAAGATCCTGGATGGATTTTGGAATTAGGATTTCCATAGTGTGTTTTTCCAAGCATGTGTTACTATGTTTTCTTTGTTAACAATGTGTTACAAAAATGAATGAATTACTTGGAAAATTCACACTTGTCACTTTCTAGAAATTCTCTTTCTACTGTCTTGTTAAACTATGTAGGTTAAACACACATACAAATAGGACTGTTAGGTTTTAATAGCCTCTCATGAGCCCTCCCCCCTTCAAACTAGTTAAAAGGGATAGGAGTGATGGGGAGGAGGTGAGGTTTGGCAGGGTGAGGTGGGGGAGAGGGGGTGGTGGGGAGGTGTGAATTGCTTAGCAGATTTATTTAAAGCTTCCAGAACAAGTCATGACAAAGAGTATGGAAAGGGTCAGGAACCTAACTTCAGGCAATGCAGATAAGTACAACTATGAGAAAGGAGCAGTAAAGAAGGACTGAAAGAGTTGTACTCAAATGCACACAGTATATGGAACAAGGTAAGTAAACTTGCAATGCGCATTGAAATTGGTAGGTATGATGTTGTGGAAGTCACAGAGATCTGGCTGTAAGGAGATCAGGGCTAGGAACTAAATATCAAAGGAAAAGACAGAGAATGGGAAGGGGAGTTGAGATTGTCATGTTAATAAGGAATTAAATTAAATCGATAGCAAGAGGTGATTATAGAGTCAGAAGGCAGTGAACTGCAAAAGAAAAAGGATCCTGTTAGGAATGATGTTAAGGCCTGCTAGCAGTAATTAGGATGTGGGCAGCAAATTATTCAGGAGATAGAAAAGGCACCATTACAATAATCATAGGGGACTTTAACATGCCTGTGGACTGACAAAATCTGGATGGTAGAAGATCCCAAGCAAAAGGAATTTGTGGAATGTCAATAAGATTTTTTTTGGTACAGCTTGTGGTACAGCCCATGAAGGAACAGGCAATTCTGAATTTGGTGATGAGGCAGACTTGAAGGGAGTGAAGGAACCTCTAGGCAGCAGGAACTATAATATGATAGAATTCATCCTGCAGTTTGAGAGGGAGAAGCTGGAATCTGTATTACATTGAGTAAAGGTAATTACAAAGGCATGAGGGAGGAGTTGATTGGAACTTTAGATGGGAGGGGGTGGGGGTCTTACTGGGAAGACAATGAAATACGAATGACAGGGGTATCTGAGGATAAGTTGAGAGGCACAGCAGAAATTCATCCCAAGAAAGAAGAAGCATACTAAAGGGAGGATGAGGCAACCATACCTGACGAGGAGAGCCAGGGACAGCATGATTGCAAAAGCAAAAGTACACAAGGTAGTGAAGATTAATGGGAAGCCTTTAAAAACCAATACAGGATTACTAAAAAAGCAATAATTGAGGGGGAAGATGAGATATGAGGGTAAGTTAACCAGTAATATAAAGGAGATTGCAGGAGTTTTTTTTTTCGATTATATAAAAGGTAAGGGAAAAGCAAAAGTGGACATTGGATAGGCTAAAACAGTGGGCAAAGAAGTGGCAGATAGAATACAGTGTGGGAAAGTGTATGAGGAGAAAGTGAGGTCTGCAGACGCTGGAGATCAAAGCTGAAACTTTATTGCTGGAACAGCACAGCAGGTCAGGCAGCATCTAGGGAACAGAAGATTCGACGTTTCGGGCACATGAAGGGCATGTGCCCGAAACATCGAATCTTCTGTTCCCTAGATGCTGCCTGACCTGCTGTGCTGTTCCAGCAATAAAGTTTCAGCTGGGAAAGTGTATGGTCATGCAAAGGATTTAGGAGTCCAAGATAATGATTCTCTTAAGGTTAACATCCAGTTCAGTTGCCAAAGGACAGCAAATGCTATATAGCGTGCATTTCATGAGCTAAAATGTAAGGCTAGAGAATATACTGCTGAAGCGATATAAAGTTCTTGTCATAAAGTATTTGAAATAGTCTGAGCAGTTTTGGCCCCTGTATCTAAGGAAGGAATGCTGGCCATGGAGGGGGGTGGGGGTGGGCAAAGACGTTTTACAAAATGAACCCAAAAGATGAAGAGTTTCTTATGTGAGGAGCAGTTGAGGATGAGAGTTTAGAAGGATGAGAGTATTGAATTGAAACTTACAGAGTATTGAGAAGTCTGAATAAGTGGACATGGAGAAGATGTCCCCGTCCGTCCACGCATCAATGAATTTAATACACGCCGTGACATCGAACAATTCTTCCGTCGCCTCTGCCTCCGAGCTTACTTTCACAATCAGGACTCCCGCCCACCTTCCGAGGACCCCTTCGCCCACCTCCAACACACTGCATCCACCTGGACACCCCGCGCTGGCCTATTACCTGCCCTCGACCTCTTCATTTCCAACTGCCGCCGGGACATTAACCGCCTCAACCTGTCGACCTCCCTCCCCCACTCCAACCTCTCACCCTCACAACACGCAGCCCTCCAATCCCTCTGCTCCAATCCTGACCTCACCATCAAGCCAGCGGACAAAGGGGGCGCAGTGGTAGTCTGGCGCACTGACCTCTACATCGCTGAAGCCAAACGCCAACTCGAGGACACCTCTTCCTACCGCCCCCTTGACCATGACCCCACCCCCCATCACCAAACCATCATCTCCCAGACCATACAGAACCTCATCACCTCAGGAGATCTCCCACCCACACCTTCCAACCTCATAGTCCGGGAACCCCGCACTGCCCGGTTCTACCTCATTCCCAAGATCCACAAGCCTGACCACCCTGGCCGACCCATTGTCTCAGCATGCTCCTGCCCCACTGAACTCATTTCTACCTACCTCGACACTGTCCTATCCCCCCTAGTCCAGGAACTCCCCACATACGTTCGAGACACCACCCACGCCCTCCACCTCCTCCAAGACTTCCGTTTCCCCGGCCCCCAACACCTCATCTTCACCATGGATATCCAATCCCTCTACACCTCCATCCGCCATGACCAGGGCCTCCAAGCCCTCCGTTTTTTCCTCTCCAGACGTTCCCAACAGTACCCCTCCACCGACACTCTCATTCGTTTGGCCGAACTGGTCCTCACCCATAACAATTTCTCCTTTGAATCCTCCCACTTCCTCCAGACCAAAGGGGTAGCCATGGGCACACGTATGGGCCCCAGCTATGCCTGTCTCTTTGTTGGCTACGTAGAGCAGTTGATCTTCCGTAATTACACCGGCACCACTCCCCACCTCTTCCTCCGCTACATTGATGACTGCATTGGCGCCACCTCGTGCTCCCGCGAGGAGGTTGAGCAATTCATCAACTTCACCAACACATTCCACCCTGACCTTAAATTTACCTGGACCATCTCTGACACCTCCCTCCCCTTCCTGGACCTCTCCATCTCCATCAGTGACGACCGACTTGACACTGACATCTTCTACAAACCCACCGACTCCCACAGCTACCTGGATTACACCTCTTCCCACCCTACCTCTTGCAAAAATGCCATCCCGTATTCCCAATTCCTCCGCCTCCGCCGTATCTGCTCCCAGGAGGAGCGGTTCCACCATAGAACACACCAGATGGCCTCCTTCTTTAGAGACCGCAATTTCCCTTCCCACGTGGTTAAAGATGCCCTCCAATGCATCTCATCCACATCCCGCACCTCCGCCCTCAGACCCAACCCCCCCAACCGCAACAAGGACAGAACGCCCCTGGTGCTCACCTTCCACCCTACCAATCTTCGCATAAACCAAATCATCCGCCGACATTTCCGCCACCTCCAAACAGACCCCACCACCAGGGATATATTTCCCTCCCCACCCCTCTCCGCCTTCCGCAAAGACCGTTCCCTCCGTGACTACCTGGTCAGGTCCACGCCCCCCTACGACCCACCCTCCCATCCTGGCACTTTCCCCTGCCACCGCAGGAACTGTAAAACCTGCGCCCACACCTCCTCCCTCACCTCTATCCAAGGCCCCAAAGGAGCTTTCCACATCCATCAAAGTTTTACCTGCACATCCACTAATATCATCTATTGTATCCGTTGCTCCCGATGCGGTCTCCTCTACATTGGGGAGACTGGACGCCTCCTAGCAGAGCGCTTTAGGGAACATCTCCGAGACACCCGCACCAATCAACCACATCGCCCAGTGGCTCAACATTTCAACTCCCCCTCCCACTCTGCCGAGGATATGGAGGTGCTGGGCCTCCTCCACCGCCGCTCCCTCACCACCAGACGCCTGGAGGAAGAACGCCTCATCTTCCGCCTCGGAACACTTCAACCCCAGGGCATCAATGTGGATTTCAACAGTTTCCTCATTTCCCCTTCCCCCACCTCATCCTAGCTTCTAACCTCCAGAAACTCGATCCCCTGACCTGTCCGGACTTGTCCGACCTGCCCAGCTCCTTTTCCACCTATCCACTCCACCCTCTCCTCCCTGACCTATCACCTTCATCTCCTTCCCCACTGACCTATTGTACTCTATGCCACTCTCTCCCCACCCCCACCCTCCTCTAGCTTATCTCTCCACGCTTCAGGCTCTCTGCCTTTATTCCTGATGAAGGGCTTTTGCCCGAAACGTCGATTTTGCCTGTCCTCGGATGCTGCCTGAACTGCTGTGCTCTTCCAGCACCACTGATCCAGAATCTGGTTTCCAGCATCTGCAGTCATTGTTTTTACCCCATGGAGAAGATGTTTCCACTCAAAGGAGCAACTAGAAACTGAGGGCACAGCCTCAGAATGAAGGGATGACCCTTTAGAACTGAGTTGAGGCAGAAATTCTTTAACCAGAGGGTGGAGAATTTATGGTTTCATATCTTAAGAAATTAATAGATTCTAAGGCCAATTTTTCTCTTACCCATTTAGGATTATTTTTGTTTTCTTCCAGACCTCTGCTTTCCTCACCATCCAAATAGCTTTCTCTGGAGTCACATCTTCTTTAGATTTTAAGAAATTTGACAAAGCTTCATCTTCACTAACCTCTACAGATCATTGTTGAAAACATTTATGGATTCACTTGGACGTTGTGTTGTTTTATACAATCTTGGTCTTTTATAGATTTTATTAGTTCTGGGGTTGAAATAATTCTCAAGGGCTTTCAATATCTCTTCAAGTTTGTCAGATGATTCCTTTGCAACTTGGTAAGCAATTATATCATCTCCTATACTTTCAACTGTGCACAAAAGTGCATTTACTTGTTCAGCTTCTTTCTTAGTGACCAGTTTGAAAGGTATTCCATATTGTTTTCCGCAGTGTGTCAAATTTTGTGTTCTATTTTGTCCATCTCTGAAACTAACGTTGCTTGGAAATATTATTTCTGATGCCACTATTTTATCTTCTTTAACAATTTTGATTCTGCTGGAATGTTCTCCCATGCTTTGCTGCTATACAAGAGGACTTTCCACTCCTTTGTGCCTACAAATGGAAATTCTCCTGCTTTTCCCAACAGTGATGGAGGTTTTGCCACCTTTTGTGTCTGTATTTGACATTTTTCCATGCTCACTGAGGATCCCACTGATTTTTCCTCGTCTCTCACAAACACTTCTGTGTTAGACCAGAACCATGTACTTCTTTAAATGGCTCAATGCTTAAGTGGCTTATTTAGCAATTTCCCCAGCTCTCCACACCTACAATTTGTAAGCTGTCTCTCGTGGTTCTGTTAGTTTCATTTTCTCCGCTGTGTCTCATGCGCAATGGTAATGATGCTTAATCAGAGCTGCAACTTCAAATTATTGCCCTTTCAGCATGCTATTTAAGTTTTCCCTTTATTTACAAGAAACCTTTTTGCTTTAAATCACTCAATCCTTAATGTTTGGTCTCTTCTGTGGCACAACTCAATCTTGAGACCATTTCTACAGACCAACATTTTTTCAGTGCAGCCTGTACATCGAACTTAAAACTGCAAGCTTTCTTCTGTCCTAGCACACCTTCTGCCAAGTCTGAAATGCTTCCTCGATCTTTCCCTAAAGTATTCATCTGTGGTGAGTGTTGCCACGAGGTTTTTGAAGTTTGCTCTCATCAGCAATCAGCAGAATCTGTCCCTTTTGAAGTCTCTCGGTCAATGGCAAGTAGTATTTTTTAACTGGTTGTTCCTTTGAAGGCCTGAAATCTGATTTCTCTTAGTTGGCATCCTTTACTAATAGTGCTGATCAACACTATTCACTCCGCTGTGGCAGAGGTTCATTGTGTCACTAGACAATGCAGACCGCATTGTTAGACTGGGTTCCTCCTCGAAGTGGTCCAGCGTAGATGAGGGTAGCCTTTTTTTCAGTTCTAACTAGAAAAGTCTTGTTCAGTGATCAATACGAAGTTTATTGCATTATTTCAACTAGATACAGCTTATATTAAGTTGGCCTATATTACTTCACAGACTCAGTTGAGTGTTTGAAGGATCTAAATATCAAAGTGATAGAGAATTCTATTTCACTTTTTCCAATTTTGATCACAAAAATGCAAACTATGAATATATTCGTTTGAATAACGAGTCAGTTATCTCCAAGTACCCAAATTCAGAATCATTCAAAGTGAAAATCACAAAATAGCCACAATCCTTGGTGAGTTAGTCACCACCTGGAAATGGAATGATGGTTGACAGTTGGGGAAGCTGGGCAGGCATACTCTTCATCAAATTCAACGTCCCATTCTGCAGAACAGACAAATGTAAAACATTTCAAAAGCCACCCATCATCCCCACAAAAAGAAGTTATTTTCATCTGAGCTCAAAGGGAGAAACTGGAGGACGTCAGATGGATTTCTGTGGCAAACAAACACATAAAACTATGTGGTGAGAGAATCTGTTTTGGATATAGTCACTCACTGATGTAGACAAAAAATAAATACCTCTTTAAACTAATCTTTGATATGTTGGCCATTGCATTACTTCATAGAAGTTCAAATATTTCTAAACGTTTACCTAAGCATTAATGTCTTTGCTTTTAATTTAACTTCACTATTTGGATAACGTGTTTTTGTTTTCATAGAGTATCAGCAGGCAAAGCAATACTGAATTTTAAAAATAAAACTTTCTTAAAGAAGCATAGCTCTTGATGTTTTAAGGCAATAGGTCCCAACCTCAATAACCTTACTTTCTTGTCAGCAACTCCAGCAACAGACAGTTTAGCAACAAGGAACTCCAGCATACTTAATGCCACTTGATGCTAGATTCTCCTATCAAAATATCTAATGGTCCAGATTTCATTCAGTTGTGTTAATCAGCCCTGCCCTTGCACCCTTTTCTTTGTTGTGTGACAAATTGTTAAATGTGTGAAGTGATGACATTACAGTAAGTGAAGCAGGGTATCGGTGGCCTGTGTGAACAGGACAAGCAGCTACTTCCTCCTCAACTGATAATGTTGAACGACTAAATAATTAACGCCAAACAATGGAGAAAGAAGAATGATTTGGAATGCTTGAATTCCACATTGAGTCAGATACTGAAAGAAAAATAAATGGAGGCAAAGACCTATTGGGTTGAGACATGGACAGAAAGGGGGTAAAAAAAAACAAACTTTAAATCATCCATGACTCTTAAAACACTTAAAACAAAATCAACATCTGAAGGAATGAGCCTTCACATTTGAAACCATCAATTTCAGAGGCTGGTTGATGTAATTAACAATTTCAGATCATTAAGATGAAGAATATATTAAGCTAAAGAAGGTTTAGTTTTCCATGATGAATTTATTTATTATCTACTTCATTAATATATCTTTTAATAGTTCACTGCCTTTCAATGATGTGACAGGCAGCGAAATATCATTTCCCTTAAGGTAACCGTGCAATGGCACAACTGTAACTGCTTTCACCTGTTGTACTATTTCCACAGAGGTAACAAGCAAAGTTAACATTGCCATCATGTGGAATTATTTCCCACCCACACTCTCCATCATACCACAGTCCACCACTGGCCCCCACTCCCCTACCCCGAACACAAACCTCCCAGTGAGAATTGTTAGCTGAATCATTGAATATATTCAAGGATGAGTTAGACAGAGTTTTGATTTTCTTGGAGTCAAAAATAATGGTTGTCATGTAGGAAATTGGTTTGGAGCTCCTATCAGATCAACCATGGTTGTTTGACTGGTGGAACAGGCATATGTGAGGTTGAATGGTCTACTCCTGCTCCTTTTTCTATATTCTTATGCTTCCATGTTAATAGAAAAATCTGACACCACACATTTTATTTTCTAGACTATACAATCAGGTTTGGAAACTCTACTCCTGATGGTGATCAGACAAAAAAAAACTACACACTGACATTCCCAACATTTACTCAGTGATCCTCCAATGGAAAATCCTTCAGATCTGACACAGTGCAGTGATTCCCAAAAGGGAGTAGTACACAGAATGTGTATGGAATCCATAACATCTGGTAGCATCACGAGCTGCCATATTCCAGTAAACAATGAATTCCAAAATTCCAAAAACTTCTTTGAAAAGTTATGCAGGGAGGGTAAGTGTGTAAGGGGGTAGGCAGCAGAATGGTGGATAACGTATATCGGTAAGGATTTTTATATTCACCTACTGTGAAGTAGGTGTCGCTGGCTAGAGAGCTTTTTATTGTGTTTCCCTAGTCATCCTTGAGGAGGTGGTGGTGAGCTGCCCTCTTGAAGCGCTGCTGTCTATGTGCTGTATGTAGGCACTCAATGCCATTAGGGAGGGGGTTCCTGGACTTTGAGCCAGCTACACTGCACAATGTATATTTTGAAGTCAGTTTGATGAAAAGCTTGGAGGTCAACTTACAGGTGGGGGCGTTCTCATGTTTCTGCTACCTTTGTCCTTCTAGATGGTCATGGATTTGGAAGATGCTGTCTAAGCAGCCCTGGTGAATTTTTTGTTGGGTAATAGAGTTGAGTAAATAAGAAAGTAATGTGGCAGGTGAGTAGGGTGGCCGCATGGTAGCTGGGTATCTTGGCAAGATGGTAAGTAATGAAGGTGATAGAGTGGCAAGTGTATAGGGAGGTAGGTGGATAGTGTGGTCGGGAGTGAATTTGATAAGGGGCCAAGTCGGTGAAGCTGGTAGAGAGACATGTGGATAGGGTAATTGATTGCTGAGGTGAGTAAGTGGTCCATGACCTCGGTCAGAAGGGCCTATCTGGTTCAGAGCTCATCAAGTTTGGGTGAGAGTTAGGTCTGTCAGGTTGGAAGCTAAATTTATTCTTTCAGAGGATGGTCATCACTTCTAGGGACATTAGATGATGGTCAGATCAAGTTGTGGGGGAGTTTGACAAAGGAGCAGGGCTTATGCCCGAAACGTCAATTCTCCTGCTCCTCGGATGCTGCCTGATCTGCTCTGCTTTTCCAACATCACATTGTTTGACTCTGATTCTTCATCAGCTGCAGTCCTCACTTTCTCCAAGGTGCTAGTCAAAATGGATCAGTAAGCCTTGGGTTGGTTCTAATCAAAACAAGTCAGAAGAAGTCTAGGGATTTGTCAGGGGTATGCTCCAGGGGTCAAGGGGTGTAGCCAATCTGAGTAATTGGTATTGTGATGGCACAGGTGGGGGGGAAGGGGGGTGGAATGCCAATTGTATATATTACTCAGGAGTGGACGAAGAGTGGAGCTGAAAAAGCACAGCATGTCAAGCAGCATCAGAGGTGAAGAGGAGTTGATGTTCCAGGTGGGAACTTGCAGCCTCCTTTATGACTCAGGAGTTTAACTAGGACTTTGGCTGTCTAATATTTCCTGTGGAGGGGCTGGTATTGGACTAGGGTGGGTGAGAAAGTCAGATCCATTTGAAGTCTCTGACTCTTAAGTCAGAGTTGGAAATATTTTCACAAGGTCCAGAGAAGCAGGAGAATTACTGACCATATATTCAGAGCTCCTGAACAATTCCTACAGAGTCTGTTTATGTGATAGCCAAACTTTCAGAGGCTGAAAGATCTGGGCCTATATTTACTGTTATGATTTAGAGGTGGCAGTGTTGGACTGGGGTGTGCAAAGTTAAAGATTGCACAACACCAGGGCTGCTTAAACAGCATCTTCATCAGGTGGTTGTGGGTCAGCGCTCCGAAAGCTAGTGCTTCCAAATAAACCTGTTGCACTATAACCTGGTGTTGTGTGATTTTTAACTATATTTACTGTCACTGCTTTGAGGAAGAAGATTCATTAACAGCTTGTGGGTTTCGCTTGCTTCTTCCCATTTGTTTTTGTCTCCAAATTTTCACTGTGTGTTTTCGGTTTAAATGATGAGAGCTGATTACAGCATCGAGGAAGCTCCTTTTGAATCTGATGTACAAGGAACTAAAATTAACATACATGAAGTTGAATGATCATCCAAGGTCTCTGGGTTTAATGACCACTATATCTCTAATGACATTCATTTAACTCTCCTAGCTGTGCACGATAACTACAGCTCCAAATAGTTCCTTCTGTTAGGTACTTTGACCACTCACTATTCAAAGGAAACCAGGGAAAACAGCAGGAAGGATAAGGCTAGGAAATTAAAATTAGTCATAACTTTTTCTAGTTATTTGATTTTCCAGAATGATTCTGATGCAATGCAACACATTTAAAAGGGAGACAGTGATGGTGTTTAAATATTTGCCATGAATTTGATATTTATTTTCACATATGTAATGCATCTACATAGAACATTAAAGAGCTTTCTGTAGAATACAGGAAATGTACATTTGCTTCCAATACTTTCCATGCAGCTCACTTTTAGAGACAATACAACTCAGTAGACATTTCTTAGTTTGCACTGATTTTATGCGATTTTTAATCTGAGTTAAAAATCAAAAATCATTATTTGGTTTATGTAATCCCCTCTTGCGGTCTAGTGTAAAGTGCAGCAAATGTGCAAAAATATGAAGCAATAGGCTGTCCTTATTACAACACCCAAGTATACATACTCAACGGGGAACCTTGATACACAAGAACACTCACTTTAAAGGATTTGAGGTTGAATATTCTCTCTGCAACAGGAAGACTCGACTGTTTCAACTGTTCACTTCCTGGGCCAGAGATGTTGAATACCATTGCAGGAGCATTAATCTTGTCATGACAAAGTATTTTCAACCTTAAGATTTTGCGGGACAGGATTTACATGTATTTGAAAAAGCAGGAACTGATTAGGGGTAGTCAGCATGGCTTTGTACGTGAGAAATCATGTCTCACTAACTTAATTGAGTTTTTGAAGAAGTAACAAAGAAGATTAATGAAGGCAGAGCAGTAGACATTGTCTATATGGACTGCAAAAAGGCGTTCAACAAGGTTCCATATGGTAGACTGGTTACCAAGGTTAGATCACATGGAAGACATGGAGAGCTAGCCAATTGGATATGAAATTGGCTTGAAGGTGGGAAACAGAGGGTGGTAGGGTGGTTTTTTGGACTGGAGGCCTGTGACCAGTGGTATGCCTCAAGGATTCATGCTGAGTGACTGCTTTTTTTCATTTATATAAATGATTTGGATGTGAATATAGGAGGTATGTTTAGTAAGTTTGCAGATGACACCAAAATTGATGCTGCAGTGAACAGTGCGAAAGGTTATTTCAAACTACCATGGGACCTTGATAAGATGGGCCAATGGGCTGAGGAGTGGCAATTGGAGTTTAATTTAGATAAATGTGGGGTGTTACATTGGGGTAAGGCAAATCAGGGCAGGACTTGTGCAGTTCATGGTAGGACCCTGGGGAGTGTTGTTGTATAAAGAGAGCTAGGGGTGCAGGTGCATATTTCCTTGAAGTGGTAAACAGGGTGGTGAAGAAAGTGTTTGACACACTTGCCTTCATTGTTCAGTACATTGAGTATAAGAGTTGGGGTGTCATGTGCAGCTGTACAGGACGCTGGTGAGGCCACTTTTAGAATACTGTATTCAATTCTCATTTCCCTACTATAGGAATGAAGTTGGTAAACTTGAAAGGTTCGGAAGAGGTTAACAAGGATCTTGCTGGGATTGGAAAATTTGAGCTTTAGGGAGAGGCTGAATAGGCTGGGGCTATATTCCCTGCAGAATCGGAGACTGAGGGGTAACCCTTGAGTGATTTATAAAATGTTGAGGAGCATGGATAAAGTGAATAGCCAGAGTCTTTTTCCCATCATAGGGGAGTCCAAAACTAGAATGCAAAGGTTTAAGGTAAGAGGGGAAAGATTTAAAAGGAACCTGAGGGGCAACATTTCCATGAAGAGGATAGTACATCGATGGAACTAGCTGCCAGAGGAAATGGTGGAAGTGTCATTTAAAAGACGTCTGCATAGGTATATGAATGGGAACAGTTTAGAGGGATATGAGCCAAATGCTTGTTCAGAGGAAATCGTTTCTTTCCAGCTATTCTAAAAACCCTTTAGTCTTCTTAAAGACATAACTAAGTTCCTTGTTATACAAAGAAATACAAGCAGATATGTACAACTTTCTTCATAATTTAAGCCTTTTATCTCCAGTCCTTTCCCTATGAATCTGCCCTGCAGCCAGTCCATTATAAGGTCATTATATGCTTCCTGAGATGCAGTGCCCAGGACTGAATGAAAAGGAAAGACTTGCATTGATAGAGAACAGGAAAAGCCAAAATGTTTCATAACCAATGGATAGTAATCACTGTTGGGTAAGAGTAAGGGTTGGGGTTGGTGAGGAAGCTAATTTTTATGCAACAATCTCCCATAAACAGCAGCATGATAGCAGCCAGTCAATGTTTGGTGTTGATCAATATCTATGACCTTGATCAAAGGATAAATAATGGTCACCACCTTGTAATAACACCCCAGGTCTTTTTTTGAAAGAATGCCAAAATGTCTATTATATCCAGCCGAGAGGATAAATAAGCCCTATGAAGGATTGTCTCTCCTGGGACAAGCATCCCAGGCAAGTTGTGTAGCTAGGGCTGTAGACAGTGCTTTAACAAAATGGTTGGAGTGGAAGGGGGGGGGAGCAGAGGTGATGGGGTTGGGAGTGACTAAGTCCTTGAAAAAGAATATGCAAGCTAACAAAGCAAATGGATAAACCGCATTTCAGGGCAGTTATATAGGCAATGAGATCCAGAGTGAGATAGGAAGGCATAGAACACGCAAACATTCTGAAAAGGCAGCAAATAGGGTCAAAGGGGTATAAAGGTAAAATTAATGGCTCTTTATTTAAATGGATATATTATTTAAAACAAAACAAATGAATTAGTACCAATAATAGACATTATTGAGAATGATCAGAGTTATTATGGACACACGGATCAAATTTGGACAATAGTATGTGATGTTTCTAAGAACAGAAAGGAAAGATGGAATAAATACAATTGCAAGAAATGGTTTTGACTTGGAAGATGTGGAATTCATATAGGTGGAGGTAAGAAATAGCAAGGGGAAGAAGACACAAGTGGGCATGTGCTATAAGCTCCTTCACAGTAGATATACAGTAAGACAATGAATAAATTAGGGATTATTGGATCCTACATAAAAAGGTTGTGGATTAATCATAGGGTGATGTTAATCTTAATGTAAATTGAGAAAATCAAGTTGGTAAAATTGACAACGAGGAAGAATTCATAGAGAGTACTCAGGAAGGTCTCTTAGAACAATATGCTCTGGATCCAATAACGAACAGTCAATTCTGGATCTTGTAATGTGCAATGGGACAGGTGTAATAAATGATCACAAAGTAAAACATCTTCTAGATATCAATGACCCACTAAAATGTATTAGAATTCTTGAGCAAGAATGAAGAAGGATAGATAAAGGGGCAGCAGAAGAAAGAATACATTTGTATTTCCAAAGGCATTCAATAAGGTACTGCACATAAGGTCACTTAATAAGAACAGAGCATAGCATTTGGGCAGAACTAAATTAGGATGAAAAAAAGGTTTGACTAAATAATCAAAGACAGAATTGAGATAAGGAAGGCAGTTCAAGATGGCAACTTGTAATGAGTGGAATGCCACAGTGGTCAGTGCTGGGGTCGCAATTATTTACAATATATATTAATGACTTGGATGCGAGAAGTGAATGGACTATAGCCAAGATTGTGGATCATGAAAATAGATGGGGAGTTAAGGATAATGCAGTGTACAAAGAGATATAACAGATTAAGTGAGTGGAAAAGGTTTGACAGGTAGAATTTAATGTGGGAAAATGTGTGGTTATGCACATTGCCAGGAAGAATAAAGGAGTTGAATATTATTTAAATGGAGAATGACTACAAAATGCCATAGCAAAGCTGGATTGGGGTCTTCGTGTATAAATCAGAAAGTTAGTACACAAGTTAAGCAGGTAACAGGGACGGGAAATTGAATGTTTTCCTTTATCTCAAGGGTAATAGATAATAAAAATAGATAATAAAAATAAAGATCAATAGTTAGACTCCACCTAGAATACAGATATCCCCCACTATTCGAATGGTCACTTTAAGCCAATCCGCTTTGACAAAAGACCTACTTTCACTAACCGAAAGAGGATTTTCACTTTAATCAGAAAGAAGTACAACAAGAGTTGTATTGACAAGCAACTTCCCCGGAACTACACTCAGCATCTCAGCATCAAGCCGCCATAGCTTTGAACTGTACCTGTGAGCATCTGTCCTTAATCTCGATTTATTTTGTGCATCCGTTAGCAAGATGTATCCGAAGGTATCCTGCACCTCCCATCACTCCAACCTCCGATGACCTTTACTATATGTTAGTGTTAGTTTAGGTTTTAAGTGGCATTTGGTATGATTTGGTAGCTTATTTTTTGGGTCTGGGAACACTCAAAATTTTTCCCATCTAAATTGATTGTAATTGCTTTCTCGCTTTATGCCATTTTAGCTTACGAACAGTTTCATAGGAACACTCTACTTTCATACAGCGGGGGACACTTGTACCTCCTATATCTCATGGTTTTTTGCACCAGTCCTACAGCCAGACTTGACCTTACAATCTTCTGTCTCAAGACTGTAGAGCTGGAAAAGCACAGCAGGTCAGGCAGCAACCGAGGAGCAGGAGAATCGACGT
Organism: Chiloscyllium plagiosum; assembly: GCF_037043375.1. Taxonomy (NCBI): domain Eukaryota; kingdom Metazoa; phylum Chordata; class Chondrichthyes; order Orectolobiformes; family Hemiscylliidae; genus Chiloscyllium; species Chiloscyllium plagiosum. The sequence continues at coordinate 115,276,601 of NW_028270144.1, read as the reverse complement.
TTCGGGCATAAGCCCTTCGTCAAGACTGAGGCTTGTGGTTCTGAGCTGCGAAATAAATGGGAGAGGGTGGGGTTGGAGGGAAGGTAGATGGAAAAGCGATAAGTGGATGAAGGTGAGGGAGAAGGTGATAGGTCAGAGGGTGGAGTGATGGACAGGTCCAGAGAGCAGTGCCACGTTGGAGGCTTGGGACTGGGGTAACGTGGAGGGAGGGGAAATGTGGAAATGTTGAAATTCACATTTATCCCGTGTGGATGCAGGGTGCCAAGGCAGAATATGAGGCATTCCTCCTCCAAGCATCCAGTGGTAACGGTTTGGCAGTGGAGGAGGCCCAGGACCTGCATGTCCTTGACGGAGTGGGAGGGGCAGTTGAAGTGTTCTGCCACGGGGCGGTGGGGTTGGTGGGTGCGGGTGTCCCAGAGATATTCGCTGAAATGATCCGCAAGAAGGTGTCCTGTCTCCCCGATGTAGAAGAGACCACACCGGGTGCAACGGGTGCAGTAGATGACATTGGGAGAGGTATAGATACATTGCAATCCTTACAATCTTCTAGCTGATAGAGTTGACTGGGACCAATCAAATGGCCCAAAGCTGAAACTGCAGAAAGCTTTGCAGGTCTAACCAGAGCTCTGCACAGCTGCAACATAAACCTCACCCTCTTTACATTCCCAACCCATAAGATTAAGATCTATACGCTCTTTAATTTTTGAACTAGTTTTCGTATCAGACCAGTGGTCTTTGCAATATGTTTGATTGGACTCCTAAATCCAGCACAGTTCCCCAGTGCAGGTGTGAAAATTAATATCACTATTCTCGGGTGAGGGGACAAGTAAAAAATATCTGCTGCCTCTTTGTCTTGATGCAGACACAATTATGGGATGATGTGGTATGGGCTCAGGTGAGGACTAGATCTGTGATTCGCTCACTAGACTCACATACCAGCGCAAAATAACTAAATCCAGTAAAAGGCAAAGTTTGAGGGAAGCAGGTAAATAAAGTTGTAGGCAAGGTCACATGATTATGTCCTATGTCAAAACACAATCAATGTCATCTGATGGTGCTGTGGCATTGTAATTCTTATCTACTTGGCTTTAATGCACGAACTGTTATTATATCTGGGCCAGAAAATCTGGGTTCAAGTTCCACCTTCCCTGGAGCTGTGTCCAAACAGGTTGATTAAAAACAATTATGTTGTCTGGTAACTTTCACTCTATGAATAGCTCAACCGTGATTGAACCTGAAATAAATCCTTGTGCATATGTGTGTGTGTTTGCATGTGAAATGCTGTTTGCTTTCAACTTGTACATAAATATCTGATTTGATTTGATTGGAGTCAGGCTTTCCCACCCTACAATCAAAGTCATACAGATGTATTATAAATCATAAACCCACCACTCTGAAACTCGACTTGGACTTGCTGTTTCAGTCCAAGAGAGTCTGGAAGTAGTTACCATTGCTGAGGTGTTTGGTTTCTTAAATGGAGCTAATGAGTCTTGATGAGCTGTTGAGTTGCGGAAAGCAACATAAAATTATAGATTCATAGAGCCATTTTATAGCACATAAAGAGGCCCTTCAGCCCATCATGTCTGCACTTGTCATCAAGCATTCATCTGTACTAATCCCATTTTCCAGCATTTGGCCAATAGCTTTGCATGTAATGGCATTTTAACTGTTAATCTAAATAGTTATTAAATGTCCTCAGGGTTCCTGCCTCCACCACCCTATTAGGTACTGAGTTCCAGATACCCATAACTCTCTCATGAAAAAAAATACTCAAATCCCCTCAAAGTCTCCTACCTGTACCTTAAAGCTGTGCCCCTGTTAATTGGGAGTAACGTTTTTCCCTATCTACATTCCTCTGTCCCTCAGAACTTTGTACACTTCAATCATGTGCCCCCTCAGTCTTCTTTCCTCTGAGCAAAATAGCATCAGTCTATCTTGTCTCTCTTTATATCTGATTTTCTCTAGCTGAGGCAACAATGTTGCGAATCTCCACTGCACCTTCTCTAGTTCTCCAGCAGTTCTCCAACTTTGGCTTAACTAATGGTATATACAGCACTTATCAGTATCTCCTTGCTCTTATATTCAATGCCTTGACTAATAAAGGCAGTCATCCCAAATATCATCTTAAGCACAATATCTACATGTCCTTCTGTCTTCAAAGATCTATGAACATATATAACAAGGTCCCTCTGACCTTTTGTTTTTCCTAGGGTCCTATCACTCATGCCTTCTTTGAATAACATTAATCAAGTAGGATTCAGAGAGACAGGAAGAGCAACGGTGTTTGTATTATGAAAAATCTCCGATTGTTAAAAGTTACAGGAATGAGACTCCAGGATTGTGAATGTTAATTTTCAGTGCCAGTTAGGAACATTGAGTGGGAAAGTGGCACTGAGGGCGATGAGCCATGTTCTAATAGAATGGCAGAGCACGTTCGATGGGCTGAATGGCCTTCTTCTGATCCTTTTGTTTACTTGCAATTTGGCCGCTCAAAATCACCGAGCATTCTGCGGCAAGTTGAGCTCCGATCTACCACATTAAGTGCAGGAACCTTGCGTTATTCCAATAGCGAGGCAGGCAATGTGACCTGGTCAGTGGACGGATAACGTCAGAACATTGTGTCTCGGAGCAACTTCTGTCTGCACGTCTACCCCGCGCCTGGAGTCGCATCGTTGTTTGTACATAAATATCAATGAATGTTTGAACCTCGCCTTCATTTTAACACTCGATCCTGGGTATTACGCAACACTAGAGGTAGCTGACGACAGCTTAGTCAAAATTCCATGTCATTTGGATTTGCCCTGATGTCAGTTATTCTCAAAGTGGAACGAATGTCCCTTCATTTATTAGTATCACAAATTCGTGGTCTTCTCTATCAATGTTCATAACCATCCACGACTTTAAATGCAAATTAAACCAAACTACAGTTCAGGGGAATATAATCTCAGCTGTAGTTAAATTACTTTTCTTCAAATGGAGCAGGTTTTGTACTTTATTCTCCCCCATTTTAGCACGGTCTGGTTAAGACTAAGGTGCTGGGATCTAAATGTGTTTTTTTTTGGGAAACTCAAAATAAAAAAGTTTGAAAAATTACCTCTGAATAGAGACATTAAACACACACCAGGCGTCCAATTTGTAGATCCGGCCCCTCTGAATGCGTTTTAAAGTTAAAATGAGTGAGCCAGTCACACCCCAAGGACAGAATCAAACAGCAGTTGTTAATGTGCTGGGACACTATCGCCAACAATTAAACTAATGTGGTCATTTGTGTTGATTTGACTGGAAGATGAGAGGTTTGTCTCTGGCACGCAGCAGGAGTCATGGTAAGTGGCAAATGGCCACGAATGAAGTTGGAAACAAGTAAGGGAGAAATATTTTTAATGCACAAAAAATGCAATCACGTGGCATTTTGGAACTCGTACTTTGGAAGAAGAATCTGCGGAGCAGGCTTCACAGTGGATTGGCCTTAGTGCGTTCCATGTCATAGTCTGTAATCCATTTTAGTAAGATGTATTAATTTGTTTCGTTCCCCGATTTTTTTAATGACATCAACGACTGCTTCTCAAAAACGAAAGTATTTCACAGGTATACAGAACATATTTGCCAAACAACTTGCTTGAAAGTGACGTAAGATGACACGTTATTCAGAACAGAAACAAAAACAGTGGACGTGAGTTTACACTGGGGTGAATTGACCGCTCTGAATTTGCCCAACAAAACCAGAGCAGAATAGACTATCTAGCGTACACTGCTGCTCAGATACAGCGGCGTTCAAAGTTACCATTCTACTCCCAAATTCTCAACTGAATGGTGTGCATTTCTCCTTACTGTTCGTTGGGAACCAGTAATAAAAACAATTTAAAAAGGATCAGGTTTAGATTGAAGTCTGTGTACACATTTCTATGAACACATTACCAGACCAGCGGAGTATGGAACTGCTGAAAAAAAGAACGGAGGAAAAGGGGAAAAAGAATGAATGTAAAAATTAGTAAAATTGAACAAGGGAGATTAAGCGTCTCAAAAAAATGATTGTTACACGTTGTACAAATATTTTAAATTTTATTTGCAATTTCCACATGTACAAGTTGTACATTCATAATATGGGTGATCCAACAAAATACACTCTGGACTCTAAGTTATAGAACTGTGTTGTAAATCAGAACGTGGAGGCATGCTTGCAAATCATCACAAAACGAATACATTTCTTCAGTCTGCTGTACCATTAGTTTTAACCTGTATTAAACTTACAATGATTGTGTTGGTTGAAGTTTCAATATTATTAATTATCTGCATCCCTGAAATGATTTTTTTTTGTAAACTCCAATTTTTGTTATATTTAACATTACAGATCACACCTGTCTCATTCAGAAATTTGCAAAGCAAAGGTTGAAAATATAAAAATAAACGCAAAGCAACGTGACATTTACACACGACATAATAAAATATATCACATTTATAAAATTTTAAAGTACAAGAAATAAATAAAAAAAAGAAATCGCTCATGTGCTGGGTTATAACAGTGCAGCGGATCTGCGTCTGCAGGGAATCTGGCAATTAACAGAAGCAATGGCGGTATGTAAGTTGTGTCAGGTTGTGACGCGATGACTTTATTACACTTTACCATTCACACTGACCTGTAGGAAGTCATGTCTGACACATTTGTCGAGCTTAGCTCCAAGAGTTATGGCACATAATCGATCCCCCACCCACCCCTGTACCCACGCCTCCCCCTCCCCGCCCACCCCAATTAAAAATTTCCACTAAGGTCCTTCCATTGTCCTGTAAAGGTACGCATTTGGCTCTGATAGTGAATTTGGCGATGATATGGGCAACTCGCCAGTTCCTTGTGTCCATAAGGACGAGATAGTTGCCCTTTCTCTAGTTCCTACGAGACAACTACTTCTGCTATTTATAGTATTGCACTTTACTGCACCTTTAACTGCATCGCACCGTAACTCCAAGACTGTTTCACTGTAACATGGAAATACTGTAGATTGTATCCTCTACCATCAAATCCCAACAACGACAGAGTCTAAACCTACACTGTACCCGTTACTTCAGACAGGGCTTTTTTTGTTGTTATTAATTTCATTTAGCAATCCACCAGGCTGTTTATCCTTCGTTCATCTTCCTCCGTTCGTTCCCTCCACTTTGCTGTAAACAATGTTTAAAAATCGGTTGAAAGGTCCCGGTCTGAGTCGCTTGTCATTGTTTTAATCTGCGTGTGTGTACGTATGTATATTGTTCCACATTACAAAGTGACTGGAACAAGAAACGGTCGTCTGAAAACAGGTATCCAGAAATCGAATCAAAATTTTTTCAGGTAATTTCGAGTCCATCAAAGGAAGGGGTTGGGGGTGGGGGTTGTCGAGTTCATTTATTGCTGTTTCCTACATAAAAGTGTCTCCAGAAACGAAATTAACCCAGTTAAGTCTTCTGTTATTTTAAGTATCGGGCACACAATTACAGAATTCCGCATCCATAATGAAGTCCACAGAAGTTGCATTTGTTCGTAAATGTGTTTTCTGTTATGTAGTCCATCAGCACTTGAAAGAGTTTTATCTGCCACCTTCTGATAAGCTGTGCATTGAGGTCTGCATTCAGTTTTATTCATATCTAATGGAGACCGAGAGAGAAAGAGAGAGAGAGAAATAAAGAGAGAAGAACGTGGTATTGAAATGGAGGCCAGCCCCAGACAGGTTATCTTGGCGTCATCCTACTGACCTTTACTGTTGGTCAGTTTCCATCAGGGAATGAGGGGATGGAGGGGTGAGGGCATTGAAATCTGAAGCCCACCGAGTGGAGGAGCAGGAATGGCAAGTCTTCAACCGCGAGCCAGGGAGCTCACACTGGCAGTGTCCCTACCTTTGAGCTGGGAGACATGGGCTCAAGTCGCAGCTACTGCAGAGGAGTGTCTGAACGTTTCTGGACAGGTTGATGAGGGAAATCTTCATGCCTCGGGCCAGGGTCAAGTCTTCTCTTGCTTTCCCCCAAACAGGTTGGCCATCTGTCAGCAAATCTCGCGGGGATTTTAGTCTATCTGTGCACACAGAGGGGACAGCACCGATATTGGCTTCTGCAGAAACGTGTGTGCATGTGCGAGAATGAGATGCACAACTGCCAGTTTGGGCTTTGCCCCAATTGCAAGTTAATTCTCCCCTCTGGTGCCAGCCGCGTGGGGGTTCTTCTTGTTGCAAGGCTCTTTCTGATTTAGACGGTAGAGTGGGGTATCACCCTGTTTGCCACTGTGTTGAGGTGGAGTTGAGGATTGACGTTGGGTGGGTGAGGGAGTGATGGAGGGCTTGTGTGTGTGTGTGTGTGTGTTTTATTTTCTTGCCTTCTTTTGTGTGTGTGTTTTAGAAATGCTCTGGAAAGCCTGGCACGGTGCTGCTGCCACTGGCGGCGTCCGGGCTGTGCATCATGTAGTGGAGCTGGTGGTACTGCTGCAGGAGCCTCTGCAGTTGGCAGCTTTGGCACCGCGCCCCAGCCGGGCACTGGGGGTGGTGCTGGCGGGACTCCGGGGGCCCCGGCCCGGCTGATTGTCAGAGGCCCAGCGCCTCGGCGTGCTTGCGGGCTTTGAGCCTCAGGTCGGCGATGCTCGAGTTCTTGCTGCTGGTCTTGACGGCGGCGGCGGCGGCGGCAGCGGCGGCGGCCGAGGCGGACTCGGCGATCGAGGCGATCTGCAGCCCGAACGGAGGCGGCGGGAACATCAGGTACGGAGCATGCGCCGCCAGGTGGTGGTGGAGGTGCGAGTGCGCGTGCGCTACGCCGTCCAGCTGCAACTGCGCCTGAACCTACGACGATAGAGAGAGAGAGAGAGAGGAAACTTGGGTTCATTTTTGCTTCTGCCAACTCGCTCTCCTCCCCACCCCCTAGTATGAAGACTGAGACATAGTCAAACCCAACTGAGCATGAGTATCGACCTTTTGAGGTTGCCATCTTATTTTGGCCCCAACGGAGATAAAAGAGGAAAATTGGGCTCATCTCTCCTCTACTACTTCACTCTCCTCAATCCAATACACCCCCCTCCGCCCCCACTCCAGGATGAATATTGAGACAGGGTAAAGCTTAACTGAGCCTTAGCCGCAGTCTTTATGCGTTGTTGTCTTAATTTGGTCCTTGCGCTGATAAAGAGATGGAGAGAGGAAAATTTGAGTTAATTTCTGCTTCTGTCACTTCGCTGTTCTCATGCCACCCACCCACCCATCCCCAAATCCAGGATGAATATTGACACGAAGTAGAGCCTAAGTGGACATTGGCCGCTGTCTTTTGAAGTTGTCTCAATCTGGCTCCTATGAAATAGAGAGACGGGAAAATTGGGCTCATTTCTGCTTCCACGTTGGTCTCGTCAACTTCCCTTCCCCCACCCCACCCCCGGATGGATGTTCAGACAGGGTAAAAACCTAACTGAGCATTATCAACAGCCTTTTGAAGCTGCTTTCTTAATTTGGTTCCAAAATAAGTGCAAACCTGCTGATACTATATCCAATTATCCCCCTCTCTGGAGCGCCCATCCCTAATTGCTCACCAGTCCCTTCCAAAAGGATGCTGTAAAAGAAACGGGCCCACTTTCATGTCTAAATTACAGGCGACAGTCCAAGGACTTCCTACTGGTAATAGTCTAGTGTTCACGGTGTCGCTTTGAAACCCCACAATTTCGACACAAATCCATTCAAAGAGATTACTGTAGCATTTAGAGGCCTGTGATTTTCCCCATCGCCATAGTACCCATTTTTAAAAACAACAGAAGGCGAGTTAGGCAGCTCAATGCTGCTAGGCATAGCTCGTGGGCCAGTTGATTGATAGGGCAACACAATGGTTCGGGCAAAGTGTTTAACCTGCCTCCCTCCTGTACTATTGAGGACTGTCCCCTTATTTTGATTTAAATGTCGAATTATATAATCGGCAAAAAAACAACAATCCGTAAGCGAACGTGAGTGACACCTTTTGGCAACTTGCAATGTCCCCAGTAAAGTTTACACCTTGACCGCGCGCTGTTAGTTCCCGCAAAAATAGTGTTGGATCTGTGTCAGAGCGGCCCAGAGATAGTCTCAGCCGGTCCAAGGGGTTTGTGGGCCACTCTCATTCGCTCCAATTACGCGGAAGTCTGGATCTAATCATAATCCTGACCCCAGTCAAACGTCCTCTTTGTGCTGGTCGTTGGTAGAGAACTGTCTCTCCACTGGCCTGTACAAAGCTCCAACGAGAAATTCATTGTCCCAGCAGTTTCTTTGCAGTCTGTTGTTCGGAAATTGCAACACTTCGTTAAATTTCTGCAAAGAAATTGTGGGTTTCCGTGTTGTTGCAGGGGCTGCAGGGGAAGGGAGAGACATTAGTGACATTCCTGATAACTCCAGTGAGGCCGGATAGACGGTGGGGGTGGGAGTGGGGGGGTCACTTTGGGATGTCCCATCTGTATAACGCTGTACATTGGAATTGCTGACGGGGCGAGGGGAGGGGGGAGTGGGGGAGGGGGGGAGGGGCGTTGCGAACTATCCCACTCCCTCAACAGCCGAAGCATAAGAACTGCGGAGTAAGACAGTTACTCCGCCACTCTGGAATGTCTTTCGCTTATCAGACCGAGAGGAACTCGACGCAAATTATTTATAAAATACAAAAGCCCGCAGAGTACGGCTTGTGTCCTGTCAAAACAGAAATCGGGTAGACTGCCAGAAGTCATGTAATTTCATCACTGTGCAATAACCCGACTGTCCCACATAGTCTTACAGCCTTGAACGCTTGAAAGCGCCATTCAGCCAGTTCACACAGTTAAATACAACACCTGTTGGAAAGGCATCCGCAATGCTCCCATGTTCACGTATGGAGCAACACGGCACGCGTCTAAATGGCTTCCCGTTCCTAATATTACTCCTGGTGAATATAAGAGAGAGAGAAAGATAATATTAATGTCGTGTCATTTGATTGCAGTTTATAAGGGGACAATATTACAAAACATGGCGGGGGGAGCAGATTCCCTTTTTACATTCAAACCAATGAGATGCGAATATTCGCCGTCAAAGTTTTCAAATGATTGAATTACACAAATTCAACACTTCCTTGAACTTTCCGCCGGCATACGCTCAAGTTTCCCATTTCTCGCCCTGACCTTGCTATGATTTCGACAGTTTGGCGGTAGCTGTTGATCTAACCGTGGGTGCAATTCACACACACGCACACATACCCAGGCATATTTACCGTCAGTGCGCCCCTATTTCTTTACCCCCTTGTGTGTTTGTTTTTGTTCCAGGATATTTCCTGTATTTTAAAGAGGACACATGAACTGCGGCTGGAGGGGGGAACTTTTCTTTTGTATTTAAAAGGGATTACTGTCTGGCGAATTAAACCGCTCTTCATTCCTTTATATTTCGGTCAGAACTCTCCCGAACAGCATAGGGACGTTGCTACGGTCATTCGGCTGTTTAAAGAGAACGCACCCCACCCCCGTTAAAGCGAGAATAGGCCCCTGAATAACCGAAACAAAAACAGAAACTACCGGAGAAACTCGGCAAGCCGAGACCCATCTGTAGAGAGAAAGCAGAGTCAATATTTCAGGTCCATTCTGAAGAAAGGTCATTGAACCAAATCTTTGACCCTACTCTCTCTCCACAGATACTATCAGACCTGCTCAGTTTCTCCAGCATTGTTTTTGTTTCAAATCTTCAGCATCCCCGATTGTTTTATTTCACCCCGAATGACCGAGTCTGCCGAAGATATTGGGAGATAATACCTTTATGCATTTGATTTTCTTGTTTCCGACATTTTGCTCGCCTGTTCTGGAACCAGACCTGAGGAGAAAGAAGAGGAATTTTAAAATGAAATCTGCCGTGCGAGGCGAATCGATAAACTTTTAACTCTGATCTGGGTTGCCACCTGCCAAAGACGGATAGGCAGCGCTCCGTGTAGCCGTCTCACTAATGTGGAGTAGAAATGTCAGTAATGTAATGAGAATGCGCTGTTATTCCTCACGGCCTTTCAATAACAAAAATCCTACTGTCGGAAAGGAGCGCGACCTAGATTAGTTTGTTGTCTGAGCGGAAAGCCAGTACATAAACAAACGTCGGTTACACAATTCGTAATGTGCCGTTCCCTGACAACCGTGTGTCTTTTTTGGGGGTAGGGGGGAGGTGGTGATAAGCAGTTGTTTCTGTTTTGTTCGGCAATGGCCACTTCTCTCAATCAACCAATCCTGATAGCATCTCTCGCAAAAGAAAGACATCTCTATCCTTTGATCTTTGCAACATTTGCCGAACGATCAAGCGGTTAATTAATATTAATTGCATTTCCTAGATCAAATATACCTCCAAGCTCTCTTTAATTACTTTAATAATGGTCATTTGGAATGGTATAATTAGTGCACACACAAGAACTTCAAACGGCATTGTTTAATTACCCCAGGTACCTCCACGGTATTCTGCAGTGTGGTGTCAGCTCACTGAAGCGGATTTTCGATTTGAAGTGTGGACGTGATCGCTAATGTAAACACGGGGACAACGCAATGCATGCTTCTACTGGCATTATGGGGGTGATATGAGCCATGCTTGGACCCGAAACGTTAACTGATTTCTCTCTACAGATACTGCCAGACCTGCTGAGCTTTTCCAGCAATTTCTATTTTTGTTTGTCTCCCTTTCACAAGTCTGTTAGTCAGTACTTCGATACCCTCAGCTCCGTAACACGGGCGTAAGCCCTTTGCTACACACGCCACAAATTTTCAAGCAAAACCAAATGTCGAAAAGGTCCCTAAAGTGTGTTAGTGAGACGCCTAACATCGGCTGAAAGCGGCGCCGGAATCAATCCCAGCCAAGCACATGTCAAACTGACGTGAAATTGTTTTTTTTGGGGGGGGGGGGGGGGGGCAAGGGCGGGGGCAGCGGTAGAGGGGTTGGGAAGAGGGTGACTTCGAGCACCCCAGGAGAATCAATCCGGTAACCCGGAGTCTAATCTCTCTGCATGGGGGAGTGAGCTGTGGATGCAGGGAAGGGAAAGTGGAAAGGGGTTTTGCGGTTTAATGGCTCCCCAGCGGATTTTGCTTTAAGAAAGCGGCAAAATAAAAGTTAAGGGGAAGTTTGAGACAAACATCCAACCGTCCGAAAATGAAATTTAGGCAGAAAAGGGGGCCGCGTTAAAACATAGAACTGAACCGTTTAAATGCTTGAAGCGTCCCAGTTACTCCTGGGGACGACAGGCATGGATATAAGGGGCATATGCAAACCGGGCGATAGGGCTGTCGAGCGAAAGCATTAGGTTAAACCTCGGGAGATAGTCAGATCAATTACAATTAGAGCACCAATGTCGATTCCAAATATGTTAAGTTAAAACAACTACAATGTTTGCAGCCCGCTTTCACACAATCAATTCTTTATTAAGCACCAGTAAACGCTACCCGTTGGAAACGGTGGTAATATGATTTCTTTTTGATTTCCATTAGCGACAGTGAATAATGACATTTAATTTAGGCCTGCGCCATAAACGAAAATGTATTATATGTAATTGAATTACCGGCTGGCCCTTCACCGCTCTCATAAGTTTAAATTACCCAGTGACAGATGCCTGGTGCGCCTTGCTAACCGAGCAGGGTTAATAATCTGCCGCAGTCCCTCCGAGTTAGTGAGCATGGACTTGTGTTACGGTTACTGCTGTTGTCCCCTGTCCTTTCCCCGGCACTGACACTTCCACCATCTGCTTCTTTGCCTCCTCCTCCTCCACCACAATCCCCCTCCACCCCATGGATCCGCAAAGTTGTCTATTAGCCTAGTCCCACACAGCACCTGAAAACAGACAGCCACCGTGCACCTTGACTGGCGGTTTCAGTCCCGCTAAGTAAGCTTTAAGACACAAATTTGTATGTTTATATGATAGGACCACTCTCCCCACAAAGAACCGGATAAGATTGTTGTCTCCTTACTCACCCGTCCCCCTATTTAGCCTAAGAAATAACATCGTCACTAATAGGCGTTATATTTTTTCAGTACAGCTAGCCCAATCTAATCTCTTATCTGTCTCCCTCTTCACCCGTCCACTTACTTTTTCTCTCTCTGTTCCCCCGAAATTTCGATTTAAAACGCAACTCGTCTGCAAGACTACGAGTGCCCAGAAAAGTCTCGCCTGAAGGCTTCCTTGAGCACCTGCAATGTGTACTGAAGTTTTTGGCCCTGCCCTGGCCTGTGCCAGCCTCCAGGACATCCTAACACCCAGGATGTTCAGGAGGGCTTACTTCACTAGCCAACCACTCTCAGTCAATGAACCGACTCGACTACAAGATGGAAGAACTGACATCTGCGCGTTCCGACTCGAGATATTCACATCAATCAGTATGAGTTTGTTTTGCTTTGTCTCTTTGTAAATCAATTTATTGGAAAATTGTTTTATCGCGTGGGACTTGACCTCAGATAAACACTTTGAGATCTTCAGATAAGTGCAACTCTTTTCAAATAAACACAACTAAGTTTTATCTGGAAGTCACGCCATCCCGCTGTTTTGATCTGGAAACAGTGAGTGAACAGTTATGGCAACAGAAATACAGACTTAGAAACAAACACCCTTCTGTTAGTCTTTTACCTGAAATCCAACTTCATTCACAGTATTGAGGGTAATTATATTTCAAGGTTTACTGCTGGTAAATTACAGGGCTAACTGGTGTGTGTGTTTATGTGTGTGTGTGTTTGTGTATGTATGTGTTAACCCAGGTTGCGTCCTCCTGTATTTTAAACTCCTAGTAATGAATCTCCCTCACCTGTACCCTAGCTTCGGACAGCCCTAGTCTCTGACTCAATTCCTCTCTCATAAAGGCGTCCGGATAGTGCGTCTCATCGAAAAGTCTCTCCAGTTCATTCAACTGTTCCAGTGTGAAGTTGGTCCGGCTCCTCCTCTGCTTTAACTTTGTCTGGCCGTCCTCGTCTTCCGATTTCACATCCTCTCTCTTCTCTTTACATTCATAAATACCTGCAAAGAGACCATGTCATTTCGTGAAACTGGCGAAGTGAGGGAAAGGAAAATGCACATGCAAAACTGTACCCACCCTTCAGCGTCAAACCGACCGAATGATCCAACCTCGATATCCTTGAATCCTAACTGTAACTATATTATTTTCAGGCCATGCCATTTGCGAGTAATTTACTTAAACATTCTTAAATAGTACTTCACTGTCTTCCCACAGCTCCTAGGGCAGCTTTAGCTCGTGTAGAAATTCTGGTCCGAACGATAAATTACTGTTCTATTGACGATGCATTGGGTCAATTAAATGATAAGCACCGCTTCCTTCTCGATAATCGTTGAACATTAGTTTATACATATGTATTTAAAACACTCCCTGCTCAGAACTGATACAGCAGCCTCAAACCTTGCCCCAAATCTTTTATTTCAGTGTGGCTTCTGTCTAATTTGATTGCTCTTTCCCGAGATCTAAGTCACACGACAGAGGCCTACATAAGGAATGTAGCCTCTTTAATAAAAAGAAAACAGTAAGGGTCTCATTGCTTTTCAGAGTGACTAAGGGGCGGATGGAGGGGAAAGTGTATCACCTATAAAATGCCTGGCTGACATTTTATTTCTACAAGAACAAAGCCGCGCAGACAAGCTAACTCTATGTTCCAATTAAAGTAGCATAAACAGGCGTGAAGATTTGCCATGTTTTTTCTCTCTCCTGTCATTACCCGCACAACATAATCTTTGATCACTGCTAGTGCCAAACGGTATTTGTATTTCAGTTTCTTATACAACACGAACACTTCCAACTGCCAAACACTGTCAGGCTGCTGAATTCTAATAGCCAGAGATAGCTATGGCAGTTTCACCAGCCCCTGTTGGTTTTCCATCGTATCTGTGTGACACAGTGCAGAATGTCCAGGCAATTGACCCAAATCATCATTATCTGAATGCCAACTTTTTTATTATTATGTTTGGTTTCACCACCCTTAGAATCTGGATCCATTTTACCGACCATTCAAATTCAGCTGTTGCATATGCAGGAACGAGAGGTACAGCGATCACTGTCCTACAAGCAAACGGGACGGGGGCGATTGCTCTTTTATTCCATTAAATAGTCTATTCGGCCGGGAAATTATGTAAGTGTGTTTCTACATTAACAGTTGAGTCATTAGAAAACTTCCAGCCTTGTCTGGACATGACCTTTCCAAATTTCAACCGAAAACATTATGTGCAAATAGGCAAACTTTGACCATTTTAACAGCTCCAAGATTATAATACAGGCGACGCGTAAAAACATTGTTTTCTTGATGTTCAATTTAGGAAGATTTAAACCTCGTCTTCCCTTCTCTCCCGACCTCTCTCGCAAAATGTAACACTAATAATTTAATTCAACAGATTGACTGCATTTATTTTTGTTTATTCCTTTGCGGTTGGATTCATTAATTCAACAAAAAAAACTTATGTATGCACCCGATTATTTATCCTGGTCTTATACATTGTACACTGGCCCAGCCTTTCACCCTTCGTATTAAGTGTTGTTTATGATAAAACCGGGGATGTATTTGGTGAATATAATTTCTGCGAATATAATCCGATGTCAGCAGCTATTATATATATATATATTTAATACCCAACGAATCTAAGAAGTTCATAATGATTTAGTGGAGAGGGGAATAGCGTGTGTCTATGGAAACAGGATGAGGTGGGGAGGAACAGAAAGTAGATTTAATGTTAATAAAGTGAATTTTACCTCTGAAACTCATTAACGTGTTTTTGTTTAAATTTAGCTGGAAGGTGAGAATCGCGAAAGTGTCATAAGAAATGCTTTGATCTTTCAATATCCTGTCTTGCCACGGCTCCTTGTTTATTTAACCCCAGGTTTTCCATAACGACGTTAGCGGGAGCTGAAATCCGAGACTATTACAAAATGAATCTGCCCCGTGTCTTCCCTGAACTGTATGAATCATAATAAGGCATCCTCTACACCGACAGAGATTGCTTCGGCTGTTTTAGCTCTCCCGAGAATGCTGCTCATTCCATCATGCTAGGTAATTGCATTAGGATGGGATTTCATGGCATCATTTCTTTCAAGTCACTGTCTTGAATTCACAGCACATATGAATAGCAATAAAAAGCGCCAGGACATACTGTTATTGCCTTTCAATTGAATAAAGCTGAAATATTAATATATAGATGGGACAGAATGAATCTGGCATACAATACCAAGCGCATTTAAATGCACTATTTAACACCGAGGGTTAGATTTTTTTATCACACAATCGCCGTTATGCATTTGGACATTTTTTCCCAAGGATTTCGCCTTTTTTAAAACACACGTTGCGTCTGTATTGTTGACATCCGTAACCAGACCTTATGGAAGAGCTGAAATATATTTGTTATATATAAAACAATGACTTAAGAGTCTGCCAATGATTTAGGCTTTACTTGGGAATTCAGTTTTCGAATGAAGTAATCGAATCTTATGAACTAAATGGTAATATGGTTAGCCTAGTCTTTGCAGTAAGTGTCCATGTGCATCTTGCAGAGTCTATTAACCGTACACATTCGGTTTAACGACAGTACTGTTTAATTGCAACTAGAATCCAATTCAAGTAAGCAATGTGCCTTTCTCGCCGCCTGAGCCCGAGATTTGGCCATTTACGAATTCCAAACCATCCCTTTTTCCATAATCGAAAGAGCTCTTTTTGAAAATCACTGGGGTTTTTTTTTTAAGTCAGCGAATTCCGGGTTTGGCGGCCGGGGAGAAGGATTAATGTTTGTGTTTTAATTTTCCCCAATCTCTCAGCCTGAACGCGGAATGGTCCTTGCCTCGCCAGGAACAAGGAGAGAGAGAGAGAGCGCTGGGTTTGTTTGGAAGAATATCACATTGGAGGGGTGGGTGGGGGAGGGCAAATGAGGCAGAATATTGAGAGAGTTGCCCCGATTGAGGGCATTTTCCAACCCTCAGATGGCGTGAGGGGTAGAGGGAGCGAGTTCTAAGGTAGAATCCCACGGCATTCTCCCATATTTGTCAAAGTCTTTCCTTTGCCCTAAACAGTTAAAGGGAGCAGCCAGCAGTCCGCTCTCCTCCCTCCTGGCCTCCCTCCCCGACCCAGGGATGAATTGGAGCGAACTTTTTGTTTTGCTTTTGTCTGTCTCTGCAGGATTTACAGAGGGTGTTGCGAGGAATCGATGCCCGGTCCTTTCCCGTCTAAAGCCTCGGTAAACAGGCCGAGAGAAATGTTCCGTGCTCTCTTGAAGTTTACTCGGCATGAATTCACCTACTGGTTACATTTATGGCTAGCACACACACACACAAAAGAAACAGCTGCCTACCTTCAGAAGTTCTGGCGGAGTTCAAGTCTTTTACTTTTCTCGTTCTCGTTGTCCACATCCTTGTAAACGTGTGTTGTGCAATGGCTGGTGTCAGTGATCTCTTGGCAGCTGGAATCTGAGCCACTCAGTTCCCTGGATCGAGCTAGCCCGCTCTCCAGAACTTCCCGATACGTGATCGCCTCTTTCTTATCCTTGTTTTTTTGCTCGAAAGATTTAGAGACGAACGCCGTTAGCTCCTCCATGGTTAGCTCGCCCGCTCGCTGATCTTTTAAATATGTATATATCTCCCCTTCTGTGTACAAACAGCCTCCGAGCCGGCGGTAAGAGAGTAAAAAAAATCCAGCCCCCACGCACTCTCCCTCCCTCCCTCCCTCCCCCCCCCCCAACCACCCCGTTCCCTCCTTCTGTCCTCAATGTGTTTGCAATGATGCCTTGTTATTTTGCTAACCACCTTGTTACATGCTGTTGGGAGGGGTGTTGGCGGAGGGAGATCGGGCCCTGGTGTTATGTGTTACTATTTGAGATCAGAGTATTTATACTTGGCGATCAGAACCCACCTCCCACTCCCAACACACACACATACACCCCCCCCCCCCCCCCCCGCACACACACCTCCATCTCCTCGGCAATTATTCACTTGAATACGTCTCAGACGCGTGGATCATGCAACCTGTATACCTCCTCCCCTCCACCGCCCCCAACCTCATCCCAACTGTTCTCTCGCTGTCGCTAATCCAGTAACCGAATAGGATTCTTTTAATTCAATTACAACCCTATTATTGCTCTCCCATTACTTAGGTAAACACCCGAGACGTGCGGCAACTGTTTACGTAGGGAAATCACTGCAAGTCACCGCCTTCAGTGGCAACCGATCAAACTAAACTCACCAGCCTCACGATTGCAGAACGCTGGTGGGTTCGGGGAGGGGGCTGTGCAAATAGCTTAATTTTAATACATTTAAGAAAGGTTTAACATGTCTAGGCCACCTGTCTATCTAATGCACGCACAGAGGACAGCAAAATCACTGTGACTTTTACATTCATCATTCATCCAAATGCGATAGAGTTGTTTTACATGAAAATATAATACTGTTGTTTATATATCTATATACATTCGACAGTTCGATTGCAAATTATTGTGTTCTGGTATTTGATATCTTGCTTAATTTTACAAATCTGCTCTGATGCGACTGGTTTTTAAATGCATATCTCATATTTACCTTCTATCCAATTATATAATGGTCACATTAGATAATTTTGTTTATGGACATCACTTGTTAGTAATCCTTCAGAATGAGTGTCTGTCAGCTATTAATTGTATCAAAATATATAAGGCGGCTGTGGTTATGCAGAGTGTCTAGGTCCCTGGGTAACTGCTCAGTCTCTGCAGGCTCATAGTTTAAGGAGGCCAACGACCCCGAGAGAAGCGAGCATCTCATACAATTATTAATTTTTCTCTTGGTGAATGACTGTTGTCATACTTAAATCACACATATCGAACGAGATAAAGGTGGTGACGAAAGAAAATAATGTTTGCAATAAGAGAGTTACTACTTCAAAAAATAAATAGAACCGTTCCCCAAATTTGTCGAAATGTTACGACGTGCATTTTAACATATACAGGTGGGAGCAAATATACCATTGCTCTCCTTTTACAGTGACTGGTCTTGACAGATATTGTATTGCTTCATCTATATGTCACCTCCGATACAGATTTCTTTTTCAAAGTGACATGCAATGAAGTCCTTAATTCAATATTCGCGCAAATGAACAAATAGTCCACCTACAGTCCCGTCCTTTAGCACTGATAGGGAACATCGTTCATTGAAAATATTGAAATGTATGGAGGGAATCTCCGCTCCCTATTCACCAACAGACCGCCTGTTGGTAAAAGCACCAAGTGGGGATCCGCGATGCTGTTGGATATATTATTGTTCTGCCCTAATATTTAGATAAATAAAGTTACCCAGATCCTGCTCTCCGGCTCTCCAACCCAGTTAGCCGTAAAGTTCATCTCTTCATAGTGTACGTGCTCATTTGTCCAATGGACATTGAGTGCTCTGCTTGTGCCTTCACAATGCCACATTATTCTAAGGAATTCACCTGAGTTTACATAAAAATCTCCAGATCAACAAATCCACTTAAAACGAGTGAAGATGACTGTTTTTATAAGAACAAAATTGCATTTCCTAATGTGCATGATTTCAACAATTGAGAAGGACTGGATTAAGGGAAATTCAACCCGTCCCCCATTTCTGTCCGTGCAAATTAACAAATCCGATCAGTTACACGCGAATTTCCAACGTTATTAGCAGCGTTTTGACAAAAGCAACCCTTTTAGCAAGTCACAATTTATTATTGTTTTAGGAGAGAGAGAGGGAGCAGAAAATCCGGTTGTGCTTTAAGCCCTGCTGGTGTTTGGAGCGTTTGTACGCCAGGGAATTATGTCACCCTGGTCGAATTCCGCTACATTTCTGTGACGCCCCAGAGAGCAGACCGTTAGCAGAAGCACACGTGTGACAGTCCTTTTGTATAACTTGTACTGTCTGCACTGACCTTTCCACACTAGGGTGGAGAGAGAGAGTGTGTGCGCATGGTATCAACTTCAAAGGATACGGTCACCATGCGACTTTCCGAAGGTTCGCAAATTTTGGAACTAGACTTAATCCTCGGACTTAAGATATTGAATTGTAAGCAACGACGTTGCTGCATCTTTCGGCAGGTAAGCTAGAATGAGGAAGGAACCCAGGGAGAGAGGTCGGGGTCCATGTGCCTTCACTGTTAAGGAATGACGGGTAACTTGTGTCGAGGGTTTGCGGCCTGGCTCCAGAGGCCAGGCAGGATTCACCACCAGGAGTGACGTCAGCAACTTAGTGGATGGGTTTGCAATTTGTCTGAAACATAAACAACGCCACATTCTTGAAGTGGCAACCTTTTCATTCCCCTCTCTCTTCTACTCCCCACTCTCTTCATTTCCCTCTCCCCACTTTCTTCACTCCCCTCTGCATTCCCCTCTTCCCTCCACTCCCCTCTCCCTTCCACTCCCCTCTCCCTTCTCCCTTCCTTCCACTCCCCTCTCCCTTCCACTACCTTCTCCCTTCCCCCTCTCCTCCACTCCCCACTCTCTTCGCTCCCCTCTCCCTTCCCCTCCCCTCCACTCCCTTCTCCCTTCCCCTCTCCTCCACTCCCCACTCTCTTCACTCCCCTGCCCTTCCCCTCTCCCCCCCACTCACCACTCTCCTCACTCCCCTCTCCCTTCCCCCCCTTCTCCCTCCCCTCCCTTCTCCCTTCCCCCCTCTTCTTCACTCCCCTCTCCCTTCCCCTCTCCCCTCCAATCCCCACTCTCTTCACTCCCCTCTCCCTTCCCCCTCCACTCCACTCCCCATTCTCTTCACTCCCATCTCCCTTCCCCCTCCCCTCCACTCCCCACTCTCTTCACTCCCCTCTCCATATCTTTCTTCAGTCCACTCCCCTCCCTCTCCTCCAGTCTCCTCTCCACTTCCCTCCCCACTGTCTTCCCAACTCCCCTCTACTCCCTTCATAATTATCCTCCCTACTTCACTTTCAATTCCACTCTCCATTTCATTCCCCCTACTCCCCTCTCCACTCCCTTTTCCACTCCTCTCTCCACTCCCCCATCTTCCTTCCCTTCCCATTCCCTCAGTTCCTGACTCCCTTCCCACTCCCCCGTCCCTTCGCTCCACGCCCCTCCCCCTCACCTTTCCACTCACCTTCCTATCCCCTCCATTCCTTTTACAGTCCTTAGTTCCCTCCACACATCCTTCGCCACAGAACCCCCTTCCTACTTCCTACCAATCTCATCTCTCCATTCTCCTCTCCTCCCTCCCTCCTTCCCTCCCCTCCAAAACCCCCCGCCATACCTGCCTACTTATGCCTCCAACTCTCCCCCCAACAAATCTCCAATGCTCTTTCAGACGTATTTAGTGAGAAATGTTTTAAAATAGAATAGCTCGCTTCAGCTGGTGGAAATCTAACCTGCTTTACAACAACAGGTAAACTTCTTCGCAGTTAATTATGTGGCCTTCTTCACTGCCCGCCCCTGTGAATTCCGTTTCCTTACGTGCCTCAGTGTATATTCCTTTAGAAGTAACATAGCGGCGTCGTGTTTATGAGGACCCACTGATAGCTCCTCGTGGACCCATTCAAAGTGCTGTGTTATTGCCTGACAACCACCTGATGTGCCCCGTGGGGTGTCTCTTACAGAAGAGGGGTCAGTCCCCCTTTGTCCCCAATGTGATGGAAACATGGATTAATTCCCCCTGCCCCATCACACAAGGCCTCCCTCTCTCAAAGGTCTGTAGCCGCGTCGTGAGAGATTTGTGCAGTGACTTCTCGCTCTCGCTGTGATCAAAGTCTAACCTGGTCCAACTGGACTTGAACTCGGAGGGCCCGACCTTTCCTATGTCAAGTTTATTCACCTTCGCCTTCCCTTCCTCAGTAAATAAATAGCAACACGATTTGTGGCCTGTGGTTTTCACCGGACCGTCACATTGTTTATTCTGTAGCGAAATAAATCTGTTGGTGCAAGTGGTGGGATGGTTGGGGGGGGGGGGGGGGGGGGGAGGGGGAAGGTGACAACCTGAACCGCCACATGAACTGGGAGCACATGAGCCCTGAACTTTCATGGCCATCCCGGCTGACCCAACGCCAAACACTCCGGCTGCGAATTGACCAGTTGCTGTTGAAGTCAAAATCGTGGGCTGGAGATGTTTCCGCTTGTAATTCACCACCGCGTCCCCCACCCAAAACTATAGCCAAAAAAGTTCATGAGATGTCCCGATACGTTTCTTTGGAAACAGACACCCCCGGCCAAGCTGTCAACTCAAAAACAAATCCTTAACCGTTGCATGGATTCCATAGTTGGAGAAATTGGATGTCATTTCAAAACGCGGAGGAATTTTTCATGACCGCCCGACTGAGATGCGCTTAAAAATAATGGCACAGAGTTCAAAGCCGTCCCCATAATTTTATTTTGTGTATGTCACTTATGTTGGTCCATTGACGTGTGGACTTCCATCTAACAACACCCCCCAGGGGTAGGCAGCACAGAGAGAGAAAGAGATCTGGGACTCAAATGGGACTCCAGCGGTTGCTCTGCAGATCCCTCAATGCTTTGTCATTGAGCAACTAGGTACAATAGACTAGGTGACGGCTACATTAAACCAAGAGATGTTAGCCGGGCAGATGGATAAATAAAAGGGAAAGGTGGGGGGGGGGGGGGGGAACGATCATTGCATTCCCAGTTTATTAATCACGATTTATTGTTCTCCAAGGGCCGATGGAATCGCGTAAAGGAAAATGCACCAGAAGATGGAGCTGCTCCGGTAAATAACGGGCCGTCTTCTTATTTCCCACGTCCCATTATACAGTTCACCAGAGATTAATCCGTCAATTAGTGTCTTCGCGGCTCGGAGGCTGATGTGCGGAGAGCGGCTTCGAGAACACACGGGGTTTTGAAGCTCCATGCCCTCCTTAGAGCGCCAGTCAGTTGTGGCTTTTTAAATGATTATGTTCTCTCTATCTAACAGATACTGATCAATATTGATAGCGCTGTTTTAGACAATACCTGACTTGTCAAAACGGGTGGTTGGAGTGTTCCGGGGGGGAGGGGGGGGGGGGGGGGGAACAGACCAAACGGCACGCAGCCGTGTCAAAAAAAAATCACCACGGGGTATGTACATAAGATTTATGCAGTAGGTGGAATCACTCTGTTAATAGTAGATTGCTGTATCATGTGTAAAATGCCCCTATTCTTAACATAACAATTGAATGGTTTACATTTCCCTTTGCAATAGACTTAAATATACTGGGACCAGGACTAATAGATCTTCATTAACAGCGAATTCATTACAACTGCATTAAATAGATACCTGAATTCACTCCCTAGAAACCACCGGGGAGTTTTAAGAACACAATGAAATCTTCATAAACACCCCATTTCAAAATATATATTCTCGTTTGGATGCCTAAATGTTTATTTGATGGAGTTAAAATTTAGTACGGATTTGATTTTCTTTGAGACCGTCCAGTATTTATTAGGTCAAGGAAATCCGTTCATAAAACACACACATACGTAGCTTTCATGTCTGAAATCCCCTTGGTGCTGTCCTCAATCGATTTCCAAGCAGCGATGATATTTTATGTTCTTTTTACAGCGAAGCAACTTCTCCATATTTCCACCGCTCAAGATGAATCGATCTATTTTCCTTAAAAGAACTTTTTTAAAAAAACCTGCGTTTAAGAAATTGCTTTTTTTTTAAGCTTGAACAGCGGTTACCTGCTTTAAATTTTAAGGAAATACATCTGCGTTCGAAATTCCAGCATCTGCAGTAATTTGCTCCTACATTGTGGTTTCGAATGTTGCGTTCTCCCCACTAACGACTGTCCCTCTGGATTCTTTCTTTCGGTAACCATACCGTCCTGCACTTCTAGCTGCGCTTGATTGTGAACAATTATGATCTATGGATCGAAATGCCACACCATTCGATGTCACGCCCGGTGTCTTTAGCGACCGGCTATCACAACTTGTCTCAATTTGAATCAGGTACAGAAAGGGGCGTGCTGAAAATAAACTTAAACCATGAAATACCAGGGCACTCCAAAAAGAAATCGGTTGAATTAAAAGGAAAGACGGAAAACTGGCCCTTTTAAAGTGAAAGGGTACTTATTATTGCCAGTGTTTAAAAAAAGGGGTCAAATTTGTAACAAAAAAAGCACGTCACTTTTCTAGTCCCATGTTTGGAAACTAGAGTCAACAGTCAAGGCAAACTGACTCCTATCAGGGAAGGGTGAACGTTGCTCGATTGAGCGCTTTAGCATTCATATTTTACAGTTGTGAGACGAGGGGACCCGGCGAGTGTTGGAGTTTCAACGCCCGATTAGATGAACAAAAGTGCTGAGGAATAAAGGAATACCGCTTAACCGACACGACGCTTTCAGTTTCAAATGAACGCTCGCCAGGGAAGGAAGCATCAGCTACAACAAAACAAGCAACAACAAAAAATTCAATCATTATAATGCTGCCTGGAAATTGTCTCTCTTTATTGTGGCCCGGTCACGTCCGAGAAAAGACAGCCTTTAATTAGGATTTTTTTTTTCGCTTACGTGGAGAAAGCATTAATAATCTTCATGTGAATTTAATTGAATTATATACCGTAGTGCAAGGAAGGAAATTGCGTTGTGCAATCTTGCTGGCTGCCTTGCAAATTAGAAGATGAACGCATTTTAAATAGTATGGAAGTGACTTGTTTTAATTTAAACTGAATTCGCCCATTAAAAAAGAAACTTTGAATACTGAGGTTGACAAGGAACAGGTTATTTTTAAACATAGCATTTGCAACTTCAGAGACGCCTTGCACGCATCCTTTTAGGGATGTCAGTTCGCTCTGTAACTTATTTTCCAATTAAGAACTAAATAGATTCCTTTTTCCTAAGAAATATGTACAGGTTTAAACTGATGTGTGTGTGTGACCAGTGATGGAATTGATGTCCTGAGGTTGCAATTTTCTTTCGGGTGGGGAACCACCTTGATGCAGTGTTTTGAGAGAGTTAGGGGTGATCCTGGCAGAAGGGGGTGGGGGGGGGGGGCTGTTAATTCCTCCAAACCTCCCCTCTCCAAATTCAACTTTCTGCCTTTTAAAGGCAAAGAGAAATAACATATTATTTGAATAATATTAGTCAAAACTAAAGCAAGCGCCCTCAGCAGCAGTTGCATTTGAATATTAAGTTGTTTTGCTTTCACCCTCATACAGAAAAAAAATGAACATTTGACTATTAAGTGTTTATACGATGTTAATTAGCTGCGGTGGAGCCCTAACCAGACTTCGCCTGTAACTAATAAGGAATCAATTAGCTAATGAAGTGGCCATTAAGCGAAAGCGAGTCTTAGCATGGATATTTATAATACTTTGCTATGATCCCCCTAATTGCTGCTGTCATACAGAGCTCACAGCTTTCAGCATGTCTAATGAGAATCATTAGATCATAACTGGCACACTTAGAAGATTTAGTGGCATAACTGCTTCCCAATTATTTTTAATTACCGACCATTCTTGTAATCAGGCGTTCTCCTAGCAATCTAGTTTCCAGCCATCCTTACATTTTCCGATTTACTTTCCACCCCTCCCCACCATCCCCACTCAAAATCGGCGTCTCGCCACTCCGGCCAGCCACGGATTTCATTTTTTTTAGAATCAGGGAGAATGAGGCTTCCTTTCCGTGGAATTTCACGAAACGTGCCTGCATTACTCGCTGCTTCTCACTGTTCTGCTGCTGCCTCGATTTGAAGAGTTGGCAAGGATGGGATAGATTCCGGAAGGGGGAATGGGAAAGGTTTCACCCAATTCAATCTCCCCTATTGGGAGTGATCCCACGTGAAGTAGGGATGAGGATTTCCATTGCCGTATCAGGACGAGAGGGAAAGTGCAGCTTGCTGCAGGGAAATTAAAGTTGTCCTGACTTTGAAATTGGTCGTTTTATTTTAAAAGCCTATTTTATCTTATATATGGTGGGGGGGGGGGGGGGAGGTTGTAGAGAATAGGGCAACTTGTTGGCAAATCAATCGGCGTGGGTTAATGTATTATTGATTGCAGATGTCATTTTTAAATAGCGCTTGAAATGCATCTCGCATTGCGTGTATTTGTGTGTGTGTTTTAATGAAACGAGTTTAATTGACTGTAGCACCCTCCTATCGTGGCGGCCTGTGAAGCCGTGAACTGGAATCAAATGTACGTGGAAGAGATTGCTGTGGGATGATTTTACTCCAGTTCTCGGCAGCTCTGCCGGTGCAACAGCGCTGAGACAGAGGCGAGTCGCTCTGGCCAATGCTGTCAATATGCACGGATGTCACCTCTCCACCGTCCCTCTCTAGAAGTTGGTGTTTCTAAACGGCGAAAGAAAGAAAAAACAAAGGGGCATCCCAAAGACTGAGAAATCAGGTCACATATTTCCATAAGAGGTTGTGGATCTAATGCAAATTACATTTGTTAATTCCTCAACCCCCTGTTTCAGTGAGTCTGCCACCACCTGCCACCGATTCATATGTCACAGCAACAATGTGTTGTGACATTCCGCTCATTAAATAAACAAACCACTTTCATTTTAACAGCATTATGTAGAAAGCACTATCAGTTCCTGTATGTTGAGTTTGCTGTAATCAGAAGTGACAATGTTTATTTTATGGAGAGAGGCACTTCGGAGTTCTTGGACGACACTTCTTAAATGCAGAGGCTTTTGAACTGTGGGAGAGATTTAACTCCTATTCTAGGTGCACGAAATGTCGATCCACACCTTCACTTCCAATGCAATGCCCCGGCTTCTAGCTCAGTCGGAGTCTTCATTGGAACGGTAGGCACTTTATTATAGCGTCGGGTATTGCATTCCCAATGTAACGCATTGGTTCTGGAATCATTTTGAGAGAGCTCAGCATAACGTGGTTTCATGTGAATACTGTTTCCACACTGTAAGGAATCTAATCTAATCTAACGACGCCCTTAAGCAAACAAAAGAACAACTGACAGCGAGCCATTTAAGAAGGTACGAGGAAAGGCAAGGAGAGGAAGGAGAGACAGCGAAGAGCATCTGGATGGATGGGGAATTGTTCAGATAGGGCAGTGCACTTTAGAACAAGTAAACACAGAAAAGTCCTGAGCAGACCTGGCAGCATCTATGGAATGAAAACCAGACTTAACGTTTCTATGACCTTTCTTCAGAACTGACAAGGGTGGTCTCCATGTTGGCGGTGGGGATGGCTGGAGAGGGGTGAACGGAAAGCGAACTGAGAAAGAACAAGGTGAGCAGTCAACGGGATTGTTGACAGTCCGCTTGGAATCGAAGCAGCCACCAATGATGGAGCTGTGAGGGGGTGGGAAAGAGGCCAGAATTGGAGGGCCGTAGAGACTGAGCTGCATCTTACCGCTGAGTTGAATTTTCAGTAGGAAGTTCGGCTTATTGGCTGCAATCAGATGCAAGGAAGCAAGCCTGGCATTAACTAGAGGGCATAGGTTTAGGGTGAGAGGGGAAAGATATAAAAGAGACCTAAGGGACAACTTTTTCGCACAGAGGGTGATACGGGCGTGGAATGAGCTGCCAGAGGAAGTGGTAGGGTGATGGCAGGTGGGACTAGATTGGGTTGGGATATCTAGTCGGGTTGGACCGAAGGGTCTGTTTCCATGCTGTACATCTCTATGACTCTATGTTGAATTCATACATCCATTTGTGAGATGGGCTCCGTCTTTCTAGCTTTTCATCATCTTCCCACACCAGTCCTCTCTCTGGCATTCTACCTTGGTGTCACCAATTCTATAAGATCATAAGGGCATTCGGCCCTTCCAGTCTACTGCACTACTCAGTAGGATAGCGATCGATCTTCGATCTCATGTCGATCTGCTCACACGAGCCACATGTCCATGGCTATGAACTGACGAAATTGGAGTAGGAGTAACTCTCACTCACCGCTCCCCCCACCCCCCCACAATACTATCTATTCTCAACACTCTAAGCATAGACCATAGTTTTCAGAAATAATTGCGGTTGTATAATAACATGGCAGAACACTTGCTGCAGAAATCCAATGCTTGAAAGATTTGGAATATGTTCAGAATGGATTGCATTACACCACGAACGGCAGAAATTCCCCCTTCCTTCCTTCAAGAGTTACCTGTCGGCAAGAGGAAGTTTGGTTGTTCTGAATGGAACGTGCTACCAAAATAATATCACATGACAGAAGGAATATCACATGAGAGAAGGAAAAGCACGTTACTGTAGATGCTGGAATCTGTACTGAATATAAAATGCTGGAGATCACAATGGGTCAGGCAACATTCATGCAGAGAGAGAGAGGGAGCAACGTTTCGAGTCTAGATGACTCTTCATCAGAAGTGAGAGAGAAAAAGTTAATGCCATGCTTTGCCCACCCAGAAAGGCCCATGTTTAGAAACCGGGAAATATTATCAACCGTAGTCCTTCCTCCAGGCAGAGGACAAAGTCAGAGGTCACACGACACCAGGTTATAGTCCAACAGTCCAGCAGCTTTAGAAGCGCTGCTCCTTCGTCAGGTGAAGTGGGCGGGCAGGCTGTAACGCAAATGAATTCGAAAACCGAAAGCGCCGGAGGAACTCAGGTGACCACATGTCTGAAAGCAGACACTCAAGCTCAGCAAGCTAACTTACTTCCTTAGGTCTGACAGTATCTGTGGACACAGAGTCAGAGTTAATGTCCCGACACCTTTCTTCTGAACATTGACTGGAAACATTAACTCTCGTTCTGCCTCCACAGATTCTCTTTTTTCCCTCACAGATCCTGCTACACCTGCTGAGTTTCTCCAGTACCTTCAGTTTTTCTGTCCGATCTCCAACATCCGCTGTTCTTTGTTTTGTTTTTAATATAAATCCATTGTTGGCCGCACCTATGCACGGGTGTAGTCTGCATCACACCCCTAACAACTTTCTAAATTAAACTTTTATATGGGCTTCTTGGGAATTATTATCGTTGCTTCCCGACGTTAAATAGCTACACGCGCGCACAGAGAGATTGTACCTGCTTGCCCATGTTAGTGTGTTCATCAACAACTTTTGTCTGAATATAAAACATTCACAGTGCTGTAACAGAGGATAGTCCAGCTCTGCTCTGTCAAACACCCAAACACCAACCATTCCCAGACCTGACTGTCCAATAGAAGTTGGACCGAAGGGTCTGTTTCCGTGCTGTGATTCCCCATGACTATGAATCTCTCATATCCTTAGCACACCCAGCACCACTCATTTGAATTGTAATAGACTTTTATATCTTTAGGGTTTTAAAATGATGTTTACTATTGAAGATTAATGTAATTTCTTCTTTTTAGAAAAAAAAGAGGGGAAATGAGGAACATTCAGCTCTCTGAAACCAATCCAACATCCAACAAATTGTTGTCAGATATTAGATTAAATTCCCTACAGTGTGGAAACGGGCCCTTCGACCCAACAAGTCCACGCCGACCCTCCGAAGAGCAACCCACCCCACTCTGACTAATGCACCTAACACTATGGGCAATTTGGCATGGCCAATTCACCTAGCCTGCACATCTTTGGACTGTTGGAGGAAACCCGTGCAGACACGGGGAGAACGTGCAAACTCCACACAGACAGTCGCCCGAGGATGGAATTGAACCTGGCAACATGGCGCTGTGAGGCAGCAGTGCTAACCACTGAGCCACCGTGCAACCCCTATGCACCAAAACCAAACCAGAAAGTGCTGGGAGAAACTCAGTAGTCTGGCAGCATCTATGGAGAGAGACCGACAGTGAACGATATGTGTGGTGCTGGAAAAGCCCATCCCATCGGGTAACATCCGAGGAGCAGGAGAATCAACGTTTCGGGCATAAGCCCTTCATCAGGAATGAGGCTTGTGGTTCGGAGCTGAGAGATAACTGGGAGAGGATGGGGTTGGAGGGAAGGTAGATTGGAATGCGTTGGTAAATGAAGGTGGGGGCGAAGGTGATAGGTCGGAGAGGAGGGTGGAGCAGATAAGTGGGAAGATAGACAGGTAGGACAGTTCAAGAGGGCGGTGCCGAGTTGGAAGGTTGCGATTGGTTTAAGGTGGGAGGGAGGGGAAATGGGGAGACTGGTGAAATCCACATTGATCCCGTGTGGTCCTTCCCACCCATCCGCTCTACCCTCCTCTCCGACCTTCACCTCAGCTACCTGCCCCCAACCCCACCCCCTCCCATTAATCTCTCAGCCCCGACCCACAAGCCTCATTTCTGTTTAAGGATTTATGCCCGAAATGTCGACTCTCCTGCTCCTGGGATGCTGCCTGACCTGCTGGGCTTTTCCAGCACTACAATCTTGGACTCTGATCTCCAGCATCTACAGTTCTCACTTTCTCCCCGAGTTAACGATATGGACCAATTTGTTTTGTGATTTGCACATATGTACCAGTCTAAACTCTTTTGTAATTACTGTGGGACATTATTTGAGATTGGCTGGTTGAATGTGTGTATGACAACCTATTCCTGGAAACAAGCCGCATACTCCAGACCGGACCGAGTCTGATCGAGTTTTGCTTTGGTGAGGCACTTAATCTGAAGTTAATCTTCCGTTTTATTTGCATATCCAGAAGAACTGCCCCCAGTCATTAAGATCAGGAAAGTTCGTTGTTCCAATGGGGACCTAAAACCTCTTGAGCAGGGGCTCTCCATTGAATATAGGAGCAAATTACTGTAGATGCTGGAATCTGCACTGAAAATGGCAAATACTGGAGATCACAGTGGGCCAGCGCTATCATTGGACAGAAAGCAAGCTCACGTGTCTTCATTAGACTCTTCATCATTCACTGAACGCTGAGCACGCAAGCTGTTTGTAATTTCAAGTCTTAGAAACAGAGAAAATAGGAACGGAAAATAGACTGTACAATTTTGGAGATATAATTTTAAATCATATCATATTTCACTAAGACGTGTATGGAATGAAAAGAGGTGATGGAGGCTGGTACATGTAAAATGATGAGTCAATGTATATGAAAGGTTTAGTGAGATATAGAGGCAAGATTAGAGTGGTGCTGGAAAAAGCACAGCAGGTCAGGCAGCGTCCGAGGAGCAGGAAAATCGACGTTTCGGGCAAAAGCCCTTCATCAGGAAAGCTTTACTGGAATATAGGCAAAAGTGAGTACTGCAGATACTGGAGATCAGAGTGGTGCTGGAAAAACACAGCAAGTCAGACAGCATCCGAGGAGCAGGTATCTGATGAAGGACTTTTGCCCGAAACGTCGATTTTCCTGCTCCTCGGATGCTGCCTGACCTGCTGTGCTTTTCCAGAACCACTCTGATCTAAACTTTAGAGGGATATAGGCCAAGTGCTGGCAAATGGAACTACATTAATGTCGGATATCTGGAAGGCATGGACCAGATGGACTGAAGGGTCTATTTCCGTGCTGCCCATTTCTACGACTCTATGAATCTATAACGCCCTTAGCACACCCAACACTTCTCATCTGAATTGTAATAGACTTTTATATCTTTAGTGGTTTAAAATGATGTTTAATACTGAAGATTAATGTGATTTATGTTTTTTTAAAAGAAAAACAGCTATTCACTTGAATATTAACGACTGAGAACTGCCAAATTGTCGGGTTTTTTTTCCTCTGGAACCAGTCTCGTCATAACATTATTGTAAAGATTCAGTCATCACTTCTCGGGGATATGTTTGGCAGCTCCAATGGCAGCCCCTGGGGGCATATACCATCACATTGTGACATAGCGTTACACTTGAGCGGAACAAGCAGAACCGAACTGTGACTCCATTCACAAAGAATTCCCCCTTCCCCCTCAATCCGTCCTGCACACCCGTTAGCCCAGCCGCACACCCACAAACGGCCCTGCCTCTAACTGTCTGTTAGAGAGAATCATTATACATTTTGCTGAACCGTCTCTCTCCCTCCTTGCAGTCAATTGCCGTTAATTAATTCCCTCTAGCGATAACAACAATTAAAGATTCAATAATGTTATTTGCTTGGGAAACTTATGAGTTTTTTTTTAAAAGGGCTGATTAATCGATTTTCTGAAACCAAATTCCCACCTCAAATTCGCTTTATTCCTTGCGAGCTGCTAATACATAGTGACATATTTTCATACACTCTCCCGATTATAATTACAGCATTTATATTTCATCACAACTAATTGCCAGACCTCTTGCATTGATTATATCGCTAACATAATGATTGATTTTAGCAGTAACTAACACGCCCTATAACAAATTGTAAAGAAAATACTTTCATTCTGGGATTTCGATATTAATTAATTAACCAATTGGCAATCAAAAACTTTAATCCGGATTTCTCGGCGATGTTGATTTTTCAAATCAGTATCATCCATTATTATTTAATATTGGTACACTCTTAACTGTTAACTTTCAAATAAGTGTCAAGTTAGAATTTTGACTGTACTGAAGATGCACATTATATTCTTGTCAAAAATCACTTAATTGAATTAAAAGTTAAAGTTGTTCGGTTAGTGTGGACAATAACCACGATAGACAACATTTTAAAGCTTTCAAGTGCGAACATATACAGTTTTAATTTTATTGATGTCTATAATTATTATTTTGTGCTGTTGATGTTCCGTCTTAAGAGCAACATGTACGTCTATTGGTTACTTAAAAATAAATCTGTTTTGAGTAAATTAATAAGTATTTGTTTTAAACTTTGGCTGTAGGGGCTGACATTCATCTAAACCGCTCAGCAGAAACAATTCTAATTTGGGTCGAATTTCCTTTAATAACCGTCCACTTTTATTCTGTTTTGAAATAAATTGTAACATCAGACAGAGTGTAAAACGGACATTAACCTTGAAGTCGCCTTGTTTCCAGCCAGCCCGTTCTGTTAATGTTTGGCTCCTGTTCCAGTTTTTATATCTGCTTTACTTAAGCTTTTTGAAATTTACTCTATGTATATGTTGTGACTCTAAACTTGAGCTGTGATCGCTAATCCAGTAACAATTGCACACATCGCCTGAGATCCACGTCGTGCATCTCTCCGGGCTTAACATCAACTGACCTGAACAATAGTATCTTTGGATTTTTCAGTGCAAAGTTCGAGACAGAAATTTAGCCTGAAAAGCTTTGGGAAAATATAATGCTTTTAAACAATTGGATACTTTATTAAGCTCCTTTTTATGAGATGACATTACAGCGAAATTAACTCAACAGAGTAAAAAAATGATTTGGAGAATATCTGCTTTGCGGGATTCTTACAGTAGAAAAATATACACTTAATACAGTAGTTTATTTCTGTTATTGCATTTTTACTACTACCCTAGTTTGAGACTGTAACAATTTTTGGTTAGATAAGAATATCAGTTGCAGTTGTCTTAACATTTTTACCTGTACTATTGTAAACAAGTTTTCTACATTTGCATTTGCAATGTTGCTATAAATCACAAAATGAAAAAAAACGTAAGATGTTGGCTCTTCGTTGGAACAATGTCTTCTAGCTTCTTCATTCTTCTAATGAACAGTCTGTTTGATAAAAGACATGTATCTATCTTGCGACTTTCACAGACACATCCCAGAATGTTTACAGCCAATGAAATATTTGTAAAGCAGTCACAGCAGAAATTGAGGGAATTTGGCTGCAAATTTTGCTCATTAAGTTTGACAGAAGATAGTGAGACAATAATCATTTGTTGAAGGTAATTTGGAAATCACAAAGTGAGCAATATTATTATACATCTCTCCCATTTTGATTTAAAGCAGTGTATAATGTGCAGCTAAATTGATTTGACCCATTTTACACTATCACTTGGTCAAATTACACACAATCTGCTGTGATCAAGTTGATTAAGGGATAGCTATGGGCTAAGACAGCTGGAAAGGGAGAACTACTCCTTTTATGTAAAATTCTGCCATTGGATCTTTTGAGCTTACCTGAGAGGGAATACTGAGCCTTTGCGTGCTTTGGCAGTGCATGTACTAAGTTCTGTAAAAGATCAGACCTCTCACATTGCAGCACTCCCTCAATCACATATTGAAATGTCTGCCTGGATTCTGTGTAACAGCACAACTTGAACACTAAATTTTCTGACTCAGAGTTGAGAATAACCTATTACTTAAGGCAACTTGAACAGGAATCTTAACCTTTACTAACCCTTTCATCTTTTTGCACCAATATAATCTTATTTCCAATTACTTTTTGGAAAATTATACACGTCTCTCTGTCCAGCATCTTCAACTATTGAATTTGGATCATTTGATTTATTAGGCTTCTACTTTTAATTCCATGAATGTTTTCAACCAGTTTTCCTTCTGAATGAATTAAACTTGGGCTGCATCTCAAAAATACACCTAATTTGGCACAAAATTGGCAACGTTACTGTGAAACGCCACAGCACTTTTGGCTTGAGAAATTGTTCACACTGCTGTACTAGGAGACACTCTTCTCAGGTTATTACTGAGGCATCCTGTTAACACATGTTAAAGGAAGCATTATCTTGTCATGATATACATGACCTTGAGCAGTTTGTGGAAATTGGGGAGCCCCAAACAGGAATAATGTCCCTCTTTTTCAGTGAGCTCCAAGATAAATGCCTTATTATCAGAATCTCTTTTGTAAATGTATCAAATCACTACAAATAATTATAATTAACAATCTGTTCATTACAATTACTTCAACTGTGAGTCAAGACAGCACTGTTGAGAAAATTTGCTTGGAAGATTTAGATTAGATTCCCTACAGTATGGAAACAGGCCTTTCAGCCCAACAAGTCCACACTGACCCTCCAAAGAATAACCCACCCATTCCCCTATCCTATATTTACCCTTAACTAATGCACCTAACACCTTGGGCAATTTAGTATAGCCAATTCACCTGACTGGCACATCTTTGGACTGTGGGAGGAAACTGGAGCACCTAGAGGAAACCCACACAAACACAGGGACAATGTGCAAACTTCACCTAGACAGTCCCCTGAGGGTGGATTCAAACTTGGGTCGCTTGTGCTGTGAGGCAGCAGTGCTAACCACTGAGCCACTGTGCCATATCAATTGTGCAGTTTCAACTTGGCATCTTCCAATATTATTACTGATCATAGCATCCTTGCAGCATGGCAGCAGACCATTTGGCCCACCGAGTCCACATTAACCCTCTGAAGATCATCCCACCTAGACTCACCCCTTTACCATACCATATTTCTATATTTCCCATGGGCAACCTACCTAACCTATACATTTTTGGACTGTGCGGGGAGAAACCAAAGCACCCAGAGGAAACCCACGCAGGCACAGGGACAATGTGCAAACTCCACATAGACAGTCCGCAGAGGGTGGAATTGAACTTGGGTTCCTGGGGCTGTCAGGCAGCAGTGCTAACCACTGAGCCACCATTCTACCTCCAGCATTCTGTTTCCTTAGATATGTGTTGACCATTTTGTTAGACATTCTAATTCCTCTGAACCATTCTTCTCAATCAGTCAGTCTTTAAACAAAACTTTGAAAATCGAAGTATGACAGGGCCAGTTGTGGAGATGAAGAAAACTGAATTCTAAATCATTTAGTCACATTCTTCTAAATGGGATGAAGCAATACATTTAATTCAAATTTACTTAAACTGAATGACAATACTATTGTAGAACTGGAGCTATGATATCCTTTAAGATTGACTAATCTTTACATTCTGATCAGCATAATGTCAAAGACAAAGATGGGACATTTGTCCCTCTAAAGGACATCTCTCCAGTATTCCCACTCTTTCTTTGCCCTTGAACAGCTGCATCTCCCCTTCTATCCCTGACAGCTTATTCCAAATATTTATCACCAGTTACATGGAGAAGTTGCGCCTGGTGTCGGTTTCAAGTCCTACTTTAGCCATGCTAAGCACTCGCTATTTTAAGTGGGCAGCTTAATGCAAGGAAGAAAGGGCAATCCATGGATGTCGGAGCCTGATAAAAATGATTTTGATCAGTTGACCCATATCCTGCAACAGCTGAGACTGGCCTAACCTCATAACAAAAGAAGAAGCCATGTAGAAAGTGACACTGCTGAATTTGAGTGGAAGGTAGCTAAACACACAAGGCAGAAATAAATAAGGAACGAGTTCATAGAATCAGAGAAACTTACAGGACTGAAGGAAGCCATTCAGGATATCATGTTTGTGCTGGATCATTGAAAGAGTAACTATTGTTAGTACCGTGTTGCCACTTTCTGTACCCTGCAAAGTCTTACTGCCAAGGATCAGTCCATCTCCCTTTTAAAGTGATCAATAAAATCTGTTTCCAGGGAATTTTCAGGAATCTTTTCAGGGAGAGTATCCCAGATAGAAAGGTAAAGTTGCCATAGTCTCAAAGGTCCATAGGATTGCTCTATCATTAGAGAGAGAGGTGACTGGTGGTGGTTTAACCTGAGTGTCACCACGCCTCAGGTGAGAGGTGAAGTTGTGAAGGAGAGACCTTCATGGTAACCTCAGCTAGTATGGAAATTGAACGCACACAGCTACGAGTACTCTGCATTACAAACCTGCCATGCAGCTAGATGGATGGTTTACAATGCAGAGTGATGCCAACAGTGTGGGTTCAATTCCTGTACCAGATGAGATTACCACAAAGGACTCTCCTTCTCAACCTTACCCCTCATTTGAGGTGTGGTGGCCCTCGGGTTAAACCACCATAAGTCATCTCTCTCTCTATCTCTCTCTCTCTCTAATGAGAGAGCAGCCCTGTGTCTGGTAAGACAATGGCAACTTTACTTAGACCCTATAACTCTGTCAATAAAACCATCTCCACACCTTCTCCTCTGGATTGTTAGTTGATGGTTTTGAATCAGAGGGAACAGTTTTTTTTCTTAATCTAGTGTTACAAAATATTACATCATTTTGGAAACTTTTATTTGATTAACTCTTAACTTCAGTATCCCAAGAAAGCTCCTTCTTTCCCAACATCTCATAACTGAAGCCCCTCAACTCTGATAACATATTGGTAAACCACACCTGCACCTTGTTCTAAGAACTTTGCATCCTTCCTAAAGTGCCAGGCCCAGAATTCCAGAATTATCCACTAAGGATGGGTGAGTTATTTATAAACTTTGAGAATGATCCCATCATTTTTATAACCTGTTCTTCTATTTACAAACTCAAGTAACTTAAATGCTTATTGAAACTACATTATCATTTTTCCTTGTTAGAGTCATAGAGTCAGAGAGATGTATAGCATGGAAACAGACTCTTCAGTCCAACCTGTCCATGCCGACCAGCTATCTCAACCTAATCTCGTCTCACCTGCCATCATCCGGCCCATATCCCTTCAAATTCTTCCTGTTCATACATCAATCCAGATGCCTTTTAAATGTTGC
Source organism: Chiloscyllium plagiosum (assembly GCF_037043375.1). Lineage (NCBI taxonomy): Eukaryota > Metazoa > Chordata > Chondrichthyes > Orectolobiformes > Hemiscylliidae > Chiloscyllium > Chiloscyllium plagiosum. The sequence goes on along the minus strand of NW_028270144.1, from coordinate 115,240,507 downwards.
AATTGTACTAGCCTCCACCACATCCTGTGGCAGCTCATTCCATACACCTACCACCCTCTGCAGGAAAAGGTTCCCCCTTAGGTCTTTTATATCTTTCCCCACTCACCCTAAACCCATGCCCTTTAGTTCTGGACTGCCCCACACCAGGGGAGAGACTTTGTCTATTTATCCTATCCACGCCCATCATGATTTTATAAACTTCTGTAAGGTCACCCCTCAGCCTCCAATTCTCCAGGGAAAACAGCCCCAGCCTTTTCAACCTCTCCCTATAGCTCAAATCCTCCAACCCTGGCAACATCCTTGTAAATCTTATCTGAACTCTTTCAAGTTTCACAACATCTTTCTAATCGGAAGGAGACCAGAATTGCATGCAATATTCCAACAATGGCCTAACCAATATTCTGTACAGCCACAACATGACCTCCCAACACCTGTACTCAATATTCTGACCAATAAAAAAAAGCATACTGAACGTCTTTTTCACTATCCTATCTACCTGCGACTCTACTTTCAAGGATCTATGAACCTGCACTCCAAGATCTCTTTGTTCAGCAACACTCCATAGAACCTTACCATTAAGTTTATAAGTCCTGCTAAGATTTGCTTTCCCAAAATGCAACACCTCACATTTATCTAAATCAAACTTCATCTGCCACTCTTCAGCCCATTGGCCCATCTGATCAAGATGCCATTGTAATTTGAGCTAACCTTTTTCGCTGTCCACTACACCACCAATTTTGGTGTCAACTGCAAACTTACTAACTGCTCACATCCAAATCATTTATGTAAATGATGAAAATAGTGGACGCAGCACTGATCCTTGTGGCACTCCACTGGTCACAGGCCTCCAGTCTGAAAAAACAATCCTCCCCTACCACCCTCTGTCTTCTACCTTCGAGCCAGCTCTATATCCAAATGGTTAGTTCTCCCTGTATTCCATGAGATCTAACCTTGCTAATCAGTCTCCCATGGGGAACCTTGCCGAATGCCTTACTGAAGTCCATACAGATCACGTCAACCACTGGGCCTTCATCAATCCTCTTTGTTACTTCTTCAAAAAACTCAATCAATTTTGTGAGACATGATTTCCCATGCACACAGCCATGTTGACTATCCCTAATCAGTCCTTGTCTTTCCAAAGACATGTACATCCTGTCCCTCTGGATTCCCTCCAACAACTTGCCCATCACCGACATGGAGTCAGATCAAGTAAAGTGCAAGGAGGCTTGTGTGGAGTGTAAATACCAGAATGGACCTGTTAGGTTGAATGGCCTGTTTCAATGTTGCATATTTATATGGATATATGGGGTATTTCTATGAGCTTGCACCTCTGGAGTCACTACAAGCCACAAATTCTGTTTTGAATGTAAGACTCAAGAATGTACCAAGGTCTCACGTATGCCTCCAGTATTGTGGCCAGTCAAAAACCATGGTCAAAAAAACTGAAGAACTGCAGATTCTGAAAATTGGAAACAAAATCAGAGAATTGCTGGAAAAACTCAGCAGGTTTGGCTGCAGCTGTGGAGAGAAAACAGCGTCAACATCATGGATACAGTCACCCTTCTGTGGAGGTTCAGAAACATTAACTCTGCTTTCTCTCCAGAGTTGTTGCCAGATCTGCTGAGTTTTTCCAGCAATTTCTGATTTTATTTGTGGCATAAACTGGTACTGACCTTGGCCAATGAGTTAAACTAATTGAATATATAACTGCGTCAATGTTTTAAGTGTATGAAGGCTAGACCAATGGAAGAGGCAGATGGTCTGAACAAGAGGGCATTAATTCTGAAAGCAGGCAATCAGTGAGGTGTATGATATAAAAGGGCAGGAAAGTGGGGAATGATCAACCATGACCTTACTGAATAGCAGAGCAGTCTTGTGGGGCCGAATTACCTACTCCTGGTGCTATCGCTTATGGCCTTCTGATCACAAGACGCTCCTGATATCCGTCTGTTTTTTATGAGAAAGTGTTTTAAGAATATACTTTTATAGGATGTAGCTATCACCAGCAATGCCAGCAATTGTTGCATATCCCTAATTAGCCATGACTGAGTCATTTGCTCGACCATTCAGAGAGCAGTTAAAAGTTAACGAAATTATTGTGGCTCTGAATCCACATGTAGACCAAACCAGTTAAGGATAACAATTTCCTTCTCTAAAGAGCAAAGTGAAACAGATGAATTTTTACAATAATCGATGATAGTTTCATGGTCACTGTTACTGAAGCTAGCTTCATATCCTAGATTGATTAAGTGAATTTAAATTCCACCAGGTGCATTGATTGGATTTGAACCCATGGACAAAATTAACTGCACAGCAAATGTTCACCCTACATAAACTAGCATTCCCCGACCTCCACGCCTTCCAGAAGGCATATATTAGGGATCAGGGGATCTTTTTGAGGATGGGAAGTGGTGACTGGTGGAATTCCGCAGTGGGCCATGCTGGCACTCATGTTATACATTAATGATCTGACAAAGGAACTGAGGGCATTGTTGTTAAGTTTGCAGATGACACAAAGACAGGTGGAGGGGCAGGTAATATTGAGGAAGCATAAAGGTTGCAGAAGGACTTGGGCAGGCTTGGAGAATGTGAAATAACTGATAGGTGGAATACAATGCAGGAAAGTGTGAGGTTATGTACCTTTTTGGGAAGGATGGAGGCATAGAGTATTTTCTAAATGGGGAAAGGCCTCGGAAATCTAAAACACAGAGGGAATTACGAGTCATAGTTCAGGACTCTCTTACATAAGAATGGAAGAACTCGGAGCAGGCCATCTGGCCCTTCAAGCCTGTTCCACCATTCAACAAGATCATGGCTGATCTTTTTGTGGCTCCAGCTCCACTTACTTTCCCTCTCACCATAACCCTTAATTCCTTTATTGTTAATAAAAAAATCTCTTAGCCTTAAAAACATTTACTGAAGTCACGTCAACTATTTCACTGGGCAGGGAATTCCATCAATTCACAACCCTCTGGGTGAAGAAATTCCTTCTCAATTCAGTCCTAATTTTGAGGCTATGCCCTCTTGTCCTAGTTTCACCCACCAGTGGAAACATCCTCTCTTTGTCTATCTTATCTATTCCCTTCATAATTTTATATGTTTCTATAAGATCCCCCCTCATTCTTCTAAATTTCAATGAATATAATCCCAGTCTACTCAGTTTCTCTTGAGGTTAACATGCAGGTTCATTTGGCAATTAGAAAGGCAAATATAATGCTGGCATTCATTTCAAGAGGGGCAAGCTTACAATAACAGAGATGTACTGCTGAGACATGCTCTGGTTAGACCGCATTTAGAATATTGCAAGCAGAGAGTGGTGGCTGTGTGGAATGCTCTGCCCCAGAGGGCAGTGGAGGCCCACTCTCTGGATTCATTTAAGAAGGAGTTGGATAGAGCTCTCAAAGATAGTGGAATCAAGGGTTATGGAGATAAGGCAGGAACAGGATACTGATTAGGAATGATCAGCCATGATTATATTGAATGGCGGTGCAGGCTCGAAGGGCTGAATGGCCTACTCCTGCACCTATTGTCTATTGTTATTGTCTATTGTCTAGTTTTGGGCCCTGTATCCAAGGAAGGATGTGCTGATGTTGGAGGGCACCCAGAGAAGGTTTACAAGAATGATCCCAGGGATTAAAGGCTTGACTTATGAGGAGCAGTTGAGGAGACTGGGTCTGTACTTGATGGAATTTCGAAGGATGAGGGGGGAATCTGATTGAAACGTACAGACTACTGAGAGGCCTGGATAGAGTGAACATGGAGAAGATATTTCCACTAGTAGGAGAGACTCAGACCTTGCCGTACAGCCTCAGAGTGAAGGCACAATCCTTTAGAACTGGGATAAGGAGGAATCTTTTTTAGCCAGAGGATGGTCAATCTGTGAAATTCAGTAAGTATACTTCAGTCAGAGATATGTAGATCCTTGATTGCTAAGGGAATCAAGGGTTACAGGCAGAAGGCAGGGGAATGGGGTTGAGACATATCCGCCATGAACGAATGGCAGAGCAGACCCAATGGGTGAATAGCCTAATCCGGCTTTTATGTCTTATGGTCTTATATTAGATGCTCACCCACAGAAATTATACTCAGTAAGGGCATGCAACACCTAGACCATGCCACCAGTGAGTAATCTGGAGCCTCAGGGTTACTAATTCAATGGCATTTCCTCTTTGCCACCATCTCCTTTATTTGAGTCTTCCTAAGGGTCACCCCACTGTTAGCAATTGATGCAGAATTGCATCTGACACTTAATAAGGAATCTGAAGAGGAATAAATCTATACAAAATATTTTGGAACATGTCATATTGCGAATTCACAGCTTCCCAATTTCCTTTAATTGTGGGTGGTCCATTATTGAATCCAGCCTTGCTTAATATTGTTTTCTTAAATTATGAAGGAGCTACCTGTGGGAGGATATAACGTTGACCATTTCCAAACCTAGCAACCAGCATTTTTTTTTAGATTTTGCCAATAAATGTTATTTGTAAAGTTTAAAACGTAAAGTATTTTTGCTGAATGTATCAATTTAAGAGGCTATTTGCCTATTTCACAAGAGTGAAGAAAGTATTCTTTTATACTTTGTGCCCTGATATTCTGAAGTAAAGAAAAACGATAATTTTCTTTTTACAATGCCTTTATGTTGGACTAGTCCCACGCACAATTATAAGACCACCCCAGTGCTCTTGTGAAAAGAATAAATTATGAACGCTCCCAAATGTCAGGAAATGGTAAGAAGAACTTATATTTATATAGCGCCTTTCACAACCAGAGCATGCCCTATAATACTTTATAACCAATTAAGTACCTATGAAGTGGAGTCACAATTTAAATATACAGAATGTGGCAATGAACTTGTGTGCAGCAGGATCCTATAAACAGTAATGCAAAAATGACCCAATCATCTGATTGCAATGTTGGTCTAACAAGAAATGTGGCCAGGACATCAGGAGGAAATGCCCACACTTTCACTTGGCACCATCAGATCTTTTTGTGTGCATCTGAGAGATTAGGAAAAGGACTTGTTCGGAAATTAACAACTTCAATAGTGCAACATTCTTTAAATACTGCATTGATGTGTCAGCCTGGATTCTGTGATCAAGGCTCTGGAAAGCAGTGCCCAGTGGAGTGCAATAGCTTTTGCATGACTGACATGCAATAAACATGCTTAAAACATAAGAAAGTTCTAAACACATTACTTTTTGTTTCTCCATTCAAGAGAATGCATTAGCTTAAAAACAACCTTTGAGTCATCATAAAACCCTCAAATACATAAACCCAATTAAACGCTCTAGTCTCTCCTTTGCTGAGACAATGGCAGAAATTAGTGATGGGGAGAGCCCTGAGTTGTTTAACTGATTGGCATAGGCTTGCAACTTGAGGATGTTCTGATAATCCACCAATACCAGTCAAGACCAAGAAAGCTGACTGTCATCTTGGAACTCAGTATATCCAGCCAGTTTCATGCTCACTTCATGCTGTGCCATCTCTCTGAATGGATCAAAGTGGCCGGCCTGATTTCAGTCACCAATGTGCTTCAGACAAGTCTCCTCTGCTGGTGACAAATTGGGTCTCCACGTACATAAACACGGGCACTTAGAGCAATGCATACATATTAAAGACATTTCTTTCAGAAGATATACTTCCAAGCACAAATAGAGGGACAACTTGTATTGCCTCCAGACATGCTTTCCACTTTAAGTGAGAGTTATTTTTTCTGTGTTTCTGTGTTTACACATGTCTCTGCTATTATCTTACAAAAGAGGTTAGTCTTCAGTTACTTTCTTCACTGATCCTGCCAGCATTCTTAGCTACTGTTAGCTTCTGTCAAGAAATTAATAATCACAGATAACTTGAGGTGATATCCTCCGTATTTGGCTTCCCAGCCCCGTTTGTCTTATTGCTGCATGTTACACTGCTGTTCAGCAGAATTCAGATTTAGGAACTGGAAATAATTAGTATAAGGTGTTCGCAATAGTGGCCTTTAAACATGCCGTAACTGAGAAAATAAATCATGCTTGATACTATTTCAGATATAAAGCAATCCCAAAAGTCATGTTCTAAAGAGAATCAGATTCTCTGTCTTATTTTTTTTAACTTGATTTTGCATTAACTTTGCTTCCCTCATATTTGACAGCAAAGTTGAAATCTCAAAAGCAATTGTTCCCATGTTTCTGCAAATTACTCTTGATTGTTGCTTCATCTTGCTGTATTAATAGATCAACACCATTATTCCAGCATGGATCATTGATACAGCACAGATCGGCTGTCAGTGTGCCGTGAGGGTTAGAAGAGAAGCAGAGACTGACTGAAACTATTTTCATAAACATCACACTGCATATTTTAGACTACACTGCATATTTTAGACCAATATCAACATGAATTAAGTCTGATTAAGCATGACATAAATTCTGGTAAGTTATTTTGTTTCTGGGTAGAAATCAAGCCTCTTCCAAGCAGTGAAACTGGAAACTGGAGTGGAATCCAACTCCATGGATTATTGCTCACTGTATTCATACCAGATCGAAGCAGCTCATAGAATCATGGAATCCCTACAGTGTGGAAACTCCATTCCCCTCCCTTACATTTTCCCTGGCTAACCCACCTAGCGTACACATCCTTGAACACCATGGGTAATTTAGCATGACCAATTCACCTGACCCGCACATCTTTGGACAGTGGGAGGAAACCAGAGCACCTGGAGAAAGCCCACATACACACGGGGAGAATGTGCAAACTCTACACGGACAGTTATGTGAGGCTGGAATTGAACTTGTTGCTGTAAGGCAACAGTGCTAGCCACTGAGCCATCATGCCACTCCAATCTTCAATAAGAAACAATCTAACCACCATGCCTTGACATTCAATGGCATTACCATCACTGAATCCCTCATTATCAAAACCCTGGGCCTTATCATTAACCATAAACTCAGCTGGACGAATCATATAAATACAATGGCAGCAAGAGCTGGTCAGAGGCTAAGAAAACTGTGAGTAACTCACCTCCTGACTCACCAAAGCCTGTGCACCATCTAGGAGGCACAAGTCCAGACTGTAGTGAAATACTGCTCATTGCCTGGATGAATAAGTTCCAACAACAGTCAAGAAGCTTGACACTATCCAGACCATAGCAACCCGTTTGATTGGCATCTCACCCACAAACATCGACTTCCTCCAACACTGATTTCAGTAGCAGCAGTGTGTACCATCTACAAGATGAACGGTGGAATTCACCAAAGCTCCTTGGACAGCACCTTCCAATACCATGATCACAACCATCTAAAAGGACAAGACCAGCAGACATGGGAACACTACCATTTGCAAGTTCTCCTCGAAGCCACTTGTCATCCTGACTTGGAAATATACAGCCATTCCTTCAGTGTCACTGAGTCAACATCCTGGAATTCCCTCTCTAATAGCATTGCGGGCCTACCTACAGCACACGGACTGCAGCAGTTTAAGAAGGCAGCTCACTACTACTTTCTCCAAGAACAATGTGGGTCAAGCAATAAATGCTGGCCCAGCCAGTGACACCCAAGTCCCCTGAATGAAATAATAAAATAAATTGCCTTTTATTCATTGTTTTTGGATGAATATTCAGAAATCCCTTCCTAAAAGTACTGTTGGAGAAAGCTTTGGCAGATTGACTGCAGTGATTGAAGAAGGCAACTCTACACATTTGGCTGGCCCCTCTAAGGTACAACACCACCACTTTCTCAATGGCAATTAGTAATAGCCAACAAATGCTGGCCTAGCCAGTATTGCTCACACCCCGTGAAAGAATAAAAGAAACATTGGCTTTTCCGCCATCCCATCTACCTCACTAGTATCATTTTTTTTGGGAGACCGACAGGAGATTTTTCGGCTCAATCTACAAAGTCAACCAGATAAAGCTGAGTTACAAACAGCAGTGCATACATCTGCAGGAAATAAATATGCACTTCCAAGGGTACATTGGAAACTATGGGATTTCTGCGTTAAACTGTGAAGTGAACTTTAGTTAACAGGTCAACCTACTCAAATTTTAATTAAGAACGTTAAACATTTTGCCAATATACGTGTTCTCTTGGCTTTACTGTAAAACCAATAAGGTATCGCTGTAATATTTCTAAACCTCATTTTAATATTATGCTGTGATGCCTTCTTGCTCACATTAAAATGTAACCAGGATTTGTATGCTGGTGATAGGAGACAGAGATCAATAAGTTCACTGTTCTGCAATCTCAAGAAAAATATAAGGACTAGTACCAACCACTATACATGGCCTTCCTCAATCTTGTGAAAGTTTTTGACCTTGTCAATCATGCAGGTTATGAGGTATGTTCTTCAACCATGTCTGCCCTCAGAAATTTGACACCATTCTCCGCCTAGTCCTTGACGACATGCAAATCATGATCGTCACAAAACAAATAAATCACAGGCGCTGTCTCAGTGAAGACTGCAGTCAAATAGGATTATGAGAAAGTGAGGACTGCCAATGCTGGAGATCAGAGTCAAAACGGGTAGCACTGGAAAAGCACAGCAGGTCAGGCAGCATCCGAGGAGCAGTAGAATCGACGTTTCGGGCATAAGCTCTTCATCAGGAATGTGGGGATTAGGACGGTGGCCCAAGGGGGCTGAGAGAAATAGGAGGGAGTGGGGCTGGGGGGTAGGTAGCTAGCAACGTGATAGGTAGGTGAAGGTGGGGGTCATGGTGATAGCATGGTCCACCAATGCTGATGCACTAGCAAGAAAGCCCAACAATGTCTCTACTTCCTCAGGACACTAATGAAATGCAGCATGTCCACAAGGACTTTGACCAATTTTTATAGATACACCATGTAAAGCATCCTATCCAGATGCATCACATTTGTTTTGGCAACTGCTGTTCCCAAGACCACAAGAAACTATAGAAAGTTGTGAACACAGCCCATTTCATCACATAAACCAGCCGCCCAATCATTGGCTCCATCTATACTTCCTGCTGCCTCAGGAAAGCAACCAATCTAATCAAAGACCCCTCCCACTACAGCTACACACATTTCCATGTAGTCCTCCATTGGGCAGATGATACACACAAATAGATTCAAGAACAACTTCTTCCCTGCTGTTATCAGACTTTTGAGTGGACCTCTCTAATATTAATTTTGATCTCTCTCTCCACACCCTCTCTTCAGCTGTAGCATTGTATTCTGCATTCTCTTCTACTACCTTGATGCACTTTGTATGGTATAATTTGCCTGTACAGCATGCAAAACAACACTTTTCAGTGAATCTTGGTACATGTGACAACAATAAATCAATCAACCATCTGCCCCACACCAGGCAGATTGCATTGAACTTATTTGCCATCCCAGAATCAACCAAAGTGGAGTGGAAGCAAGGCATCCTCAATTTGAGGGCCTGCCCAAGAAGAAGGAAGCTGGTGGTTTAATTCAGACCTGCAAAAACACCATGTCTTCTTAATATGGAACAATTTCAATCCAATACCAGTGATATAATTGCACCCTCATGCATGGCAGAGAATACTATTGAATCAGTCAAAGCTCCACATGCATATGGTATGATAAACAGTACCAATGTGATTAATTAACACTGTAAAAATATTTCCATCTGCCTATTATTCTTTACCTGTAACCAATGATCTTTAGCCTAACACACATAATTCCCATTCACCCTCTTCATGTATCTCTATTTGTAGTGGTCTGAAAGCTGGTGATTTTAAATAAACCTGTTGGATTAGAACCTGGTGTCGTGTGACTTGTGACCTTATCTTTATTTGCTCTGGGGTTGAGGTGGATGCTATATAAATGTAAGTCTTTCTTTATCTCTGAACAATGTTGAGGGACATCAACCGGTACAAGGGAAAAAAGGTGCTTGACAGTTCACAGCAGCAAATGATGTATAAAATCATGCTCACAGCAAGTAATTGACAATTTCTGTAATGGAAGAAAAATCTTTGGGCAATGGGGCTAGCATTCGATTATTTGTGCTCAGCTGAACTTCCTAACTTCCTATTATAGGCCAGTCATGCCAGCCTGACTCATTGTAGACTCCTTGGCAATATCCCAATACTTGTTGTGACATTCACTGTGGGGTTTATTACAATTGGAATTTCTTTATAACATCCTATATGATTGAATCATGAATGTCATTCCCGAAATTGATACATGAAGGTTATGTTTCTTTCTGTCACTCACCATGTCTCCCTGACAGCAAGCACCTTTTGCTTTAAACTTTAACTGATCTGAAAGGCCTGTTTCTGAGAGGCAGATACATACAGGATCACATATCATAGTGAACTCTGCACTGTGTTTCTTTTCCCCCTGTGCTTTGATCTAATTGTATTTTGCGTTTGATGATGCGTGAAGCTGTCAGATTAAGCAGCGTTCAAAAAGAAATCTGCTCCTGTCAACTGGAGTGACAGGTTTGTAGGATGGATTAGAGAGAAAGCAAAGGGTTATCACCTTAACCTGAAATCCATATAGCCTGTCCTCCACAGACCGCCAGCCCCTATAGCTCTGCATCTCACTCGACACTCAGATCAGCATGTAATTGCTCTGCAGAGATTACTGGAGAACTTAGACAAACATGAGGGACTGACATTGATAGCAGTGACGAGCTTGTGTAAGTGGCAGATATGGATGTACTGGCACACGTGTAGCTTTTTGAGCTGCAGAGCGTTTTCACTCCCTTACATGGACCAAAGATGGCACTGCGTCAAAACCTCTCAGAGAACAAGATTTGGCGGCGATAGCTTTGTCTATCAAGTTTCCTCTCATGACAAATGCATGTACAATTAGAATTGAATTTATTTTGCAGCAAAATGTTGGAAACTATTGGGATTTTTTCTAACATATATGTCATACCTTTGTTTATTTAAAATAAACATATTTCTTTTACTCTATGAAATGTTTTGAGAACTACATTTGCAGAATCTATTTCCACTGGCAGCAGGGGCATTGGCCAAAGGGCACAGATTAAAAGTTTTGGGCAAAATGAAAATCCAAGTAGGAGATGACGAAGATTTCGATTACAGAGTTAGTTCTTAGCATCTGGAATACAGTGCCTGAAATTGTGTTGGGGACAGTTTCCTACAACCAGGTGAGTAGGAGTGACTAATTCACCTCTTTTCTGTCACTTTAAATGGTGACAAATATTTAAACACTGAGTTATAACTCTGCTATTGAATACAGGCAACTATATCTGCTCTAAGCATTAAGGAACTGTTGCAAAATTTTCATGAAAGGAAGAACAAATAAGTTTATTACCTAATTATCCCAACAAAACCAATAAGTTATATATCCCAAGCAAATGGTTTTCATACAGTCACTTAGGTTCACACATACAGATACAAAGTTATAAAGGAACTAGTGCCCAGTATAAAGACAGATAAAAGCATATACTATTTAGGCTCCTTTGATTGTCTACTGGTATTATCATTAGACTATTAAACCAGGGACCTAGACAATGCTCTGGGGATTGGGTTCAAATCCTGCCATGGCAGGTGGTGGAAGTTGAATTCAATAATAATCTGGAAATAAGAGCCTAATGGTGACCATGAAACCATTGCTGGTTATCAGGAAAAAACCCATTTTATTTTTTCCTAATGTCCTTTAGGGAGGGAAATTTGCCAGCCTTACCCAGTCTAGCCCATATGTGACTCCAGGCCTACAGCAACGTGGTTCACTCTTAACTGCCCTCTGGCCAACTAGGGGTCGATAAAAATGCTTGTCTAGCCAGTGATGCCCACATTCCATGAATGAATAAACAAAAATCAACAATAATGAATATTGCAATTATTTTTGAATTCCCTGTTCCCTGATGCTTCTTCTCTGTGATTGCTTCAACGGGAGCTGTTATTTGAAGGAGAGGGAAGTAAAGATAAAAGCTTCCCTTTCAGTCATTTCCAGAAGCTCTTGGAAGCTTCCTTGAAATACTAGTTGCAGTGTATACTTCAAAGAGGTTTTTTTATGATGGATCTGTCTGTGACAGTCATGTCTCATGTCCAGTACTTTGCATTTGTCAATATCTTCCTGTCTTAATATTTTGTTTTGATGGTTGTCTGGATTGTAGGAAGTCTTGCTTTTCACACATGCACACCTCACCACTGGGGGTGATTCTTTATTCTTTCACCTCTACCTTTGCAGTTTTAAACAGCTTTCCTTGCGATTTGCAACCAGTGACCCTTTTTTATAAAATTCACATCTTCAAAAACACAGATGGATAACCTCATGAAACCCTTAAGCAGAATGGTTCAAGGGCTAGTGGCTTACAATTATACAGAAAATGGACTTTTATTTCTTCTTACAGCAAAGAAAGAGAAGATTTTAAAATTCTTAAGAGATTAGGCTGAGTGAATGAAGCAAGACAGTATCGAATGGTTGAATATTCAATAACCAAATGGAATCAATTTAACAGTGGTTAGCGCAAGTAACTCAGTAGGAATGACATAAAATGTTTTTGCACAAGGAATGGTTATGATTTGAAATGTACCAGTTGAAAAGCGGTAGATTCAGATTCAGAACAAGTGTTAAAAAGAGAACTGGATACATATTGCAGGGAGAAAAGAATTTCATGGGTATGGGGAAAGCCTGGAGTGTTGGGACTAATTGGATTTTTCTTTAAAAGAGTTGGTATATTCTCCGTGGGCTGGATGGCATTCCATAGCATGATGAAATTATGATTTTATAAGAGTAACATCCAAAAGGGAATTAGATATAAATATGGAAAAGAAACACATGAAGTGCTATGAGGGCAGAATAGGGGAATAGGGCTGTTTGGATAGCTCTCACAAACAGCTAACACAAATATAAAGGGCTGAATGTTCTCCTATTCTGTTTAATTCTGTTTCTAATACCCTTTCCATTGAAGTCACTAAGTGAGGCACTGACAAAGTTAAAAGTCACACAACACCAGGCTATAGGTCCAACTGGTTTATTTGGAAGCACTAGCTTTCGGAGCGCTGTTCCTTCATCAGGCTTCCAAATAAGCCTATTGGACTACAACCTGGTGTTGTGTGATTCTTAACCATATGATTAATGCCAACACAATGACATGCACACATACATACAAACATACATGTTGTAGAAGCCTGTAGCTAGGGCACTGTGAGATTAATATTTTATGGCCATTTAAAACATTAAAGTTTAGATTTAGCTGATGCTGAAGTACTGCGGCTTAATATTATAAATTTCCAGCATACTCAAACAATTTCTGAAGGAATTCAAATAGTCTCTATAATACATTCCCCTCTAAGTGCTAAATAATTAGCAGCAGCTTTCTGATGTCCACAACTTCAACTCAAGCAGGTTGACATTGTCACAACAGACTTTAATACATTGATTTTCCTTTACTTTATAATCAGTGCTTTCCTCATTCTTGTACATGCTGACACCCCCTGGGGTTAATTTCAAAGATAACAGGCATTCTGCTGGCATCTGGTCCCATGAGCTATTCTTCAAGTATGAACCTTGGTACTGCAGGACTTAGTCTAGACTCCAATGCTAGTTTCACTCAGAATCCCCTCAAATGTACTTTGAGACAGGGCTGTCAGTCCAGCACTCGCAAGGAATGAAACTTTCCAGCTGAAATTAATTTTGTCCCCTCCCAGAGCAGGGAATAAATATTGAGACAAATTGTAGATTTCCTACAGCCTAGCCAACTAAGACAAGTCAAAGACTGAGACTGGGACAAATTACGAAGCATATTTAACCACCAGCATTTAAGAAGGAAAGGTGTACCCTATCAGCTTCATCAACAAAGTGGGTGTGGAGTGGTGAAAGATAAAATTAACTACAGCGCCATATTACCTTATGAGGATATCATACTGATGGCTTTCTGAAGTTGAACTGCAAAACCTTTGTTAGTCACCTTCTCTGATCACTTTGTACTTAAAGGGAGCACACAGTCAAGCTGTAGAGACCAGGAAGATCCTAGTTTAAATTGCTTATCTGTGTTGAGACAGCTGGGAATCACCTAAGACCTGTACTAAGACTGTCCTCAGAAATCTCCAGAATATAGATAAAACCGAAGAGATGAAAAATTGCTGGATTAAATCAATAGGTCAACTAATTAACGTTATCAGAATTATTTCAATTTTCCCTCAGTCTGCAGTATTTTGCATTTGTTTATTTGGATTAGCATTCGAGAATGGGGTTGTGATATAGCGACCTTCCCTTAGAGAATGTGTACCAGTTGGGGACACACCAGAAAGAATATGTAATAGAGAGATCAAAATGTAATAGAAAAATTACAGTTCTCTGGTGGATATGTTGATAGCATTATGAATGATCTTCACTCATTGTCATAAGAGTATAATTATAATGATTTATAACCAGAACTAATTTGAGACAGAATTGTTGTTAGAATTTCTTATATTTCTTTCTCAGAAATATTCCAGTTGGAAAAAGATGTCACATTGAACATAGAACAGTACAGCAGAGTACAGGCCCTTCGGTCCTTGATGTTGTGCCAACCTTTTATCCTACTCTAAGATGAAACTAACTTACATATCCTTCATTTTACTATCATTCATGTGCCTATCCAAGAGTCGCTTAAATGTCCCTAATGCATTTGACTCTACTACCACTGCTGGCAATGCATTCCATGCACCCACCACTCTCTGTGTAAAGAACCTACCTCTGACATCTCCCCTATACCTTCCTCCAATCACCTTAAAATTATGCCCCATCGTGGTAACCATTTTCATCCTGGGAAAACCTCTCTGGCTATCCACTCTACCTATACCTCTCATTATCTTGTACACCTTTACAAGTCACCTCCAATCCTTCTTCGTTCCAATGGAAAAAGCCCTAGCGCCCCAACCTTTCTTTATAATACATGCCCTCCAGTCCAGGCAGTATCTTGGCAAATCTCCTCTGCGTCCTCTCTAAAACTTCCACATCCTTCCTATAATGAAGTGACCAGAACTGAACATAATTTTCCAAGAGTGGTCTAACCAGGGTTTATAGATCTACAGCATAACCTCGGCACGGTGGCACAGTGGTTAGCACTGCTGCCTCGCAGCGCCAGAGACCCGGGTTCAATTCCCGCCTCAGGCGACTGACTGTGTGGAGTTTGCACATTCTCCCTGTGTCTGCGTGGGTTTCCTCTGGGTCCTCCGGTTTCCTCCCACAGTCCAAAGATGTGCAGGTCAGGTGAATTGGCCATGCTAAATTGCCCGTAGTGTTAGCTAAGGGGTAGATGTGTAGGAGTATGGGTGGGTTGCGCTTCGGCGGGTCGGTGTGGACTTGTTGGGCCGAAGGGCCTGTTTCCACACTGTAAAGTAATCTAAGTAAATCTAAGCTCTCAATCCCCCTGCTAATGAAAGCCGGCACACCATATCAACGTGGGTGACAACTTTGAGGGATCAATGGACGTGTACCAGAAGATCCCTCTATTCCTCCAAACTGCCAAGAATCCTGCCTTTATCTCTGTAATCAGCATTCAAATTCAACCTTACAAAATGAATCACTTCACACTTTACCAAGTTGAACTCCATCTGCCACTTCTGAGCCCAGCACTGCATCCTATTCAATGTCTCGTTGCAACCTGCAATACCTCTCCACACTATCCACAATTTCACCAACCTTTGTGCCATTGGCAAACTTACTAACCCACCCTTCCAGTTCCTCATCCAAGTCATTTATAAAAATCAGAAAGAGCAGAGGTCCAAGAATAGATCTTTGTGGAACATCACTTCTCACTGAGATCAAAGCTGAATACATCCCATCTACTACAATCGTCTGTCTTCTATGACTCAGCCAATTCTGTATCCAGACAGCCAGATTTCCCTGGATCCCATGCTTTCTTACTTTCTGAATGAATCTACCATGGGGAACCTTGTCGATGTATTGAGTACAGGAGTTGGGAGGTCGTGTTGCGGCTGTACAGGACATTGTATAGGCTACTGTTGGAATATTGTGTGCAATTCTGGTCTCCTTCCTATCGGAAAGATGTTGTGAAACTTGAAAGGGTTCAAAAACGTTTTACAAGGATGTTGCCAGGGTTGGAGGATTTGAGCTATAGGGAGAGGTTGAATAGGCTAGGCCTGTTTTCCCTGGAGCGTTGGAGGCTGAGGGGTGACCTTGTAAAGGTTTATAAAATCATGAGGGACATGGATAGGATAAATAGACAAAGTCTTTTCTCTGGGGTGGGGGAATCCAGAACTAGAGGGCATAGGTTTAAGGTGAGAGGGGAAAGATATAAAAGAGACCTAAGGGGCAACTTTTTCACTTTGGAATGAGCTGCCAGAGGAAGTGGTGGAGGCTAGTACAATTGCAACATTTAAGAGGTATTTGGATGGGTATATGCATAGGAAGGATTTGGAGGGATATGGGTCGGGTGCTGGCAGGGGGGACCAGATTGGGTTGGGATATCTGGTCGGCATGGATGAGTTGGACCGAAGGATCTGTTTCCATGCTGTACATCTCTATGACTCTATGATGGCCTCACTAAAATCAATGTACACAACATCCACTCCTATAGCTTCATCTATTTGTTTTGCCACATCCTCAAAGAATTCAATAAGGATTGTGCAGCATGCCCTGTCCCTCAGAAAGCCATGCTGACTATTTCATGCCTCCTTCTAGCTCTTCTAAGTCCATTCTCCAGTTCCTTCCTGGCTATCTTGTAACTCCGTAGAACCCTATCTGATCTTTGCTTCCTCAACTTTAAGTAAGCTTCCTTCTTCCTCTTGACTAAATGTTCCACATCTCTTGTCATCCAAGGTTCCTCCACCCTACTATCGTTTCCTTGCCTCTGTGGGACAAATCTACCCGCACTCACAGCAAGTACTCCCTAAACAATTTCCACTTTTCTGTCATGTATTTCCCTGAGATTATCTGTTCCCAATTTATGCTCCAAAGTTCCTGCCTAATTGCATTGTAATTCCACCTCCCCCAGTTAAATACTTTCCCATACCGTCTGCTGCTAACCTTCTCCATAACTATAGAGAAGATTAGGGAGAAATGATCACTATCACCGAAATGCTCTCCCACCAAGAGATCTGACACTGAGCTGGTACGTTGCCAAGCACCAAATCCAATATGGCCTCCCCTCTAGTCAGCCTGTCTACATATTGCGTCAAGAAGTCTTCTTGGACACACCTGACAAAGTCTGCTTATTCCAAACTATTTGCACATAGAGGTTCCAATCAATATTAGGGAAGTTGAAGTCACTCATGACAGCAACCTGTTACTTCTGCACTTTTCCAAAATCTTTCTCCAAATCTGCTCCTCTATGTCTCTGTTGCTAATTGGGGAGGGGGGGGGGTTCTGTAGAAAACCCTCAATAAAATGGCAGCTCCTTTCCTGTTTCTGATTTCCACCTATACTGACTCTGCAGACAAACTCTTCTCGATGACCTCCCTTTCTGCAGCTGTTATACTGTCCCTGATTAGCAAAGCCACCCTCCCACCTCTTTCACTTCCCTCCATATTCCTTTTGAAACCTCTCAACCGTGGAACATCCAACAACCATTCCTGCCCCTGTGATATCCAAGACTCCGTAATGGCCACAACGTCAGAGTTCCAAGTACTGATCCATGCTCTAAGTTCATCACCCTTAATCCTGACACTTCTTGCATTAAAATAGGCACACTTCAACCCATTACACTGTCTGCAACTTTGGCCTATCAACTGTCTATCCTTCCTCCCAGACTCTCTGTATATTGTATTTGCCTACTCATCAGCTACCCTATCCTCTGATCCATAGCTCCAGTTCCCATCCCCCTGTCAATCTACCTTAACCCTCCCAAAAAACTCTAATAAATCTCCTGTCCAGGATATTGGTGCCCCTCCAGTTCAGGTGCAACAAGCCCTCCTTGTACAGGTCCCACATTCCCCAGAAGGTATCCCAGTGATCCACATATCTGAAGCCCTCCTTCCTACAGCAGTCCTGCAGCCACATGTTCAGCTACACTCATTCTCTGTTCCAAGCCACACTAGCATGTGGCACTGGTAGCAATCCTGAGCTTACTACTCTGTTTGTCCTGCCTTTTAGCTTCTAACCTAACTTCCTATATTCACTTCTCATGTCGTCATCCCTTTGCCTATGTCATTGGTACTGATGTGTACCATGACTTCTGGCTGCTCACCCTCCCCTTAAGAATCTTGTAGACTCAATCTGAGACATCCCTGACCCTGGCATCTGGGAGGTAACATACCATCTGGGAGTCTCACTTGCGAGCACAGAATTTCCTTTCTGTTCCTTTCTCTTCCTGTCCTATTCGCCCCCCACGCCCACCCCTTCCCGCCTGAGCCACAGAACCAGGCTCAGTGCCAGAGACCTAGCTGCTGTGGCTTTCTCTTTTTAGGTCATCCCCCCCAACAGTATCCAAAGTGGTTTACTTACTTTGAGGGGAATGGCCACAGGGGTCCCTGCACTGACTGCCTCTTCCCTTTCCCTCCCTGATGGTCACCCAGCTACTTTTATCCTGTAACTTTAGTGTGACTACCACCCTATAACTCCTCTCTCTCACCCCAACAGCCTCCATGATGATCCACAGTTCATCCATCTCCAGCTCCTGTTCCCTAACACGGTCTATGAGGAGCTGGAGTTGGGTGCACTTCTTGCAGATGAATTCAACAGGGACACCAGTGGTGACCCTTCTCTCCAACATCTTGCAAGAGGACCATGCAACTGCCCAAGTCTCCAGCTCCTCTGCACTAAATTGAGAAAAGAGATTAAAAAGCTCTTACCTTACCAGCGTTCCACACAGAGTCATAGCCATGGAGGTGTACAGCATAGAAACAGACCCTTCAGTGCAACTTGTCCATGCTGACCAGATATCCTAACCTGATCTAGTCCCATTTGCCAACACTTGGCCCAGATCCCTCTAAACCCCTCCTATTCATATACCCATCCAAATGCCTTTTACCTGCTGCAATTGTACCAGCCTCCACCACTTCCTCTGGCAGCTCATTCCATACACGCACCACCCTCTGCATGAAAGAGTTGCCCCTTAGGTCCTTTTTATATTTTTCTCCTCTCTCCCTAAACTATGTCCTCTAGTCCTTTTTTTTTGGTTAGAGGAGGAAGACGGATGGGAGACACTACACCTGTAGTGTTCCAGGTTTAACCACTTCCTGAAATTTTTAGTTCAATTACCCAAAAGTTCCTGTGCCTGCCTCACTCCTGTTCAGCCTTCGCTCCACTTATTCAGGAGCTAAGTATTTAATATTCAAATTTACCTTCTCGGCTGGCTCCTGGCTCACGCTGTCTCGACTCCTGCTGCTGAAGTGATACATTGAAGAAAGCCATGCGAATAGCTTGTGCTAGCTACCATTCAAAAATAGAACAAGACAGATATGGGAACAGAATGCCCAACTAAATTCAAGAAGCTCAGCAGACTTTCTCAACTTTCCAATGTACAAAAACAAAACAAAGTCACATGATCAATAACACAAAGCATCTTTAAATCCTTTGACGCTGGGAGTTACAGTTCCAGATGTGGGGTTTAGAAACCACACAAAGAGAAAGAATGCCCAGCTTTATCATGCCAATGTGACATTTCTAAAAAAGTGGAATATTTCTCAAGACAATGCAAGTATCAAAAACAACCACTGAAGCGCAGAACTAGTAATGATTACATGCACAATGAGATTAACACCTTGCAGCAAATACGCTTGGAATAAAATCCAGAATGCAAGACCCAACTTCATAAGAATACACATTATATGATGATATACCAGCTTTGAAAGATACAAAACAAATACTCTTCAGGACATTGTGACTTAGCTGAAGCAGATTTGACATCGGTCATACTGATGTTTCATCTTTATTCTGTCACCAGATGTGGGCATCACTGGCAAGTTGTTGCCCATCCTCAATCACCCTTGCTATTTCAGAGTGCAGTCAAGTGACAGCCATAGTGCTGTGGATCTTGAGTCACATGTAGGTCACACCAGGTAAGGATGGCAGAATTTCTTCCCTAAAGAACATTAGGGAACCAGACGAGCTTTAATAACTGTGGATGGAAGTTCCATGGCACCATAACTGAGAAAAGTTTGCAATTCCATAATTTATCCAACAGAATTTAAATTCCACATGATGGGATTTAAACCTGAGACCCAGTCAGACCCTCTGGATTACTAGCCCATTGATATTACCAATACACTTCTGCCTCCCCCCTCATCCTTATCTGACCAACTTGACAATTAGGTGGGTGTTATGGTAATAGCTGAAAAACCTTTTGGTTGAAGAGAATGACATTGCAATTATCTGACAGAATTGCATGGCGCAGGCAGAACACCATGCAGAATCAAAGGCATTCTCAAAGTAATCTTAACATAATAGGAACAAGACTGTGGAACAGAAGTACATCATCAGAAGCTAACATTTTCTCACTTCTAAGCAAAAACACATTCTTAAAATTCTACACAACTTCAATGAGTGAGGAAACCAAATACCAGTGATCACTACAACTTTACTTGACAAAAGTAAGTCTCTATAGATCTCAGAGGAACATTCATTGAAAGTAAAAGAAAAATATACCAACTGTTTAATAACTGAGCTCAGAAGATACAACTGATTTTATAGGTTTGAGAAAATACTCAATTATCTTGTAACTACAGACTAATCTTCAAATGCTATAATCCTTGATACTGCAACCATAATGAGTTAGTAGTGGACTCCTATACAATTATTTCAGCTATTCAGTAGTAATGGTAACAAAACATCACAGTAAGCTTTGCTGTATGATTGAACTTGATAAAATAACAAGGTTATTCAAAGGTCTTGTTTGAATGTGGGTGAGAATGGAAGGATCACATGTATCTAGGTCTACCAAGGTACAGTGTCAAAAGGAAATTAAAAATCACTTCTTTCAGAAAAACAACTATGTTCTCTGACATGTTTTGAGGAAAGTAAACATGCTTTGTAGAAGACAAATGTTCAATAAGAATGCCAATGTCAGAACACATCCTGTGCAAAGGACATTTGGGAAGTCAAATATCTAGCAAGATTACAATATAGCACGAGGTGCAACTGAATGGTTCATCCATAAGCACTAGCTTCCAACCAAACTCAGTCATCAACCATTTATAAAGTCAGAATCTCCAAGAGAGATGATCAGTGATCATTCTACATTAATCTTTTTAACAATTCTACGAAGAATTTAATGAAGATTGTGTATCTGAAAATGAGCACCTGAAAAGGTTAATTGACTTCAGCAATAAGCTCAGGGTTGAAATTATTACTTGTGGGAGGAGCCAGTCAGTTCTGTATTTGTCACAGTGTGAGAATGTGACAGTATTGTGAACTCATTCTTAGGCTGAGCTTGATGTCTTACAAGAGTCATACAACATGAAAACAGATTCTTCGGTCCAACTCGTCTATGCTGACCAAGTTTCCCAAACTAAGCTAGTCCCATTTGCCTATATTTGGCCCATATACTTCCTATTCATGTACCTGTTCAAATGTGTTTTAAATATTGGAACTGTGCCTACATCTACAACTTCTTCTGGCAGCTTATTCCACATACAAACCTCCCTCTGTGTGAAAAAGTTGCCCTTCAGGTCCCTTTTAAATCTTTCTCCTCTCACCTTAAAATTATGCCCTCCAGTTTTGAAAGCTCCTACAGTGGGGAAAAGAACTTTGCAACTCATGATTTTATAAATCTCCATAAGGTCACCTCTCAGTTTCCTATACTCCATTGGAAAAGGTCCCATGCCTATCCAGCCTCTCCCTATAACTCAAACCCTCTAGTCCCAGTAATATCGTGGTGAATCTTTTCTGCACCCGCTGCAGTTTAGTAATATCCTTCCTACAGAAGAGTGATCAGAACTGTACATTGTACACCAAAAGTGGTCTCACAAGCATCCTGTAAGAGACCATCATGTATTTCAGATGTAATGCAAATAGATATTAGTTTGTGGAAATAAACCCACTTACTATTCCCACGATTGAAATCATTTTCAGTTAAAGACTTTGTGTGGGTATCCAGTACCATTTGGTGTCAGTAGCTCAGCCTAATACCAGCAAGGATTGGAGACAGCAAATCTACTCAAAGTTTCATAGCCCCACCATTGTCATACCAACCAGGCCAATAAAGAATGGCAGAAATTGCTGGGGAAACTCAGTAGGCCTGGAAGCATCTGTGGAGAGAGAGCAGAGTTAACTTTTCGCATCTTCTTCAGGAACTGAGAGTAAATGGACTGCTAGGAAAGAATTCTAGCTACTGTCAGTTCTGAACAAGGGTCACCAGACTTGAAAAGTTAACTTTAGATGTTTTCTACAGGTGTTGTCAGACCTGTTGAGTTTCCCCAACAATTTCTGTTTTGTTTCAGATCTTCAACATATGCAGTTCTTTAAAGAAAGAATGAAGAAAAACAATAAGGAAAGCCAATCAGTTAATGCAGAGGAACCTCGATTATCTGAAGGATATAAGCACAGAGTATTTCATTTGGTTAATTGAATTCCAGATAATTGAATGCCAGTTAACATAGTTTAGCCAAACATCGGGATCTTCTGATTTTGCCAGATAATCCAATATGTGGATAATTAAAGGCCAGATAATTGAGGTTCCTCTGCATATCCCTCAAGATCAGTCAATATGAAAATGGCAAGCTGATGGTAGCTCATTGAATTTATTAGGATCTGGTGGAGTTGAAGTCGTGTATGTGGAGGTATTGTGGTTATATCACTGGAATAGTAATCCAGAGCACCAGCCTAAAGTTCTGGGAACATGGGCTTGAATCTCACTATTGTACATGATGAAATTTGAATTCAGTAGAAAAAATCTGCAAGCAAAACATAGCAGAATGATGGCCATGCAATCACTGCTGATTGATGCAAAAACTCATCTGGGTCACTGCTATCCTTTAGTGAAAAAATTTCACCATGTTTCTCTGAACTGGTCTATGTGTGACCATAGCAATGTGATGACTCTTAACTGCTCTCTGGGATATTCTAGCAAGACATTCAGTTCATGGGTAGTTAGGGATGGGCTACAAATTTTGACTTTGTCCATACCCAATGAACGAATAAAAAGAAGTCTAAGCTATCAAACTAAGACTTTATATAGGATGAATGAAACAAATGTTGTAGTATTAAGCATTTATTGAGCTTCTCCAGTGATCAACAGGGGAATTCAATGCACTATTGAAGAATAGATTTATTGTTCTTGGTATACTTCTAATACATTGCCATAGTCATTCAGTGTTGATGCTGTAGTAGGTAGCCAGTCTATCATGTTTAAAAAATGATGTTGTAAGTTGACAATAGCAGCTTACATAGCAGTTGACTATAGTTGACTTAAATAATAGTTTTCTGATTATTCAATTCACAAAATAGGTTTCATACTGCGCCAACAGCAAGGACCCCCAAGGAATGCTCTTTGATCACAAAATACGAAACATTTGAATAAATAATTGAATAAGATGTATCATCCACCTTTCATGTGGTTCTTCTTGTCTACTGTCCAGTCTAACAAGCTTTTCTATTCTGAGCTGAGAAAAAGGCTCAACTAATGAATTCCATTTGTAGAATATCATATCTGATGTTTTACCCCAAGGATTGAACTTTAAAAGCAGCCCCTACTTGTAATCTCTTTTCCTACGTAATGAATGAAATGACCCACTTTGCGAGGGGACAGATTTCCTCTGAGTCCATTGTAACAAAATCAAGCACTTGTTAGACAATGCAGGGTAGATTGCCATCTTTACCCCTTGGGTGTTCAGCCTTGATGGGTGAAAAATGTACATAGTACAGGCAATGCTTCAATGCTTGAACAGTGCGCACTATTTAGTGCTGCACATGGCTCAAAGTGGAATTATTTCCCTTTGAATACTAAAGGACACCTTAAGATAGTCTTTATTGACAAGAACATTAGAAGTAAGAACATTTAAGCCCGCATATAGTAATTCCCGTGAGCATCTAGAGCTCTCAGTTGCAATGGCAAGTTGCCTGAAATAAACTTCTGAACTTTGCTGGGTTTGTTGTGAGTTTTCCATCCACACGTTTGCTAAGATTTCTGTGCATTGATGCTCTGGATAGACTGCTCAAATAATTGCGCCTGAATGTTTAGGCTTCATTTTAGATTTTGACATCAAAGGCATACACTGCACCTGGGCAGAATGGAAAGTACTCTTGTAAAGGCCTCTACATCCAGGGATTAATATTGGCAGTGACAAAAAAATGAAATGCTACCAGCATTGTGGTAAATTTGAAAGACTGTGCTGGCAAGAACTGCTGATAAAATGGTGCCTCCAGAGAAGAATGATCTTCTGCACAGACAATGCAAAAGAAATTTTTTAAAAGTTGTCTCTTCTGAATCAGCCATGCTAGCGTTCTGGAAATTATTTTGACAAGAAGCCTTTAATCAATTCTCCATGCCTCAGTAAGGAAGAAAACAAAATAGGAATTGTGGCAATTGACCTATGTGCAAAATGACAATTCCTGTCAGTCCAATATTTCCTCTGTAATTTGTTAGTGATTGGGGAAAGTGGGGATAATATTTTTATCAAGGAACTGATTGGCCTCACTCTGTGCTGTACCATTCTAGGATTCTGTGAAAATGACAGAAAAGACAACATTGCGTGGTATGTAAGACATATGCTATTTAATTGTTTTCCTATTAGCGTGTGTATATTAATTCAGAATACTACTGTTCACTAGATTGGTTTTATCCCAGATGTATTCATATAACACCAGATCCATTACACAGTTTATTTTCATGTAATGTATTGCTAAGCATGAAACAGAAACTGTATGACGGAGGGACTGAAATATGCTTTTATTACAAGTGAGAGACCTCATAATTCCGAAACGACAAAGTTACTTAATGGTCTGCCTTCTGAATGGATTCGTCATAAAAAGCGTTTCATCTTCCCTTCTTTTCTGTGTTGATTTCGTTTCATCACAACTTCGTTCAGTTAGGAACATGCCTGCCTTCAAGTCAGAAAGTTGTATTGGAACCTCCAAACAGAAATTTGATTTTGTATTCAAGATTAATACTCCAAAGCTGATTTGCTGAATGTGCTGCTCTCCAGATTAGATGGCGCAAAGGCATGTGCAGAACCTATTGATCAGCTAAGGGCCACTTCTGCAAAATGACTGCAAGCACGTTGACACAATAGTTACTGTTGAGAGTGAACCAAGAAGAACAACTTCATATATTTATTCCAATGAAAAGGGTGTGTGAAAAGTAAAATATAAAATTTTTCATCATCTAGAAAAGAATAATTTGATTAAGGATAGTCAACACAGTTTTGTGAAGGGTAGATCGTGCCTAAAAAAACTTATTGAGTTCTTTGAGAAGGTGACCAAACAGGTAGATGAGAGTAAACCAGTTGATGTGGTGTATATGGATTTCGCAAGGCGTTTGATAAGGTTCCCCACAGTAGGCTATCGTACAAAATGTGGAGGAATGGGATTGTGGGAGATATAGCAGTTTGGATCAGTAATTGGCTTGCTGAAAGAAGAAAAAGAGTGGTGGTTGATGGGAATTGTTCATCCTGGAGTCCAGTTACCAGTGGTGTACCGCAGGGGTCAGTGTTGGGTCCACTGCTGTTCGTCATTTTTATAAACGACCTGGATGAGGGCGTAGAAGGGTGGGTTAGTAAATTTGCAGGTGACACTAAGGTCGGTGGAGTTGTGGATAGTGACGAACAATGTTGTAGGTTACAGAGAGACATAGATAAGCTGCAAAGCTGGGCTGAGAGGTAGCAAATGGAGTTTAATGCGGATAAGTGTGAGGTGATTCACTTTGGTTGGAGTAACCGGAATGCAAAGTACTGGGCTAATGGTAAGATTCTTGGTGGTGTAGATGAGCAGAGAGATATTGGTGTCCAGGTGCACAGATCCTTGAAAGTTGTCACCCAGATTGACAGGGTTGCTAAGAAGGCATACAGTGTTTTAGCTTTTATTAATAGAGGGATCGAGTTCGGGAAACATGAGGTTATGCTACAGATGTTCAAAACTCTAATGCAGCCGCACTTGGAGTATTGTGTACAGTTCTGGTCACCACATTATAAGAAGGATGTGGAAGCTTTGGAAAGGGTGCAGAGGAGATTTACTAGGATGTTGCCTGGTATGGAGGGAAGGTCTTACGAGGAAAGGCTGAGGGACTTGAGGCTGTTTTCGTTAGAGAGAAGAAGGTTGAGAGGTGACTTAATAGAGACATATAAGATAATCAGAGGGTTAGATAGGGTGGACAGGGAGAGCCTTTTTCCAAGAATGGTGACGACGAGCATGAGGGGGCATAGCTTTAAATTGAGGGGTGTAGATACAGGATAGATGTCAGAGGTAGTTTCTTTACTCAGAGAGTAGTAAGGGTATGGAATGCTTTGCCTGCAACGATAGTAGATTCACCAACTTTAAGTACATTTAAGTCGTCATTGGACAAGCATATGGACGTACATGGAATAGTGTAGGTTAGATGGGCTTCAGATTGGTATGACAGGTCGGCGCAACATCGAGGGCCGAAGGGCCTGTACTGCGCTGTAATGTTCTATGTTCTATGTTCTATAAAAAAGAAAACTAAAGAAAATTTTTAAGAGGGAGAAGTAAATAAAGTCATTAATAAAAAGTAAAAGAAAGCAAGCCTTTTTAAAACTTCTAACAATAATTTCTAATCTTGAGGAATGAGACTCAACACTTGTAAATTTACATTTTCAGTGTTAGAAAGATTGTTTGTTAGTAATTAAGTCTTGTCATACCATTTAGCAAATTTCACAAATAAATGCAACTTGTATTCTGGTGTTAACTTTGGCTCAGTTAGAGGAATGTGAGTTCAAGTATCACTCCAGGATTTTAAAGTGAAAGCCATTACAGTGTAGGACTATACTGTTATAGCATAGTGATTTGGATAAGATGTTAAACTGAGATTCTGTCTCCTGTCACAGATTGACATTGGCAATATTTTGTAGAAGAGTAAGGGAGTTATCTCTGAATTCCTGGCCAATATTTTTACCTCAATTGATATCATAAAAAGCACATTATGATATTGCTACCCCTTTGCTTTTTGTGAGATCTTGCTGTGTGAGCATTGGTTGCCACATTTGGTACAAAGCAGCAGCGACTACATTTCAGACGGAACTTCATTAACTGTCGAGTGCAGTATGATGTCCAACCTACATGAAAGATGCTAAGTAAATGTAAGCCTTTCTGTCCTCTGCCAATTTTCACTTTTTTTTGATTTGGTGCTGGATTTATAAGCAACTGTGCTCAGTGAAGTCTTAGAACATTTCTGCAGGAGTTTCTCAGGGTAGTGTCCTAGACCCAAGCATCTTCAAATCCTTAATTAATGACCTTCCCTGCAATATAAAGTCAGAATAAGTGATGTTCGCTGATAATTGCTCAATGTTCAGCATTGTTTGAGATTCCTCAGATATTGATGCAGCCTGTATTCACATGCAGCGAGACCTGGCACACACCAGGCTTGGGTAGACAAGTGATGAGTAATATCCATGTCACCCAAGTACGAGGCAATTACTATTTTCAGCAACAGAAAATGTGACCATCGCCTTTTGCTATTGAACAACAATACCATCATTGAACCTCACACCATGAGCATACTGATCATTATCATTGACCAGAACTGGATTGGACCAATCATAAAATACCGTGGTTACAAGAGTAAGTCAGATGCTGGGAATTCAACAGTTCCTAGTTGGCAGCTGATCTGAACCCCTTATCTTCAGTCAAAATGGCTGATGGAAAGAATTTACTGAATCCCATAGCTGTACAAGAACATAATGGAGGTTTTGATCCAGCTTCCAGGTAATGAGAAAAGTGTCTGGCATTTGGTGAGAGGCAAGAATAACTCAACCCAGGAGGTACGCCCTCCTATAAGTGGAGGCAATTAGGCTTGTTAGTAAGACACACAAGACCAACTAACCCTAAGCCCACCAGGAATTAAAGAGGACATAGGGATTGAATTGGGTACACACAGGTCTCACATGCGTACAGAGAGAGATGGCTGTAGCCTTGTGGGGTGGGTTGGTCCTTTGTTCAGAAGCACATGGTATCAGATTGGTATCTACCCTCATGTCTTATTATACAAGCCTTTCATCCTTTCACTCTTAACCATGAATCCTGACCCCACAACCTCCATGCCTTTTATTATCTTTTCTGGTAGCACTGTAATAACCACACCTGCTGCACATTCCCTTCGAGTGCAACAATTCAACAGGAAAAGTGACCCAAGTACTGATATCAAAAGAAATCAAGGATAGAACTAGGTTCTAAGAAGAATAATCAAAAGTTTCTAGAAAACGATAGCCAGCCTAAATACTGGGAGATATTTAGAATTCAGCAGAGGAGAATCAAAAGATAAAAATAGAGTATGACAGTGTAGTGACTAAGGAAGCCTGATGGAAAGAAGTTTAGTTTATTGTAGAACGCTAAAGTAAAGCCACTATTCATGGCATACATAAGTTAGTTCCAGCCCAGGTCAGGCATAAAGGGCTTGGTGATGTGTTCCAGCTGGACATGCTAGCAACTCATGTTCAGTAAGTTCCATGAAGAGATTATTAGAGATTCTCCATAGGCCTTGTAGGGGGTATCAGAGACAGTAAATTTGCAAAGAACATAAAAGAAGACTGTGAGACTATCTATAATTAATTGGGGAAAAAAGTGGGCTTGTTGTAGCTCACAAACCCATCAACACACTAAAAGGGCAGCTAATGAACTTGAAAGACCCTATACAGACAACAAGCAAAACTAATGTTATTTATAAAATACCATGCAAGGATTGTAACAAACACTACATTGGACAAACAAGCAGAAAACTAGCCCCCAGGATACATGAACATCAACTAACCACAAAACGACATGACCCTCTCTCACTAGTATCCTTACATACAGAGAAGGAAGGGCACCACTTCAACTGGGAAAACACATCCATTCTAGGACAAGCCATGCACGAGAATTCCTAGAAGCATGGCAGTCCAACCGGAACTCTATCAACAAACACATCGAGTTATACCCCATCTACCATCTCCTGAGAAAAATAACAGGAAGTTACATCACCACAGAAAATTATGTCACTACAGGAAATGACATCACCAACCCAAAGAAACCCAAACATACAAATAGAAAGCAGGAATTATTAATACTGCTTCGCCCAGAAGCCCACTGAAGATGTTACCTAGTAGGGTGACGAAACATCTGGAAATAAACCTTCCACCTCAGTGTGCAAACCTACATCCATTGGAATACTGTGTTCAACTTTGGTCTCCCAGCTATAGGAAAGATGTTGTGAAACTTGAAAGGGTACAGAAAAGATTTGCAAAGATATTGTCAGTTATGGAGTGTTTGAGCTATAGGAAGAGGCTGAATAGAACATAGAACATAGAATAGTACAGCACAGAACAGACCCTTCAGCCCACGATGTTGTGCCGACCACTGATCCTCATGTATGCACCCTCAAATTTCTGTGACCATATGCATGTCCTGTAGTCTCTTAAATGTCCCCAATGACCTTGCTTCCACAACTGCTGCTGGCAACGCATTCCATGTTCTCACAACTCTCTGTGTAAAGAACCCGCCTCTGACATCCCCTCTATACTTTCCTCCAACCAGCTTAAAACTATGACCCCTCGTGTTAGTCATTTCTGCCCTGGGAAATAATTTCTGGCTATCGACTCTATCTATGCCGCTCATTATCTTGTATACCTCAATTAGGTCCCCTCTCCTCCTCCTTTTCTCCAATGAAAAAATTCTGAGCTCAGTCAACCTCTCTTCATAAGATAAGCCCTCCAGTCCAGGCAGCATCCTGGTAAACCTCCTCTGAACTCTCTCCAAAGCATCCACATCTTTCCTATAATAGGGCGACCAGAACTGGATGCAGCATTCCAAGTGCGGTCTAACCAAAGTTTTATAGACTGTAACAAGATCTCACGACTCTTAAACTCAATCCCCCTGTTAATGAAAGCCAAAAATCACTACAGTATGGAAACAGGCCGTTCAGCCCAACCAGTCCACTCTGATCCATCGAAGAGTATCCCACCTAAACCCATTACTCTACATTTACCCCTGACTAATGCACCCATCTATACATCCCTGACAGCTATGGGCAATTTAACATGGTAAATTCATCTAACCTGCACATCTTCGAACTGTGGGAGGAAACTGGAGAACCTAGAGGAAACCACACAAACACGGGCTGAATGTGCAAACTCCACCCAGACAGTCACCCAGGCTGGAATTAAACTCATATCTTTGGCACTGTGAGGCAGCAGTACTAACCACTGGGCCAATGAGCCACCATGCCACCAAATAGGCTCAGGTTATTTTCCCTGGAGAGTCGGAGGCTGAGTGGTGACCTTGTGGAGATATATAAAATTATTAAGGGCATAGTTATGGTGAGCAGCCAAGGGGATTGGGGTCCAAATCTCAAGGTCATAGGTTAAGGTGAGAGGAGAAAGATTTAAAGGGACCTAAGGGACAGCTTTTTCATGCATGGAATGAGCTGCCAGAGGAAGTGGTGGAGGCCAGTATAATTACAACATTTTAAAGGCATCTAGCTGGGTATATGAATAAGAAGATCTTAGATGAATATGGGCCAAGTGCTGGCAAATGGGACTAGATTAATTCAGGATATCAGGCTGGCATGGATGAGTCGGACTGAAGGGTCTGTTTCCATGCTCTGGATCTTTCTATCCCTTTAACTACTTGTCCATGTGGCATCAGCCAAAATAGAGAAGGATGGGTTCACACTGTGCGATGTCCCAGTTTATGTGATTCAGTACAGAATCACACAAGAGATTTACCTCATAAGCAGGAAAGCGACATGATACCTTTGTACTGCTATCAGATCAAATGGCACAGAAGGAGTTCATTCAGACTATTGCACTTCTGGAGGACCTGCACTATCCTCTTGGCCTTGAAGACACACAAGAAGTCAAGAATGTTTCCTCCTTTAATATACCCAATAACTCTTTCTATTTATTATATCATTCATGGACTTGTTGTTTGGGCCAGAATTTATTGTCCATCCCTGACTGTCTTTTAGAAGGTGGCAGTGATCTGCCTTCCTGAATTACTGACATCCACAAGGTGCATGTACACACACACAGATCTGTAAGGAGCGAGTTCCCAGAATTATTTGATGGAGTGACTATTTGTCATTTCTCTCTCTCTCTCTCTCTCCCACTCCTTTTGCAGCTTCCGTATTTTGATTTGTGTTTTGTTTCATCTTTCACTTTCCCTTTCGGACATGTGATGACCCTGACCAAATTATTCTGGATCTTTTCATCCTTCATAACATCTAACTGAGACCATCTGGAAATGAGGGCATAGGTAACAAGTGATGGTTAACAAAGTTGCAGCTGTGGAAATGTAGATCCCTCCCGGATGGAATGGCATGACTTAATGCTCTCAGTACTTAAATTGTTCTGTCTTGGGCAAGACATTAATTGTGTGCTCTTGTGGTTAACTGCCTGGTTATCACCAAAAGAAATCACACTGAAAAGAGGTTCATGATGTGAATATAGATATAATCCATTGTGCTGCAGTTACTGGATCATGATAGTGTCAGGGTTCTTCTTGATGTTAAATTGGGTGCTTTTCACCTCTCAGTCTAAGGGTAACTCTTTGACATCCTCCTCTTGATTTAGTTATTAAAGACAAAATAACTATACACTTTCCTCGAATTCCCACACAATGCCCTGTCTTCCCTCATGCTTTCAAATGTTTGAACAATGATAACTCTCTTTGGAAAACTCTCCATCAAGGGAACATTAAAAAGCTCTGTGTTAGAAGTGATTGGGTAAATGATGGCCTATAGCAACAACTCATTAGTATACTGATCCAACTGTTGCTAACACAATCCTCTTTGTTCCTCTTCTATGTTTTAAAAGAAAATACTAAGATGTTTAAACAGTGCACTTGCTGAAGATAAAGGAGTCTATTAGTAAGTGGGTAGTGTGTTGAAGCTGGAATGGGAATACAGTGAAAACTGGACTAACCAGAGCATGTGCTGATGTGAAGCATATGATATTACTTAAGTAGGCATGAAAGCAATCTGGTTTAATATCACACAGTTTAGTGAAAGGAATGTCAGGGTTACACAAGGTTAGGGGTAGATTGATGTGAAAAAGCTGTACTTACTTTTTTGTGGGGTGGGGGGAAGAAAAAATGGTAAACTGTTTAAATATGCTCCTTCTTCATTTAAAAACAAAAGAATATAAATTGCAACGATTACCCGACGCGAGGGTTTGTGAAATTCAAGTGTCCATGTAACAGTCTATGCTTAACTTATAAAACAAGCTCTGCTTAAAGGAAGACAGATGGGTCTATCAGTCTTGCATTTAATGGCCCACCTGCCAATCTCTCCCAGATGGGAATATGTCTAGGGTCTGAACGCACACACACGAAAAAAAATTAAGTACAATGGACATAAACTTTCTTAAAAAGAAAAGACTAGTGACTAAAAAAAGCTGAAATGAGAATTTAACAAGTTGCTATAAATCAAAATTTTAAAAGTATTGGGGCAAGAGATGAAAATAGCAAAAATAAAGCAAACAAACAAAAAAGAAATTGCTTTGTCCCCATCAGCCTCCACACATACTTGGTATAAATTTAAAAATGTAATAAAAATTCATGATGCACACATCTTAACAGCATTACCCAAGTCTCAAGAGCTTCATGACAAGAATCAAAAAAATTCATGCTGATACCTAATGATTTTGTTTTGACAGTCTGGAAGTCGAAAACATCCAGCCCATTACACAATGAAACCATTTCCTGTTTTCTGTGAAGCATTACAGCCCAGCATGAGGCTCTGAGGGGTGACTATAATTAACCATAAAACATCTCTTTACAGGTTCAACACGTGTTACCATATCCAAGTACCTCTGACAAACTCGCCGTTTGGCTTCTGCAGTTGAGGTTAGAGAGACCAGAGGTATTGTCTGTGTGTCCATTGAATTATCAGGATCCCAAGGAGCAAGATCATATCCCCAAGTTTCAATGATGTTGACGTATATTGGAAGGGCATAAAACTTTCTCAGACTCGATATGGCTATCAGCCATTTCCCTCCACCCTAGGCTCTTCTTAGAATTTGCCATAGTGCTGAACAATCTCAGCGAATTAGTCATTCCAGCAAAATTGACTGAATTTTGGGATGGAAAAAACTTAACCTCTGCATCACATGTGGCTGAATCTTTTATTTTCATATAAATAGCTGTCTTCTTTCTTTGAAAGCGCAGCCAAGTGCACCAATTAAGTCAGAGCAGTCCAATGATTGAGCCTGGGTCTGCCAAACAACTAAACCATTAGAATAGTGGGCCGTATAATTTTCAAGGCTGTCGGTGAATGTTCCAAATCACTCACAATTATTTGAATGTATCCCAACTGGCATAGAAGGTTGCGTGAAAATGTCATGACCTAGGTGAAAGGATAAGGCCAACTGACCTTCCACTATGAAGTGCAGGATATGAGATTATGGCCAGTTAAGTAATAGCTCAGTTGGTTCAATGGCTGGCTTGTAATGTGTAGCAAAGCCAACAGCATGGGTTCAATTCCCTTACCAATTATGAAGGACTCTCCTTCTCAACCTCTTCATTTGCCTGAGGTATGGTGACCCTCAGGCTAAACCACCACCAGTCATCACTCTCTAATAAGAGGACAGGATTTTACTTTTTAGTGGTTATGTCACAGCCACCCAACCCCATTCCCAGTATATGTTGGAACACTGACCATTATAAAAGAAAAGAAAGGTATTTTACTGGCCTTTTCCTTTAGCCTTCAACTAGGAGGTGCTGTGGTCATGATGGAAAGACTCTACCCTCCTGAGCAACAGAAAGCAGAGGTGCGTGAGAGACACACACATTCTGCTAACAGAAAATCCCTCCCAGGTGGTGGAGTTGTGATTTGCTTAATGTTTCAAGATAAGGCATAGGGATCAAAACAACCATTCTGGCACAGCTCACCAGACTGAACACTGGAAATTAGCCAGATTTGCCTTTATGGCATCACACTTTGCAGGGACAGGGTTCTGAGATTGTTATTGTGGACTCTTTTCCTCTCTGCACAATAAACAAGTGGGTTTCCTCTCCCCTGTTGACTCTTGCTTTGCTCAAAGTCTGCATTATTGTTGCCTGAGGTGATGACCAATGGATCAATCATTGCACCCCCATTCTGAACATGTATCCTTAAACTCCAAAATAGAATATTCATATTCCAGTGGGCCAGACAGGATGCCCATTATCTCCCTAGGGAACAAGAAATCCAGATAGGGCCTTAGCCTTAGAACTTAACCATTGTAAATTCTCCAACATGAGAGAATCTAATCATCATCCATTTATATTCAATGGTATTACCATTGAATCCTCCATTGTCAATATTCTGCAATTTACTATTGACAAGAAACTGAACCAGTTATCGAAATACTGTGGTTACAAGAGTAGATCAGAGACTGGGAATAATGTGGTGAATAACTCACCTTCTCCCTCCCCAGTACTTTCCATCATCTACAAAGCCAAATCTAGAATAGGATTGAATATTTCCCACTTGCCTGGATAGATGCAGCTCCAAAAATATCAAGAAGTTTGCCTCCAGCCAGAACAGGGTTAGAGACATAAAAACTGCAGATGCTGGAATCCAAGGTAGACAAGCAGGAGGCTGGAAGAACACAACAAGCCACCTGAAACGTTGACTTCTCCACTTCCTGATGCTACTTGGTTTGCTGTGTTCTTCCAGCCTCCTGCTTGTCTAGCTCTGGCCAGAACAAAGCATCCCATGTGATAAGCACCCCATTCACCACATTTATGGGCGGCACGGTGGCACAGTGGTTAGCACTGCTGCCTCACAGCGCCAGAGATCCGGGTTCAATTCCCGACTCAGGCGACTGACTGTGTGGAGTTTGCACGTTCTCCCCGTGTCTGCGTGGGTTTCCTCCGGGTGCTCCGGTTTCCTCCCACAGTCCAAAGATGTGCAGGTCAGGTGAATCGGCCATGCTAAATTGCCCGTAGTGTTAGGTGAAGGGGTAAATGTAGGGATATGGGTGGGTTGCGCTTCGGCGGGTCGGTGTGGACTTGTTGGGCCGAAGGGCCTGTTTCCACACTGTAAGTAATCTAATCTAATCTAATCTAATTTAACATTCACTTCCTTCAGCATGATGCACAGTGGCACAATGTGTCCCATTTACAAGATGTGCTGCAGTAATTAATGAAAGCTACTTTGACAACACCGTCCAAACCTGCAGTGTCTACTATCGAGAAAGACACGGGCAGCAGATACATGAATATCTGCATGTTCCCCTGTCAGACACACGCTAGCCTGATTTGGAAATGTGTTTGTTTGCTGT
This sequence comes from Chiloscyllium plagiosum, assembly GCF_037043375.1. Taxonomy (NCBI): domain Eukaryota; kingdom Metazoa; phylum Chordata; class Chondrichthyes; order Orectolobiformes; family Hemiscylliidae; genus Chiloscyllium; species Chiloscyllium plagiosum. The sequence goes on along the minus strand of NW_028270144.1, from coordinate 115,205,277 downwards.
CGCTGGGTCAAAACTCTGGAATCACTTTGTAACTCTGATTCTGCACTACATGGACTAAACTGGTTCAAGGAGACAGCTCATTACCACCTTCAAGGGTGGTTAAGAATAGGCAATGGATGTGATCTAGCTGGTTTCTCTTATATTGCATAATCGTTTTTTAAAAAATTAAATCTAGGTGGCTATGCACCCTGAACCCTGCTCCTGGACCCACATTTCTTCACCACTAACTACAAAACCCAAACAGGAGCTGAGATACATATGGATCTATCACTTGAAACTTGGGACTCTGGGTGTAAGACCCTTTCTAAAATGGAGACCGCCATATCACGAGTGGTACAGAAGGGCTAAGTCTTCACCATCTCATGAATGTCAGACAAAGGAACACAAAATTGACCGCAGTTCCAAGTGACATATTTACAGTTTAAGGGTGTCGTGATTGGAGCAGTATTAATGCAATAGATAAAACTAATGAATGAAGTTCGGTTATCTACAAACTTTGTGATAAGTTACTCAAGCCAATGTAACATTTCTGTAACAGGATTTGAACTGAATTTGTAGCTTGTTGTATAATGTTGAAGGATACAATTCATTCCAGAATATTACATGGTATATACTACATAGAACTGGTCATTCAATCCAGCCCACCCATACTGTCCTTTCTGCTCGCCATGAGTTTCCTTCCATATATCTTTCCCATTCAGCATAACCTTCTCCTTCATTTTCAAATCTAGTTTCCATTTCTATGCACCTATATCATTCACTTCAACCACTCCCTGTGCTTGTGAGTAGACCTGTTGTCGTACTTTCTGTGATGCCTTGGTTAGATTCACAGTCATCAATCCTTCATATTGGTATCAGTGTAAGCGACAGGTACCATGAGAGGAAGGATGCACACACAAACCTTTTGGCAGAAGAGGAGCTCTACCATGATAAATAAAGTAGGTTTATTATATAGTACTTAATTGCTAGCCACAATACATCTGAGTTATATGATTGTCCCATGGGGGACCTCAGGCTTCATGTAAGAATGGATTTACATTACTGTTCAGTTCATAGATCTCAGCACTGGCCTTGCAATTGACAACTTTGAACTGGAACTAGATCTGGTTCATTCCTCCCAGGAACAGTCTTTTACATCTTAATGAGCAGAGTTCATCTTAATACATCAACTAACCCTTTCACATTCTATACCTCCATAGCTCATCAATCCCTGAGTATAGGCGTTCCTTTAGAATTTCCTTTTGGGTTTGTTTTAGTGATGATATCTTATGTTGATGGCTTCTGGTCAAACTCTTCCTCAGAAGATGAAAACTTGGATAGACTTTGATTCAGATCTATGGAAATGGGTTTAGAGACAGGCACCATGCCAGGAACAAGTGGGCTGATAGAAGTGGTGTGGACTCCATCAGCATGTTTCAGCAACACGTTCCTGTAGCCAAGGATATTTTCCTGTATTGGGCTGATGACATGACTGGCTGTTCCTCCCCCAGAGGTGGGAAATCACATAAGGAGGTTCAGGCCCCAGTAAGAGTAATTAAGGGCAACACTGCAGGAATTTTCTCATTGCTATAGCAATACGCTGTGCCACATAGACAGCACCAGCACTTTGGAAATGGCCAATGATGAAAAGTCGCAATTGGTGTGCTCCCTTCCATCCTGATGTCATTATTAGCTTCAGATATCTTTGCTGCATCTCTGTTGTGTATGCCTGATGGGGACAGCAAGGTCCCTTTCTTGATACTTAACATAGCTCAATAATGCTCACCTCCACTGAGGGAGGGCTTCAGAGCTGCCAGATGTCTGACTGAGATGACAACCTCCGGAAGCAACTCAACTTCCCCGCATGCTGGAGTTTATCCTGAGTGATTGATGGACTGCCAATGCATGACCTTTGATCTCTCTACCCAACTGTCCCTGTTAGCATCCTTTACAGCTCCAGGTCCCATGTTCCTCTGCCATGAAGCCAACTCTGCACCCAGGGTAGCAAAAACTGTAAGTAGTTGTAAAATGCTGAGTAGTTAATGATGTGTTCTCTGATACTTTGGCTGGCAGTCAGATGGCAAGTACAGATGTGGCCAGTTGGGGGAAGATTGTTCCACTGGACACTGTGCCAGAAAGCCAGCGGATTTCCGTTTTTCCCAACATTGGGATCCCATAACTTGCAGGAACGTCTTCTCTGAGTCATAAATTTCACAATTTGAATGGCATCTACATGGTCAGCCGTCAGCCTCTTCTTTTCAAAAGAACAGAGCTCCAACTTTCTACCATTTGGAACCGGATAGAGAAGCAAATAATTCTTGCACTGATCTGCCACCAACTAAAAACAAATTTCACTTTTGCAAAAGGAACATCAACAAAGAAGTTAAGAAGACATATTAAAATACAAAAGACATTAAGAAAGAAACCAACAAAATGAACAATTTCTAAATTATTTTTTATTTATTCATTCAAAGGATATGGGTCATGTTCATTGTCCATCCTGAATTGCTCTTGCAGAAGGTAGTAGTGAGCTGCTTTCTGGAACTGCTGCAGCTAATGTGGTTTTAAAGCACTCATAGTGGCGTTAGGGAGGAAATTCCAAGATATTGCTGTAGTAACAGTGAAGGATTGAGAAAACAGAAAATTACAGACCAGTTAGCCTAACTTCAGCAGTGGGGAAGATGCTATAAAATGCATAATGAAAGACATGGTAACAGAACATTTGGAAAGCATTAACAGGAATGGACAAAGCCACTAATGGCTAAATGTGAAGTTATACACATCTGTGAAAAGCAGAAAGGAGGAGTATTGCTTTAACAGTGATATATTGGGAAGTGTGGAGGTTCAAAAGATTCTGGGTGCTCTTGTTCACCAGGCAATAAAAGTAGGCAGGTGTAGCAAGCAATTGGAATACAAATAGTTGGTTGGGATTTCATTGCTGGAGGATTTGAGTTCAGAAGTAGAAAAGTGTTTCTACAGTTATACAGGGCCTTGGTGTGACTGCATCTGGAGTATCACATACAGTTTTGGTCTCTGTTGTTGTAGTTCTGTTCGCTGAGTTGGGAATTTGTGTTGCAGACGTTTCGTCCCCTGTCTAGGTGACATCCTCAGTGTTTGGGAGCCTCCTTTGAAGCGCTTCTGTGATGTTTCCTCCGGCATTTATAGTGGTTTGAATCTGCCGCTTCCGGTTGTCAGTTCCAGCTGTCAGCTGCAGTGGTCGGTATATTGGGTCCAGGTCGATGACAGGGGATGAAACATCTGCAACACAAATTCCCAACTTGGTGAACAGAACCATAACAATGAGCACCCGAGCTACAAATCTTCTCACAAACTTTGGTCTCTCTACCTAAGAAAAGATATAGTCATGGTCATAGAATCACACAGCATGGAAACAGACCTTTTGATCCAACTAGTCCGTGCTGAACATAATCGCAAACTAAATTAGTCCCACCTGCTTCCTCCTCACCCTCCAAACCTTTTCTATTCATTGCCAATCCAAAATGTCTTTTAAACATCGTAACTGTACCTGCATCCACCACTTCCTCAGGAAGTTCATTCCACACATGAACCACCCTCTGTGTAAAAAATATTTTTTTTAAATCTCTTTCCTCTCACCCTAAAAATATGCCCCCTAGTCTTGAAATCCCCCATCCTAGGGAAAAGACAATGACTATTAACCTTATCTATACCCCTCATTATTGTATAAACTTCTATAAGGTCACCTCTCACCTTCCTACGGTCCAGTGAAAAAAGGCCTAGCCTTTCATTATAACTCAAACTTTCCATACCCAGCAACATCCTGCTAAATGTGTGAGCCCTCTCCAGCTTAATAATATCCTCTTGGTAACTGGGTGACTAGAACTGGACACTATATTACAGAAGAGGCCTCACCAATGTCCTGTACAACCTCAGCATGATTCCCAACTCCTACATAACTCATATATGCTTATACTTGCCTCAGAGAGGGAGTACATCAAAGGTTCACAAGGCTGGTACGAGGGTTGTCAGGATTGTTGTAGGAGGAGAGGTTTATTCAACTGGGCCTATGTGCACTGGAGTTTAGAAGAATGAGAGGGGATATTATTGAAACAAATAAAATTCTAACAGGGCTTGATAGACTAAATGCAGAAAGGATGTTTTCCTTGGTTGGGGAGTGTGGAATCCGAGATCACAGTCTCAGGATACAGGGTGGACCTTATAGGAATGAGATGAGGAAATAGTTCTTCACTCAGAGAATGGTCAACCTGTGGATTTTGCTGTCACAGAGGCCTGTGGAGATCAAGTCACTGAATTTATTCGAGAAGGAAATAGATACATTTTTAGATTTTAAAGACTTCAAGGGGAACATGGGAGAAAACAAAAAAAAAGACATTGAGATGGAAGATTAGCCATGATTATATTGAATGGCAGGGCAAGCTAAAAGAGCTGAATCGGCTAGTTCTATGCCTAGTTTCTATGGAGGCCCAAATGGAGTGGGAATGGCCAGCTGGCTGGAGGCCCAAGCGGAGCAGGAACAGACAATGAGCTGGAGGTGCAAGTGGAGTGGGGATGGACAAAGGGCTGCAGGCCCAAGTGGAGTGCGGATGGACAATGGGCTGGAGGCCCGAGTGGAGTGGGGATGGACAAAGGGCTAGAGGCCTGAGCGGAGTGGGGATGGACAATGGGCTAGAAGCCCGAGTGGAGTGGGGGTGGATAATGGGCTGGAGGCCCGAGTGGAGTGGGGGTGGAAAATGGGCTGGAGGCCCGAGTGGAGTGGGGATGGACAATGGGCAGGATGCTTGAGTGAAGTGGGAATAGACAATGAGCTGGAGGCCCAAGTGGAGCAGGGATGGACAATGAGTTGGAGGCTTGATCAGAGCGGGTTTGCCAGCATAGCCACAACTGGGACAGTTGTGGAACTGGGGACTGGTGAGGGCATTCAGCAGCTTGCTGGCCTGTTCAGACCTCGTGTGGAAATCCCCTGCACTGATCTACTATAGACCCATTATAGAAAGACTGTAATGTTTGTCTTATCTTTATTTCTTCTTTCTCTAACTTATACTATGGCTAGCTGTAAGTAATGTAACACTTTTCCTTTATTACTCTATTTTGTATCTAAGATTTGTACACAGGTACTTTGTACATAAGATGGCACTATGTGTGCTGACATTGTAAACTCCTGTACATGAGTGCATGTGACAAAAAAGCAATTCTAATTCTAATTTCCACAAAAGGGCAGTTGATTTCTGAGAAACAAGACCAAAGATATGAATAAATACATGAAACAACATCTTCTGCCTGTTTTAAGGCATAAGTCCTAAATTAAGTAGAATTCCAGCCATCAATTTGGCAAATTGGCCCAGTTCTAAATTAGTGTGTTCCACACCTGTTTTGTACCTGAGAAATGGTCACAATGCTTCCATAGTGAATTGCACCAACATTTTTATATGATCAAGTGAAAAAGGTACCAGTACTCCACTATCTCTCTTTACCCTCCTTGTTTGACAGCAGCAGATTTTTATTGAATGGATATGCTTGCCCATTCAGTGACTATTTGACTGTTGATGCACCGTAATCATCAAAGACGCAATAAATAAAGTGGCTTTAGTTATGTTAAAAGGCAAAAAAGGATAATTTATTTTATTATATTTAGCTCAATCATAGCAAAATAATTTCAAAAAAGTGCTTTGACTTTCGCACACTGGTGCACACTCACACAAATTGATTGTAGAGTTGGAGGATACATTAAGCAGTTTCGAGTCCAGTAATATTACATGGGTGTACAACTGTTCTACTACTATCATTGTCAAGGCAGTTTAGCTATGTAGACTGGTAATTTAGCTATTGGGTTTCGTTGTTTTTAAAATATTTGTTTGCAGCTTCAAAAATTAACAAGTATGTTTTGAAAATTACAAGTTTCGAGACAGAGAGAGAGAAATCCATATAAGATAGTTATGTCTTCAACATTTCACATGCTTGTCCTAATCTGCAGAGAAAACTGTTGTTTTAACATCCAAAAGGCTAGTTGGCTTGTTGCATGACTGTCCCTCTCTAACTGGCCAGGGATCCAAATATGGTCTTGGCTAGTTTATTCTAGTTGTCTGAATTACATGAGATTGTGTTTGAGCACAAGCCATTTGAGTTCTTTTTAAGACTTCTGAATCCCCTGGTTTTTTCCGTCTTTTCTTTTTTTTTATATTACCCCACACTACAAATGTACCCAAAAGGGTCTCAAGTCGACAGGCAGAAGGCTGGAAGAACACAGCAAGCCAGGCAGCATCAGGAGGTGGAGAAGTTGACCCAGCAGTAGTGCTCATATTTTCCCCAAATCACCCATGGCTGTGTGTGTATGTGTAGCGACATATAAAAAAAGATTCATTGCGCTAAAACTTTATTCTATATTTTCTACTACTAGGAAAGCACCCATGTGGCTAGAGAAAGAAGGGATTAAATCAAAATAGAGGCCTTTTATAGCCTGTCCCAGTGATCAAGTCTAATGGTTTGCCCCACTGAGTTGGATACTAAGAACTTGATGTTTTACTAATGATGCAGGAATTGGTTCCCATTCATCAACTTGCAAGGCAATTGGTCTCAATGCACCTTTTCAGACTGAGTGCCTCCATTTCAATAGTTTGGAATGTGGAAGGTGCTGTGATGCAAATATGTAGCCATCTTTGAACTGGAATGCTGCTTTGGTGGCTTTTTACAAAAAAAACAATTTGACACTTCCAGCCAGTAAATTCAAAAATCCATTTTTGTGAAGAAGAGTTTTACAATAGCCTGTGGACTTGGTTATGAGACCTGAAAAATAGTTCCATAATCTCTTATATTGAATATTATTTTAAAAATTGGAGCTATTTTTGTATCATAACTAAATGTATTCCTTTAAGCAGTATTCAATTTTAACTTTCTCTCATGGTTTAGTTCCTCCATTAATGCTCCAGCCCTGACACATGAGCTACTACCAATATCAGTTATAAAGATGTGGGTAACATCAGCAGGAGGTAAATTGTTCTTCATTCTCTCTGAGGTAATTCATAACTTTAGTGGTAGGCAACGCCCAGTAGGTACAGATTCTCCAAATGTTGGAGTTTAAGTCCCTACCTGAATTTGAGCATAAAATCAAGGTTAACATTCCAATGGTTGACTGAGAGAGTGTTGAGCTTTTGGGAGTGCTGTCATTTAGATGGAATGTCAAACCAAAACACCAGCTATTTTCCAAAGTGGATGTAGAAGATGTTATGGCACTTTTGAGAATGGCAGAGATATTATCTCCAGTAACTGGAGCAATATTTATCCCTTGATCGACATGACAGGAACAGATTATCTAGTTAGTACTACCTTGACATTTCCGAGAGTTTACTGCATCCATATTTCCTATATTAAAGAAGTGACTACACTTCAAAAAGTACTTCTCTGGTTGTGAAGTGCATTGGAGCGTCCTGCATTAAATGCACATTGTTTCTCTTTGCAGCATCCAACTGACAACATGATGACCACACTGTTTAAGAACCAGCATCTTTTCGCTCCAAAAGAAAATTGCAAAATCCTGATCCAGTTAAAGTCACCATGGACCATAGGCCTCTTCTCCCATTAGAGATACACGTTTGGTGTTCATTTAACCTGGGGGTTTCTACAGCTTCTGGTATTTCACTTTAGACCCTGCAACATCTTTGGATTTTCATATATTTGCTAATGGAAATATACTATTGTGATATGTGTCAATTTAATAAGTGGTACTACCAAATATTTCACAGTTTCTAAGTTTGTTTCCGTAAATTCAATGGACTGTATTTTGCTGGAGAAAGCTATCTCATTCATTATGTTCATGCATGCTTAAATTTCAAAACATATTTCTTACAAGATTAGTGGATGTCAGAGCTGCTAACTGTGTGTTGCAGGAAACGGGCAACCTGGGATCAATGGAATAGACAAGATATCCCCTTAACTAGTGAGATGTAGAAATAAACAAAGAGGAAGAACTCAGAATAAGAGTAAATTGGAGTGAGTGAACGCAATTTAGTTCAGAAAGTCAAATTGATTTGAATGGTAGAAAGGTTGGATTCAGCAAAAGAGTGAAGTAGAAGCCAGAAAGGATTTGCTTCTGATTGGACACTTTTAAATTCTCTTAAAATAATTCATAATCTGAAAGAATGAGATACAATATTTATTTATTTCCTGGGCATGAGAGGTTGACAAACAATCGTCAGTAATTATCTTTTGTTTTAAGTCAAATGTAATTGTTTTGAGAACTAGCTTTCCCTGGCAATTTTAATGGGCAGTTAATATTCAATAGCAGCAATTTCATAAAAATCAAGGGGACTTTAAGAAGAATATACAAATTATGCAAAGTTAATGATAAACTGGCACAATTTGTCCAGCAACATTTTGTGATTTCCAATTCATTAGGGAATCCCTTCCTTTCTACAAGATGTCCATCCTTTTATCAAAGCCTTTTTTTAAAGATTAATGCTTCTCTGGGTCTCTGTGACCTCTTAGCCAGTCGCCTTACTACATCTTGCAGAAAAATGAGAGGCCAAGGTCTGCAGGTGTATAGTTCCTTGAAAGTGGTGTCACAAGTAGACAGGGTGGGGGAGAAGGTGTTTGACACACTTGCCTTCATGAGTCAGAGCATTGAGTATAGGAGTTGGGACGTCATATTACAGCTGCACAAGACATTGGAGAGACCACGGTTGGATTACTACCTATAATTCTCTTTGCCTGCTAAAGGAACAATGTTATTAAACTAGAAAGGGTGCAAAAAGGATTTACAAGGATTTTGCTAAGTCTGGAAGGTTTGATTTATAAGGAGTAGCTGGATAAGATTTGACTTTTTTTCCCTGGAGCATGAGAGGCTGAGGGGTGACTTCATAGAGGTTTATAAAATCATAAGGGGCATGGATAGGGTGATTAACTAAGGTCCTTTCCCCAGAGGAGTGGAGTCCAAAAGTACAAGTCATAGGTTTAAGGTCAGAAGGGAAAGATTTAAAAGGGGCCTGAGAGGCAACTTTTTCACACCAAAAGTGATGCTTATATGGAACAAACTGGCAGAGGATGTGGTAGAAGTGGGTGTAAAACATTTGGACAGCTACATGAATAGAAAAGGTTTAAAGAGATATGGGCCAAATGCAGGCAAATGGGACGAGTTCAGTTTAAGAAACCTGGTGAATATGGACAGGTTGGGCCGAATGATCTGTTTCATGCTTTACAGCTCTATAACACCAGGATTAATAGTGGTGTGGTGTTCAGAAGCCATTATATACAGCTAAATTTGGCCTAAGATATTTTTTAAAGTTTCAGGGCTTCAGGCATTAATGATGTACATTGGTTCACCAAAACTAAACAACTGTTCATAAACTGATTTAGAATTGCTGCATAAAAGACATTCATCATCCAATTTTTATTTATCTGAGCCATCCCCTTTCTATTCAGGCACTTGTTATTTTTACTCGAATATTATACGTATACCATCAGATTTGTTTCATTTTCATTCATCTACCTTTTTCGTCGCTTTTGTTTTTCAACTTTTTAATCCCATAATTTTCGGATTTATTTTACTCAATATCCTGCATGGTACGTAATAGTTTTCATTGCTGGAAGAGAATTTCTGTCAGACTGGAAAGTTTGACAGTTGAATAAATTCCTGATCTACCTTTTGCCAATGTGTTGGTTACTTGGACCAATCAGTATGACTTTGGCAGTTTACGTTGATATTTATATACTTTTCTGAAATGAATGTCATAGGTAATTTATAACAGGTATGATGTTATCCAAACTCCAAAGCACATGTCAACCTCTTTAGGAACAGAATTTGGCATTGTTTTTCCTTCCTGGTTTACACGAGACATTTTTCTTCAAAATTGGGAAGTGTATGTTCTTCCAAGCTGTCCATAAATTAAAATCATCATGGGTATCTGAGTAATTTTCAGTCACATTGGAGGTCCTAATGAAATAAATTTCATAATGGTCCTTGATGGTCCGATAGCACATTCAGTTCTATATTACATTCATTCCATTCTATCCATACATAATATAGCACCTTATAATACACTTATTAGTCGTTCAAATCCATCAACCTTATAAGCATGTAGTTAGGTCCATTCTTGCTCTCAGTTTAAGGACTCTTGCCCACAACCCCTTTCCCTTACATTAAAGTCCTTAGGAGGGCCAAGGTAAGTTCACCTCATAAGACTATCCCAGAAACTTCACCCCAAAGTCAGTACCTAATTATAATGGAGGGAGAGTGCCACTCCTGTCTGGTATTGGAAAGGTAAGACGTTTTCTTTGCTGTCCAGTTGGAATATCAAATTATCTATTGAATAATTTGATAAACTGAATTTTCCAGTCCTGTTGAAGCTGATCAGGAATCTTCAACTTCTGCTGTAGTTCTGTCGGCAATCCAGACTAATGTCCATATTCTGCCAACATTTATATGGGTAACACCGTCTAAATTTACTTTGGTGGTAGTCTTGATAATTACCAAAACACAAGCTCAATATCCACACAAACTAGAAGGTCAATTTATTTCCAAGGCTGTTTACCAATGATCTTTCATCCCAAGAGCAATCCAACATTGGAACAATCTGCCACAGGATATGATTACCGTCACAGGCACTTTAAATCCTCAAGATCAATTTTAGATTATTTCCATTTCCATTTGAAGATTTAAAGAGCACCTGAGGGTCAACTTTTTCACACATGCAGTGTTGCATACGTGGAACAACCTGCCAGATGAACTAACCCCATACGAACCAACTTCTAATATTGTGTGCACTGGAACTGCATCCCAAAGGCTTAAGAATGCCAACTTCTGTTGCACTGAATAGGAGTTCATTGGTTTGTACTACTGCTGATTCAGCGCAAGACAGAGGCTTAGCTCACTATCGGAAGTAGGGACCATGGTACAGAGACACTACTAATAAATAGGAAGTGTTGTCCTAAAGATGATTTGAGGGGGAAAGCAAAGGAAGCTAGGAGAGACATTCAGGCATTGGGTCAGCCTGACACCAGTCTACAGCAAGGGGCTTTGTGTTAGGGAAGCTACAGGAATATCTTCCAAACCACGGAAGTTGAGTGGGAAGATCTGTTGGCAGGATGTGGGTGCTGACAGAATTAGAGGGCAATTAATCAACACTTAGATGGAACATAAAGATGACAGTGTATGCTCCAGGCAATAACTGCTGCGACTTCATTTCTAATAGGTCTAAATACACTTAAAGAACAAACTTGGACAGAAACAAAGTTTAAAAACGGGGGTAGCTCGGGGAAACCAAGAGTTGTACAGTTACGAAGGCAGGATGTTGTTCTCAAGGGCAAGATGTCCCAAGGAGCCTTATATCTAACAAACATCTTTTTATTGCATTTAGTTACTGTACACATGAAAGAATAAATTTAAAACAATGAGCTATAAATAAAATAATTGGTGCAAAATGAAAGTCTGGAGAATTGAATATCGTCGAATTCCCTCCAAACGATAATGTGGGTCAACCCAAAGCAGGTGGACTGCAGTGGTTCAAGAAGGCAGCTCACCGCTACCTTCTCAAGGGCAACTAGGGACTGGCAATAAATGTTGGCCCAGCCAGCGATGCCCCCACATCCCATGAATGAATAAAAAAGTTGCATCACATCCTATCTCATTGTACTACGCTTATTTGAAATGATGCATTCCTCATTATTCTCAAAACGCAAGCTGATGAAAAGAGATCATCGTCAGTGCTTTAAAGTGGCAATTGAAAGGTAATGACCTGCTCACACTGATCCTCAGCTTGGATTCTGCCAGGGCCACTCAGCTCCTCACCTCATTACAGCCTTATTCCAAATGTGGAACAAAAGAGCTAAATTCCAGAGGGAGGAAGAGAGCATGACAGTACTGTATATCAAGGCAGCATTTAGAGTCATAGAGTCATAGAGATGTACAGCACGGAAACAGACCCTTCAGCTCCACCGTCCAGGTCGAACCAGATATCCCAACCTAACCTAGTCACACCTACTAGCACTTGGCCCTTATCCCTCCAAACCCTTCCTATTCATATACCTATCCAGATGCCTTTTAAATGTTGCAATTCTACTAGCCTCCACCACTTCCTCTGGCAGCCCATTCCACAAACGCACCATCCTCTGCATGAAAAAGTTGCCCCTTAGGTCTCTTTTATATCTTTCCCCTCTCATCCTAAACCTATGCCCTTTCATTGTGGACTCCCCCACTCCAAGGAAAAGACTTTGTCTATTTATCCTATCCATGCCCACATGATTTTATAAACTTCTATAAGGTCCAGGGAAAACAGCACTAGCCTATTCAACCTCCCCCTGTAGCTCAAATCCTCCAACCCTGGTAATATCCTGTAAATCTTTTCTGAATCCTTTCAAGTTTCACAACATCCTTCCGATAGGATTGAATGTGGCATCAAAGAGCCTTAGTAGATTGGACCCAATGAGAATCAGGGTGATAAACTCTTCACTGGTTGGAGTCATACCTGGCACAAAGAAAGATGGTTGTTGGAGGTCAATCATCTCAGCTCCAAGACCTCTCTACAAGAGTTCCTCAGGGTAATGTCCCAGGCCCAATCATCTTCAGCTGTTCATTAATGCCCTTCCCTTCATCATAAAGTCAGGAGTCGTGACACTTATTGAAGATTGCATAATGTTCAGCTCCATTCACAAGTCTTCAGATACTGGCCACATGGTGCATAATATGGGAAATTGTGAAATTGTTCATTTTGGCACTATGAATAAAAAAAAAATCAAAGGATCACTTAAGTGGAGAAGGATGGCAAAATTCTGAGGTACAGAGGGATTTAGGTGTTCTGATACATGTCAAGGTGGACATGAAAAGGATGTCTCCTGTTGTGGGTCAGTCCAGAATGAGGGGACATTGTTTGAAATTAGATGCTGCCATTTCAGGACAGAGATGAGAGGAACATTTTCTCTCAGACGATTGTGCAATTTTGGAACTGTCTACCTCAGAAAAAAGTGGAGGTGAAGTCACTGACTATTTCTACTTCAGAGGTGAGCATAACTTTGTTAAGTAGGAGAATCAAGTGTTCTTGGGACTAAATGGGAACATGGAAATTGAAACGCAAACTGATGAACTATGGTTCTATTGAATGGCAGAGCAGATCTGAGGACCTGAGGATCTGAGTTTACTTCTGCTCCTCGTTCATATGTTCATAAATTCATATATTATTATGACGTGAGGGATGAGGAACATCAATTATGCAAAGAGACCAGAGAAACTGGGATTGTTTTGCTTAAAGCAGAAAAGGATAAGTATAGATTTAATAGAGCTTTAAAACCATGGAATGTTTTCTTTAAGTAAACAGAGAAATAAACTGTTTTCACAAGTAGGAAGATCAATGTCCAGAGGACAGCTTTAGAAACAACGGGATAAATCTTACATCATGGGGCTGAATCTTATAAGGCTCTGAATGACATGGACTATGGTGGGAAATCTGGGAGAATTATGTGAGAAGTCGATTAAGGCCTGTCTCGACACAGGAGCAACAAGTCCCATTTTCTCAGGAGTTGAGATGAGATTCTCATTAGGAGTGGTGAGGTGCCTATTAATAGGGATTATTGTTCAGCATCACCCCCATTAACACTGCTACTCAGGCTTGATAGATACTAGATGCTGAGAATTCCCAACTCGAAAGTCCAAGTGGGTGCATGGTGATTCTGGCTGAGTGTTTGTTTGTCCAGTGCTCCCTCACCTCACACCTACATGGGTGCTGACAGCATCTCTGCCGTGCAGGCACCAAGCCAGACAGCTAGCCATTATTGTCAGCTGGAGCAGGCAAGGGGTGGACATGCTGCTCCACATCACCTTGCTATGCCAGTGTGACACCAGCACCATGTGTGAGCAGCTGGCATGTCTGGCACACTGCACCTGCTTCAGCTATGTTTCAATATCAGAGGGGAGAAGTGCCCAGTCATGTCAAGGGAGACACACTTCAGTCAGGCGAATCAGTCAAGGATAGCCACCGATCTCAGTACAGGGGCTTGAGCACACTATGTCAACTGCTTGGGGCAGATAGTCTGAGGATCCTTGGTGAAGAACTGAAAGTAGGGATTATTAATCCAGAGACCCAGGTCATGTTCTGGGGGCCTGGGTTCGAATCCCACCATGGCAGCTGGTACAAGTTGAATTCAGAAATCTCTGGAATTAAGAGTTTAATGATGACCTTGAATCCATTGTTGATTGTTGGAAACACCTATCTGGTTCGTTAATGTTCTTTGGGGAAGGACACTGACATCCTTACCTAGTCAGGCCTATATGCGACTCCAGACCCACTGCATATAGGTGACTCTTAAATGCCCTCTGGGAAATAAGGATAGGCAATAAATGTTTGCCTAGCATGACTCTTTATCTTTTTATAGTTACGGCAAGCATAGAGCTAGCGTTGCACATGAGGGGTGCAACAGCACTGGGATTAGCAATTAATGAAGTAGGTTTGGACCAATCACACAGGAAATTCCATTCGGTCTCACTGAGAGAAACCCCTTGATGAGACTGAATGAAAATGACCCTTTTCCAAATCATCATAAGGTTCAGTTTGGGCACTCTGACTAATAACATGCTGGAAGCAGATTTAAAAATAACATTCATTTTTAGATCTTTACTCAGCTCAGCCACAGTACGAAAGTGGTGAATGCTTAAAATTTATTTCAAAAATTGAAGAACTTTCTGCTACAAAATAGGAGAAAGGGAGGACAGCAGATGCTGGAGAGTCAGAGTCGAAAGGTGTGGCGCTGGAAAAGCACAGCCAGTCAGCTGGCATCCGAGGAGCAGGAGAGTTGACGCTTCGGGTATAAGTCCTTCAGTTAGGAATGATGAAGAGCTTATGCCCGAAATTTCAACTCTGCTGCTCCTGAGATGCTGCTTGACCTCTGTGCTTTTCCAGCACCATTCTTTTCAAATTTATGCTACATAATGACAAGTTTCATGAGTGTTGGTGAAACCACAACCTTCTGGGCAAGAATAAAGATTATTGTCAAGGAATGTTTTTTAAAAATCAGTTCTTGGGATGCATGTGTTGCTGGCTGGGTTAGCATTTGTTGCTAATTTCTCATTGCCTTTGAGAAGGTGACAGTGAGCTTACTTTTTGAACAGCTGCAGTCCGTGTGCTGCAGGTAAACCCACAATACAATAAGAAAGGGAGTACAGGTATTTTGACTCAGTAACATTGAAGTGAAAATCTATTCTTAAGCCAGGATAGTGAGTGGCTTGGAGAGGAATGTGTAAAAGTAGTGGGGGTGAGGGGGAGTAGGCTCAGGAACATTTTGATGCAACAAATTGATAGTAAAATGAAAGATTTAACTTCACTCCTCCAAAGATACTGAACTGACTGAACAAACGGTTCTGAGAATCATACTCACGGTAACTGAGTGGTTAGCACTGCTGCCTTACAGAGCCAGGTACCCGAGTTTTGTTCCACCCTTGAGTGACTGGCTGTGGGAGTTTGCACATTCTCTCTGTGTCTTTGTGGGTTTCCTCTGTGTGCTCTGGTTTCCTCCCACATTCCAAAGGTGTTCAGGTTAGGTGGATTGGCCATGCCAAATTGTCCCATAATGTGCAGATTGGGTGGGTTAGTCATGGTAAATGTGCAGATAGGGTCTGGGTGGGAATTATTTGGAGGATCAATATGGAATCGATGTGCCAGATGGCCTCGTGCCACACTCTAGGGTTTCTATATATAAAAATCATCTTTATTTGTGATCTATTTGTGTGATCTTTTAGCTATTCTAATGTTCATAGAGTCATACAGCATAGAAACAGACCCTTTGGACCAACCAATCCAGACTGAATATAGTACCACACTAAACTAGTCCCACCTGCCTGCTCCTGGCCCATACCCCTTCAAACCTCTCCTACTCATGTGCTTATCCAAATGTCTGTTACATGTTGTAATTGTGCCATCATCCACCACTACCTCAGGAAGTTCATTCTCCAGAAGAACCACCCTCTGTGTAAACATTTGTCCCTCAAGTCATATTTAAATCTCTCTCTTCTCATCTTAAAAATATATCCCCTAATCTTGAAATCCCCCATCATCAGGAAAAGGCACCTACCATTAACTCCACCTATACCCCATATGATTTTATAAATTTCTGTGAGCTTACCTCTTAACCTCCTTCACTCCAGTGAAAAATGTCTCTGACCATTCAGCCTTTCTTTATAATTCAAACTTTCCTTACCCACTAATCTGTTCTGAAACTTCTTCAGCTTAATATCCTTCCTATAACTGGTGACCAGAACTGGGTACAGTACTCCAGAAATACAAGATGTTAGCCCAAGAGTTGTAGGTGAAGAGGTGGAACACCTGTGTCTCTTAAACTGAGGCTATTGAAGGTGACCATGATGATCAGCATGGACTCTATGGGCCATAGGGGCCTTTTTTCTGTGCTGTAGACATCTATTGCTTGGTTAAGGAGCTCTGGCTTTTGAGGACTGGCCCCTCAAGGAAAATGTTGATCACATCTAAACCAGTCCCCCAGATCACCATGCTGACTAGGAGGATCCAACATGATAGATCTCCACCTGGGACCTCCTACCACAGCATTCCCTAATCCTCCTATCAATGTCAGGTAGAGATTCTGGTCGGATTTGGAAAGAAGTCAGAGAGGAAGGGAAATTAACTGTAAAGATCACCCAGGGTCTGAAGGGTCACCACTTGAATCTCACGCACCAGTGTCTACATACTTTCCTCATAAAATTGGAACCTTTGTTTATTTTTGTCCTCAATTGCAAAGAAATTCTTCTCAAAACTCTAGGACTCATTCCTGAAGTTTCCAGCAGCTTTTAATTGAATTTCAAGTCAAATAATCTGGGTTCAAATTCTTACTCATTAAGTGTTAATGTCTGATGCACGCATTTGATGCCTGATTTTATTCTATTATTTGATGTTCAAAGTGTTCCTCTTTCCTGGTGTGACATCTGTGGTTACTAAGCCTGGACTTGTTGCTAAATTAACTGCATATTTTTCACTACAATTACATTTACCAGAGAAAATTAAATGACAAGCAGTACAATCAATATCCACACAACTGGTACATGAACATAATGAGATATTGGAACATAGAAAAACCACCAATAGTGGAAATATGAAGCATCAGCCATAAATAGAATCAAAACATTCAGTCCAACTCTTCCATGACAACCAGATATCTTAAACTGATCTAGTCCCATTTGCCAGCATTTGGCCCATACCCCTTTAAACCCTTCCTATTCATGTACCCATCAGGTGTCTTTTAGATGATGTAATTGTACCATCCTGCACCACTTCCTCTGCAGTTTGTTCATTACAAGCACCACCCTCTGTGTGTAGAAGTTGCCTTTTAATTCATTCCCCTCTCACTTAAGCGTATGCCCTCTAGCTTTGATCTCCCTTACCCTGGGAGAAAAGACCTTGGCTATTCACCTTATCCATGCCTCTTCTGATTTTATAGACCTCTGTAAGGTCAGCCCTCAGCCTCCAGTATTCCAGGGGAAAAAAAACCCAGCCTATTCAGCCTCTACCTATTGTTCAAATTTTCCAAATCCAAGCAACAACCTTGTAAATCTTTTCTGAACCCTTTCAAGTCTAACAATATATTTCCTATAGCAGGGAGACCAGAGTGGATGCAGTATTCCAAAGGTGGCTTAGCCAATGTTATGTACAGCCGTAACATGACATCCCAACTCTTATAATCAATGCACTGACCAATGAAGACAAGTGTGCCAAATGCCTTCTTCACCATTCTCTCTACCTATAACTCCACTTTCAAGGAACTATGCACCTACATCCTTAGGTCTCTTTGTTCAAGGAGGCTGTCACCTTCACAGCCACCAGGAAGAGGCTAGCCTCCTCCTAGTATTGACATAGATCTGTCACTGTTATATGGGACATACAAAACATTCATTGCCACTGTTCACCCCCAGGAGATGAAATTGAGACCAGAAAGTTCTCATCATCCTTTGGACTCCATGCATCCCAAGGGACCCTGTGACCGCGACTTCTTCCTGATTCAGATGCTCCTCATCCTCCGAGGTGACCTTCTGCTGCCGTCAGCTCAGGTCCTCCTGCATCCATATTCTTGAGGAGGTGGCCACAGCAACCACCAATAGCCAGGTACAGAACTCTCCGGACCTTGACTGACCTCAACAGAGAACAAAAAAGTGTAAGAGGCTCTTAGTTGTCAGAAGAATCATTGGCAACATTTCCTGTAATATGCGTAAGACAATATGGAGACAGATAGAGACTTCCAATGGCCATGCAGCTTTGAGGGAACATTGGTTGTTGGTGGTATGACCTATGGATGATGGTTGACCATGTCTCTATACAGTGAGACATACCCTGATAGCAAAGGCCATTCCTCCATCATCTGCTGAGGACAAACCTCAGCACATTCACCAGTTTGGTGCGGCATACATCAAGATAATAGCTCCCCAAATCATCGCACCCCCGTCTGTGTGTCTGACCAAAACAACAAGTCAATACAAGAACACTGAGGATCTTGGCTCAGGCTGAAGTGCAAACAAGGCAAAGCATGGATGGTGCGAGAATGTAGGTGGGCACTAGTTGAGTGAGCGCAATGAGCACTAGCAGGCAGCCCTGAGATGCAGCTTAGTCCACTCAGTGAGCTGGGAGCCCTGTCCCTGTGAAAGGTGCCCCTGCTGCAGTCTTTCAACACTAGGAGTTGGGATACCCTTCAGTGCAAGTCTGTGTTTCCAGTGCAACCTGACAGTGTATCAGAGAGGTGTCATAATGAGGTGAGGTGCTGGCAAATGCCAGATGCCAATGTCCGTGGATGTGGGAAGCATGTTGTGGGTGTCTGTGGATCATACCCTGAGAGGTTTGGTTCAATGCAACGTGGAGCTCCTTCAGAACAAGCAGTGAGCTAGATTAATCAGTTCCTCACTCTGATTTCCATGACAACTTTCCTCCAAGTCGAACTTTTTTTTGCCACATTTGCTAAGTAGAAAGCTGAATTTTTATGAAGTGTATTGGGCCGTCAATAAATCATTTATCAAGCAATGATTATTTTAACTCACCACTGCCTTGTGACAAGCTGTTTGTGGAAAGCATAAAAGATAGAGTGCATCGAAGCTGTTCTGATGGAGAGTCACAGAATAAAAATCTTAATTCTGCTTTCTTCCCACCAATGTCACCAGATCTGCCGAATTTATCCAGCAATTTCTGTTTTTGTTGGAAGAGTTACTCCCAATGTTGAGATAGACCTCTCATCTGAATTTGCCCCAAATTTCACCTTGGTCCATGTCACTTAGACCCCCATGCGTTTCCGCCCTTGCTTTCTGATTTAAAATCTAACCCATGTGTGCAGATTATTGATTTCAGAAACCAAAAAGTTTCAAGTGGCACTAAAGCACAGCTCTAAATAGAGACTTTACAGCAATCCAAAGGATGCTTCAAAATAAACCTTTCAAATTTGTGACTTCCCCCACCTTGACAGATAAGGGCAATGAATGCATGGGAACATGACCATCAGCCAGTTCCCCTCCAAAGCATACACCATCCTGACTTGGACGTACATTGCTGTTCATTCACATCACAGGATTAAAAACCTGGAACTTTCTGTCTAATAATACTGTGGGAACATCTTCATGACTGTTTCAAAAGGAAGACTTTTCCAAATGAATTAGGATTGGACAACAGGTATCGATCTTCAGAGCAATACCAATGTCTAGCAAACAAATAATTTTTTTTATCACTAGTTCCCAACCTGAAATAGAAAAAGAGATACAATATGAGTAACAACTATTGTTGAGTCATAAATTATGGACATGAATAGCATGTGTATCATGCACATGTGCTATCTGTTAAAATTAACTTCCTGTTTCATCAAGAGGAAGTCAAAGTGCACCGTTGTTACGATGTGGTAGAGTGAAGCAAACTAGCAAAGCTGAAGCTGAAGTGCTAAAATGGTACAGCTGCCATAATCTCCTCCTTCCCATATGACTGCAGACTAAATTTGGAAAGCAATGCGGACTTCAGATGAATAATTCAATATTATGTAATTAATGGTTTCAAAACAGTATAATTGGCTGCAACCTTTTTGCACTGGAATTTTCATGAAAATTAAGCACTGCAGATTTCCCACTATCCTATACTTGAATCATTTGATCCATTTAGTGAAACCACCTCAGTCTACTGCATTGGGATTAATGAAAGCTGAAATATCTATCCCTTAACTTTTGATTATTCAAACATGATTATTTTGTTGCACAAGTTATTTCTGTATCCAGATAGTTATTAAACTTATTGTCCTTCAGAATGCTTTACAATCATATGGATAATGTGCAGAGCCCACTTAAATAGTCCTTCTTTCCAAGGGAGAACAAGGTTTAGAATTCCCTCCTACCGAGACTGCCTGGTACAGTAGATAAGTCTTTTCACCTCCGGGAAATAGATTGCAATTCAAATTAGACAGATGGGATAAAATACTGCTACAGTTAAGGACTGCAAGTGAAATAGGGTTGGGCAGTGTCAGTTGAGCTCCCAGCAGATAAGTGGCTACCACATGAAACTG
Organism: Chiloscyllium plagiosum; assembly: GCF_037043375.1. Taxonomy (NCBI): domain Eukaryota; kingdom Metazoa; phylum Chordata; class Chondrichthyes; order Orectolobiformes; family Hemiscylliidae; genus Chiloscyllium; species Chiloscyllium plagiosum. Next base: position 115,184,796 of record NW_028270144.1, on the reverse strand, counting down.
CCTTTAATCGAATCCAAACTAGCTCTAATTTGACAAAATTACACAGTGTCTACTTAGATAACTTGGAGAACCCAGCACCTGAACCCAGCACACTGGTTCAGCAACAGTTTCTTTTCTGAAGCAAATACTTGATGAAAATATTGAGTGCTGTCATTTCAGAAAATGATTGCTTATGTCAGTTTTAAAATTCATTCAGAACTTGCGGGCTGAGCCAGCATTCATTACCCTTGAGAAAGTGGTGAGGAGCTAGCTTCTTGAACCAAGTGAAGTGTGTGATGAAGGACGAGTGCTCCGAAAGCGTGCAATTCCAAGTAAACCTGTTGGGCTATAACCTGGTGTCATCTGACTTCTGACTTTGCACACCCCCGTCCAACACCGGCACCTCCATGTCATGGCTACCTTCTTGAACCACAGCAGACCATGTGCTGTAGGTAGCCCCACAAACACCGTCAGAGATGGAGGTCGAGAATTTTGACCCAATTATACTGAAGGAACAGCGAAATATTTCCAAGTCCAGATGGTGAGTAGCTTGAAGAGATACTTGAAGATGGTGGTGTTCCCATGTATCTGCTACCTTTGTCCTTCCAGAAGGAAGTGCTTGTTAGTTTGGAAGGTGCTGTGGTAGATTGGTACTTGGTACAGAGAGGATGATATGTCATTCCAGAATAATGATCTCCCAATACGACAAAAAAAACCCCAAACTACAAACTACTAAGGTGCTTTGTGGAGAAAAATCAGAGTCAACTATTCTGAAGATGAGTCACTGGATCTGAAACTTTGACCTTGATTTCTCTCCATGGATGCTGCCAGATCTGTGGAATTTTTCCAGCAATTTTGATTTTGTTTCTGATTTCCAGCATTTGAAGTTCTTTTGGTTTATCCCTAAGTGTTTAGAGTCATAGAGGTATACAGCATGGAAACAGACCTTTTGGTCCAACTCATCCATGCTTACCAGATATTCTACACTCATCTAGTTCCATTTGCCAGCACTTGGCCAATATCCCTGTAAACTCCTCCTATCCATGTACCCAACCAGATGTCTTTTAAATGTTGTAATGGTACTAGTCTCCATCACCTCCTCTGGCAGCCCATTCCATGCACACACCACCCTCTGGGTGAAAAAGTTTTCCTTAGGACCTTTTAAACCTTTACCCCCTCACCTTAAACCTATGCCCTCCAGTTTTGGACTTCCCTACCCTGGTGAAAAGACCTTAACAATTTATCCTATCCATGCCCCTCATGATTTTATAAACTTCTATAAGGTCACCCCTCAGCCTCCAATGCTCCAGGGAAAACAGCCCCAACCTATTCAGCCTCTCCCTAATCGCTCAAAACCTCCAACCCTGGCAATGTCCTTGTAAATCTTTTCTGAACTTTTTCAAGTTTCACAATGCCTTTTTCTGCCTTGCTTTCAAACCGAGAAAAGTGACTGGTTAGCCAAACTCTGTGTGATAACAGAATTGAAAAAGGTAGAAGAAAAATGTGAGCAAAATGGTTTACAACAAAAGTAATGGAGGGATTCAACAGCTAATGGTCTAACAACATTCTCAACACTCAGGAAAAGTTGCACAGTACTAAATATCATGAGGAAATGTTGGTTTTCCAGGATATTAAATAAGCTCCATTTTTGAACTTTTCAAAATTCCTGCCCCATTTGATTTAAATCAGTGCTCAGTTAGATAGGTTTTATTCACTTATTAATAAAGAGGGGAGGAGATGACCTAGTGGCATTATCGCTGCATTGTTAATCCAGAGACCCAGGTAATGTTCTGGGGGCCTGGGTTTTAAACCTGCCACAGCAGATGGTGGAGTTTGAATTCAATTTTTTTTTAAATCTGGAATTGAGAGTCTAATGATAACCATTATGAATTGTCAGAAAAACCTATTTGGTTCATTAATTTCATTCAGGGAAGAACATCCTTACCTGGTCTAGACTACATAAGACTCCAGACCCACAGTATTGCAGTTGACTCTTAACTGCCCTCAGGGATGGGCAATACATGCTGGCTCAGCCAGCAACGGCCTCAACCTGTAAATGAATTAAAAAAATACAAATCTGATGAGCCTGGGTTCAGTTGAAAACATTAAAACTAAGAGTGACAGATATTTGTGAGGCATGCATATAAAGCAATACGAGCAGACAGTATTGAGCAAAAAACAAGCCATGATCTAATTGAATAACTGAACATGCACTGAGGGGCTGAATGGCCTTTATCTACTCATATGCTCCTATGATCTCACTCATTACTTTACATGGCCTAAAGCACGAGGGAATGCAATGCACTGTCTCATTGTTCGCCTGAGTATTGTCTTGTGTTGTGCATAACTCATTAACAGGCATGAGAGCAACATTTTCACAATGCAAAAATAATTCCTCCTGTCTATGGACATTGCATCTTTATTTTGTTAAAGCTATTGTGCATGGGCCCAAGGTGCTTGTATGAAACCAACATGTTTATGATTTTTTTTTAAAAAGTACATCGATTTGTTGTTTATTATTCCAAGGCTGTGCACTCCTTCCACCATCAGAATTCATAAACTTATCAAATGATTACATAATTGAAGACATCCCTCAGCTGAAACACATCCAAAGTGGATGCAGATCAAACACAATTGAAATTAATAATTCAGTAGCTGACACAGAATTTACATGCATTCTAAACATTGCAACATCAACATGGAATGGATTATTCTATTGACTGGTGTCACTTAGTGGTTCACAGCACACATTAACTTTCCAACTGAAATTTGTATCTTTGATTAAGAGCTTAACCGAATGTTAATGCTGGTGACTGATATCATTTGTATGGAGACGATAATAGATTATGAGTAACAGGAAATATGTTTCTGTCATAGAGTTGGCATTCTTTCATGAAACAAAGGGCAAAGTTTAAATGGTTTATGAATTTTATAGGCACTATACATCTCCTGGCAGTGTAGATACTACTGGTAGTTTCCGGGAATGCAGATAGATGGAAATTGAATGATCATAGCTTTTACTTTGTATTTGTTGAATTTCAGCACCTTTATGTTTACAATCAGGTATAGACCTGAGCTGCTGAGTATTGAGCACATTAATCATTGTACTTTTTTTAAAAAATGAAGGGTTTCATTCACATAGCACTCCTCACAAGCACCAAATCTCTCGTAGCAATTTACAACCAATTAAGTTCTTTTGAAGGGTCGTATGGCAGGAAACACAGCAGGAGAAAGTGAGGACTGCAGATGCTGGAGATCAGAGTTGAAAGCATGGCGCTTGAAAAACACAGCAGGTCAGGCAGCATCCGAGGAGCAGGAGAATCGACATTTCAGGCATTAGCCCTTCATCAGGAATGAGGCAGCCAATTTGTGCATAGTAAGCTCCCGAATCAGCAATGTGATAATGGTCAGATGAGCTGTTTTTCTCATGTTGATCGAAAGATAATTTATAGCCTGGATATCAGTAATAACTGCCCCACTCGTCATTGTAATAGTACTATCTGATCTTTTATGGTAACCTATGAGTACAGATAGATCTATGATTTAAAGTCTTGCCCAAAGGATGACACTTCCAACACTGCAGCATTCTCTGAGTACTGCACCAGAGCGTCAGCTGGAGTTTTGTGTTCAAGTTTCACTGTATGACCTGAACTTAGAACTATCTGACTCATAGGCAAGATTAATGTCAGCCACAGTTAATCTTGTTCAAGAGGTGCAGATTTCTCTCAGCAAACTTCCTGATGTTTGGATAGGAATATTAACTAATGTTATTCCCTTAGCCACATGTAGGAAAGTCTAGGTGCAAGTTAAAGACTTAGATTGAGCTTTTCAAGACAGCATTTCTAGGATATTCCAGGTTAGATCATGAAGGAATGCAGCCATGAATTACAAGAAAAGGATAAAGTTTTATGTTTATGTGATGGATAGAGTAAAGGCAAGCATGGACCAATAACCAGTTTAAGGTTACAGGGTCAGCAGCTAGGACTGAAATGAGGACAGATTTCTTCACCCAGACAATGATAAGCCTGTGAAATTCTCTGTCACGTAAAGTGGTTGGCGCCGAAACATTTAACGTTTTCGAGAAGGAGTTATAGTTCTTAGAGCTAAAGGGGTAATGGGCATTGGGAGAAAATGGAAGCAGGGGACTGAGTTGGATGGTTAGTCATGATCGCATTGAACAGTGGAGCAGCCTTGAAGGGCCAAATGGCCTACTTCTCCTCCTAATTTGTATGTTTCTATGAATTAGGAGTTTGAGACACTGTACACCCTGAGTATATATTCATTAAGTGGTATAGGTGCACACAGTTACCTTGGCAGCTTCTTAAGGCATGCAATCTTCTTCTGGACAGCTTCCAAATGAAAGTCTGGCTGACACCTGTAAACAAAATACTCTTCGATTCTCCCGTACAGATGATATTCTGGTGAAACAGTTGAAGCAAACTTCATCAAGTTCACCTCATGGAATATCATAAATACCGAAAGAACTGCAGATGCTGGAAATCAGAATCAAAAATAGAAATTGCTGGAAAAGCTCAGCAGGTCTGTGACATCATCTGTGAAGAGAAATTGGAGTTAACATTTCAGCTCGAGTGACCCTTCCTCAGAACTCGACTTGAAACGTGAACATTGATTTCTCTCCAGAGATGGGCCAGACCTGCTAAGCTTTTCCAGCAATTTCTGTCTTTGTTTATGTGACATCATGTTCACCATATCAGCCAAACCAACACTGGCCTAAGCTGGAGTAAGATACCAATGGTTTTAGACTCAGTTTTCCACCACCTCTTTTATTTTGTCAGTATTGGCTCTTGACAGCGGCCCAGTTAACCTACAAAAAGTTTAAAACAGAGATTGTCAAATACATGTGATCACTAACAATGATCACACCACTAAAAAGATATTTATGCTGTAATTACCAGGCTTATCTTTCTGAAGGATGTTTAACGGGCAATTAATGTCCAGATACAGGAAGTCCTTACAAGTAATGGAACTGCAGAGCAGTGCAAATCAAGAAACAAATTCTAGATACATAGATCGCATATCTCTTATTTCTGAATTTATTGCCCAATTTGCAAGTTAATTACTGCCCACTGCATTTACAGTGCAATTATATTTTCTGCAGCTCTTTCGTATTGCCATCATTTTTTTAGAATATATAACAAATGAAGAATTTGCATTTATATAGCATCTATCAAGCCCCAGTGTAACTTAGAGAAAATAACCATTTGGAATACTATCTATGTTTCACTATAGATATAATCTAAGCCAGTCCATGCATAGGAAAATCTCACAAACAAACACAGTGAGATGAATCAACACCATGTGAATTTGAGTTTTTCCAACAATTTCTGCGATTTTTCTGATTTTTGTTACATTGAGGTGAATGACCAGGTAATCAGGTCATTCAGTTTCATTTGGGTTTATTGAACAATGAACACTAATCTCACCATGGGAGATACAGCACCTTATCTCCCCCTCCACCTCCATTTTGATTTCATCCCTTCCTGCGCACATTCCTGATGAAGGGCTTATGGATATACCTTACTAGTTTGAGACGCTGTACACCCTGAGCATATATTCATACATTCGTCGATTCTCCTACTCGTCAGATGCTGCCTGACCTGCTGTGCTTTTCTAGCACCACACTGATCGACTCTACTCGCCATATCCCTCCCATACTTTGATGGTTTTTATTGAGCTTAATGGGCTTTGCCTGTAAATTTCTAATTGGCTACATGGAGGTGAGTCACTGGTGGCCAGTAATAGAACAAAAAAAAAACAAAAAAAGTTACAGTGATTTGGTGGTGAGAAAGCCGTTCAATTGTGTGTAATGTCACTTCCATATACAGAGGAACCTCAATTATCTGACTATTGATTATCCGAATTTCAGATTATCTGAAGAAGATTTCAAGGTCCCACAAAAACGTTTCATCAAAGAGGTAAGTGTATTCGACTTACCTGTACTGAAGAACATGTGAAAACACTGGCAAAAATAAAGTAACACAAGCAGCTCAAGCATCAACGACTGGATTTTTTTTAGGTAAGGGTTGTTACACAGCATTTTGCAAAAGTAAGCATTTTACAGGGTATTCCCATCGGTTTACCAAGCTGTTCATTAAACACGTGTGCGAGGAGGTCCTTTTGTCATTCTATCGCGAAACTGAGTTCCCGGAAACTGACAAATGCTCTTGCAATTGTAGAAGCTGTTTGGGGCCTTGTTTAATGCTGGGATTTGATATACAGTATCTATGTGATGGTAAGTCCTTCTCATTTTAATCTGTGATATGCAGACCGCAAGGATTAGTTTTTTTAAAATGGCAGACTCATTAAAATTATAAATGTAAACAAATTCTCCAGTAGAGCACAGCGTTAGATCAGTATGGCTTCCTTGTTTAAGGTAAAATTGATTCTCCGATAATCGAGTATCTGCTTGAAATAGTGCCTGCCCATCTCGTTCAAATAATTAAGGTTCCTCTGTATAAAAAAATGCCAATTGGACACCAAGTCAGGTTATCCTTGCTCTTCTTCAAAAACCACCATGGGATCTTTTATGTCTAGGTCAGGTGGTTAAAGGTTTTATTTAAAAGAGAGCAACTCTCTAAGTACAGCACTCCACTTTGTCCTGCATATCAGTATGGACTGTATACTCCAGTGTGGAACCTCAGTAGTTAATTGTCTGATTCATGCATGCAATTGCTACCGCTGAGCCACAGCCAAAACTGAAGTCTTTCTTTGCCAGAATCATGAATACGCTTCCCAATATACTTTTTCTAGTTCATTCCCTGGGTACCACCTGTGGAGACCCTCTCACTTCTGAGTCAAAAGGCTCAGACAGAAATTTGTTTCCAGCGCTTGAATATTGAAATCAAAGCTAACACAGTGGTCGAGTACTGAGGGGCATGGTGCTGCCTTTTGGATGAGTTGAGATGAGATGTCTCCATTTTCCTTTTAAAAGAGGGTTAGAAAAGATCTTGTGACATTACTTTGGAAGTAACCAGGGAGTTTTCCTGGGATTCTCATCAATATTTATCTTTCAATCAGCATCATTCAATAACAATACTCTGGTCAATACTGTTTGAGGGAGTTCGCTATTGGCTGGCTTGTGTTCTATATTACAACAGTGCATACACTTCAAGCAAGCACCGTCATCAGCAGTCCCTCAATATAAGATGAAATTATTGGTCATTTTCTGTTGTGTGTCTTTATATAGTGGAAACAGATTGATTCACCAACCACAGACCGTGAGGCACTAGGGAAGGGCATCCCATGAGGCCGTGGGATCTGGAGCATGGGATTCTCTTCCTTGTCCTTCTGTCTCAGAGGTACCTCTGGAAGTACTAAACCCATACTGTGTGTCTCTGGAAGGATTTCCTTAGCCACAGGAAATAAGAGATTCAGGACCATGTATGTCAGTATTTTCCTTGCTATGGACAACAGGGAAAGGCCCTCTTTTTTTTGTATTCAATTGCAGGATGGGGTGTTGCTAGCTAGGCAGCATTTATTGCGCATTTCTAATTGCCCAGAGGGCAACTGAGAGTGAACCACTTTGCTGTGAGTCTGGAGTCACACATGGGCCAGACCATGGATGAGGGTAGAGCAGTGGATGTAGTATACATGGATTTTAGTAAGGTATTTGATAAGGTTCCCCATGGTAGGCTTATGCGGAAAGTCAGGAGGCATGGGATAGAGGGAAATTTGGCCAATTGGATAGAAAACTGGCTAACCGGTCGAAGTCAGAGAGTGGTGGTAGATGGTAAATATTCAGCCTGGAGCCCAGTTACAAGTGGAGTTCCGCAGGGATCAGTTCTGGGTCCTCTGCTGTTCGTAATTTTTATTAATGACTTGGATGAGGGAGTCGAAGGGTGGGTCAGTAAATTTGCAGATGATACGAAGATTGGTGGAGTTGTGGATAGTGAGAAGGGCTCTTGTCAGCTGCAAAGGGACTTGGATATGATGCAGAGCTGGGCTGAGGAGTGGCAGATGGAGTTCAACCCTGCCAAGTGTGAGGTTGTCCATTTTGGAAAGACAAATAAGAATGCGGAATACAGGGTTAACGGTAGGGTTCTTAGTGAGGTGGAGGAACAGAGGGATCTTGGGGTCTATGTTCATAGGTCTTTGAAAGTTGCCACTCAGGTGGATAGAGCTTGTAAGAAGTCCTATGGTGTATTAGCGTTCATTAGCAGAGGGATTGAATTCAAGAGTCGTGAAGTGATGTTGCAACTGTACAGGATTTTGGTTAGGCCACATTTGGAGTACTGTGTGCAGTTCTGGTCGCCTCACTTTAGGAAAGATGTGGAAGCTTTGGAGAGGGTGCAGAGAAGATTTACCAGGATGTTGCCTGGAATGGAGAATAGGTCGTACAAGGATAGGTTGAGAGTGCTAGGCCTTTTCTCATTGGAACGGCGAAGGATGAGGGGTGACTTGATAGAGGTTTATAAGATGATCAGAGGAATAGATAGAGTAGACAGTCAGAAACTTTTTTCCCCGGGTGACAACAGAGTGTTACAAGGGGACATAAATTTAAGGTGAAGGGTGGAAGGTATAGGGGAGATGTCAGGGGTGGGTTCTTTACCCAGAGAGTGGTGGGGGCATGGAATGCGCTGCCTGTGGGAGTGGTAGAGTCAGAATCTTTGGTGACCTTTAAGCGGGAATTGGATAGGTACATGGATGGGTGCTTAAGCTAGGACAAATGTTCGGCACAACATCGTGGGCTGAAGGGCCTGTTCTGTGCTGTATTGTTCTATGTTCTATGTTCTATGTATGGCAGTTTCCTTCCACAAAAGGCATCAGTGAACCAGATGGGTTGTTTTCCCCCTGACAATCAGCACATGTTTTCATGGCCATCGTTAGACTCTTAATTGCTGAATTTTATTTTATTGAATTCAAATTCCACCATCTGTCATGCTGGGATTCAAACCTGGGTACCCAGAACGTTACCTTGATCCCTGAATTAATAGTCCAGCAACAATATCACTAGACTATTGCCTTCTACTGCTTGGTTTAACTCCCTACTTGAAAGTAGTTTTACTTGTTGCAGTTTTGAAATTATTTTACTTTCCAAATCCGCACGATAAGTTCAGGAAGGGAATAAAAGCCAGGAGCCCTGAAGACCTCAGCTGAACTGATTTTAGGGCAGTAGGCTTTGATGCTTTTCATTTACTTCATCGCTGTTGTAGATCAATGGACTGTACCACTTAACACAGACGACCTGGAGCATTTCAGCTATGGGTTCATGGTCAAGGGAGTGCTGGGAATGCTCTTCCCACCAATGCTAAATGACATTGTCACTCTTAAAGGGACATCATTCTGGATGCAAAGGGGGTATTGTCCATTTGAAACGGGGCTGTCAGTGGCTGTGAAGGCTTCAGAAAACCTTGCACAATGTGACAATCTCAGGCTCTCTCTTCCCACCAGTTCTAGATTTGTCTTTGTGGGTGTCAGCCTTGAACTATCCGAGTGCCATCTTCTTGACTTGCAACATTGAGTTGTTCTGCTGGACAATGGATCAGCTCTTTCTTGTTCCAAGACAGCTTACATACCTCAGCATTACTTTCGTCACCTGCCCTCTTGACACCAATACTCAGATTTAATGGTCTAAACATAGGTGGTTAGTGCAGATGTCTTTAATTTGGTTCCATTGTACTGAACTTCACCCGACATGGTCATAAAAAAGTGCTATCATAAACGCAAGGCTTTTTTTTCCCTTTATGCTTGGTTACCATATACAATGTTCAGGAGTGTATCAAATGAGCTGCACACACCCTTCTCTATGTTAAGCTATAGCATCACTAAAATATTATCATAGCGATCAATCATGCACTCACCAGCCCTGAGTTTCACTGCCTGTGTTGGATGGACAGAGTGAGGAGAAATCTTGGCTCCTCTGCCCACATTTCTCATTTTCAGTCCATGGGGATAGACTGGATTAGGTCTCAGGCATGTGAAGAGCATATGATCCTGTCCATTTCTATAGCAGGCTGGGCTGAAAGCCTTCTGGGGATTTCACCACTGTTCAAAGTTTACAAACAAAGATTAAAAGAGAAACTACCCCTCCTGGTCTCAGCCCTCACTCTCCATGCCAAGCTATACTCCGTATCTGATCCCATGCACCTCATACCTAATGCCATAGCCTTCAAATCCAACAAGCCTTTAAGTAATTCTCATGGCCTTTTAAAGCTCCAATGCCAACACAGTGCCAACTCCACACTTCATGCCAACTCATGAAGTAGGGCAGCAGGGTGGCTCAGTGGTTAGCACTGCTGCCATACAGTGCCAGGGACCTAGGTTTGATTCCAACCTCGGGTGACTGTCTGTATGGCGTTTAGGTGAATTGACCATGCTAAATTGCTCATAGTGTTCAAGGATATGTAGGTTAGGTGCGTTAGTCAGGGGTAAATATAGGATAGAGGAAATGGGTCTGGGTGGGTTACATTTTGCAGGGTCTGTGTGGACTTGTTGGGCTGAAGGACCTGTTTCCACACTGTAGGGATTCTATATCTATTACTGTGCCTAGATATGAATCAGGATGCATCCTGACAGACAATAAAGTTACCAGCCTATTGATGATGTCATTATAAAAAAAATTCAATGCATTGAAATTTTTTCAACTAGTCCCTTACGAAAACAAATATTTCACTTCTGTGCTTAATTCCTTATGCCAACAATCATTGCCATTCAATAAGTGGTTGAAGATGTCCATCAATAAAGCATCCCATTTTAAAAATGATAGTTTGCGAGTTCAGTCATATGGCAATCTAACAACCTCTACTCAGCTCCACGACCTCTCATGTCCGTATACCAATGTAATACCTACTTCTACTCACAACTCTTTCATCTTCACCTACCAAGCCAACCTATTGTGTATCTCACTTAACAAGGTTATGTTGTCCTTGGCTTTTATTTAGAGACGTCGTAAAAGACATAGACTCCGAAAAGTCTAAGTTTGAAGGGTTTTAGGGTCAGTTTGATGAAAGCTAACAGATATTGTCTCAGGGAAAAGGCTTTCAAGTTTTTAGAAAAAATACACTTATACAATGAAAGGGGAATGGCCAATTCTCCCAGCTCAGCTTTTCTCTGGTTTGATTTGGTTTTGGTGGTCCAGCTATTCACGGAAAGCAGTCAGGCAGTTGTGAAACTGCTGGACCCAAAAGAAGCACTTCATGCTGACCCTCTTTCTCACTGATATCTCTGCTGTAAGACCCTGTGTTTGACATTACCTTTTGTGCCAAGTGGTGTTTATGGGGATGTTGCAAGTACTTGGAACAGCATCATTACGTTGGAATGATCTGTTGGCTTTTCGGATAGATAAAGTTATTTTACATTCTGTTCTCTCTTCCTCGTATTTCGTTCAATAATTTTGTAAATAAATTCTGTGTTGATTAAAACTAAGTGGTTTGACCAGCTCCATCCCTACTGCATTATACCTGCTTAAAACAGCCAGCAAAGTTTGGGTGTAGGCGACTTTTTTGTTTGAGGGGGTCTGGCCTCGTCTATAACAACAAGTACCCATGCACATGGGAAACATATGTAGTTTGATTACTGAAATTTTTGTATTGCAGACAATGATGTATTGAGAAAAATACTCATTCACATATATAAATTATGATAATTATTGACAGGTCTTAACACACAACCATCTTCACAGTTAACAATCCCAAAGGGCACCTTGACCCTCACCACTTGAAGATTCCTGATGTTACCCATCCCCCCCAACTATCTCACACCTTCAGGCTCAAGGTGTCTTTGCACTGTATTAGCAGGGGATTTTAACCCTCCAAAGAAGGACCTTGGCAATCTGAGAGAAATGACTGAGAACGGACCTGCTCTTACCTGATTAAGTGTCCACAATCTAGGTTCCAGACACCAGAGATTCCAAATTGTGATTCTTATTTGAGGTTGGTGATCATGTAAATGGCCAGATCCCTCCAAGAGGCAGACATATTTGAGTATCACCACAAGTCCATCACAGAGAAATGTGGAATTGCCAGATTCAGGAGAAGCAATTCGGATTCCCATTAGGGCCACTACTACGTGATACATCTTCCTGAACAATGCAGCACACCTGAGTTCTGAATGAAGGATTGCATTCATGTAAAAACCTTTGCTTTCTCTGCTCATTCCAAAATAGGTTACAGCCAATTAAGTACTTTCAAAGTGTAGCCACTGATGTCATACAAAAAATGTGATACAACGGAAGCTCCCATTGACAGCCTCTCTGCTAGATTTATAGAGGACATTGTGATCTACAGCACAGAAAGAGGCCCTTCTGCCCATTGCATCCACACTGATCAAAAACAACTTCCTAACCATCAGATCTGTTTTTGGTTGAAATGATCACCGAGGGTACAGTATTGGTCAGGCCATTTGGAATGATTCCTCTCCACTTCTTTAACATAATGACGTGAGATCTTTTACCTCCAGCTGGTCTCAGTGTAGCATCCTATCACAAAATCTACAAATGTGCAGCACTCCCTCAGTTCTGCAATGGACTACAGAGTTAGATCTTTGTACTTAAGCTGCTGGACATTGAATTTAAATGATTTATTGGCACTAGAATTTTACAGCAAATAATACATTAAATAACAGTGAAAAGCTTCAACTGTTGCCACAATCTGGAACCATTTCGAATGATTTAGGAATAAAAAGAGTAAAAAGATATACATGAAAGAGGGTCTAAGATCATTCTGCCACCTCAAGCCTAAGCCCTGAACTCTGAGCTCTGAGCTGGCTGACCAGCGACACCTGAGTAGCCACCCTTCCTCCACCGTATAGCCAGTGCCTGCACCAGACCCACTAACACAGGAGTCGCCACTCTTTCAGGTGTCGTCTCTTCACCACTGGGCCCAACTTGACACGAGGAAGAGAGTACCATAGCAAAAATGCACGGCTGTGCCACCTCCCCATTTGGAAAGCCAGGTTAGTTGCAGAATTGCTCACATAATCCCTACAGTATGGAAACAGGCCATTTGGCCCAACAAGTCCACACTGACCCTCCAAAGAGTAACCCACTCAGACCCATTGTCCCTACCTTATTACTCTCCGTGTACCCCTGACTAATGTACCTAACCTACACATCCCTGAACGCTATGGGCAATTTAGCATGGCCAATTCGCCTAACCTGCACATCTTTGGACTGTGGGAGGAAACCGGAGCACCCGGAGGAGCACACAGACACGGGAAAAATGTGCAAACTCCACCAAGAGAGTCACCGGCGACTGGAATTGAACTTGTGGCCCTGGCGCTGTGAGGCAGCAGTGCTAACCACTTAGCCACAGTGCCGTCATAGGGTTTTGCCAATTGCAAGGTTTTGATTAGATTCCCTACAACGTGGACACAGGGCCTTTGGCCCAACAAGTCTGCATCGACCCTCTGAAGAGTAACCCACCCAGACCCATTTCCCTCTGATTAGATTAGATTAGATTAGATTCCCTACAATGTGGAATCTTGTAGGGATTCCACATTGTAGGGAATCTTTTGCGGAAATAGTGACAGGGATCATGGAGGGGTGGAGGATGGGGGCGATGGGTGCAATCGGCGATGTTAGGGTTAGCATTACGGTTTGGGTCTAGAATCTCCAGGATTGGCCATGATCCCAAGGAGACAATGATTGTACTGTGGATGAAGGGGATGGGGCGGGGGAGCCTCTAGCCATCAGATCCGAAAATCAAACTGCTTTCCTAGTTTTCTTCAACCCAATAATTTATTCCCTGGGACAGCTGGATATGTGATATAGAATGCAAATTACGACTGCTGATGGTGACATATGGCCAAAAGTTATGCACCATGACGTGTGAAGCTGGACTCCTATACACATATATCTTGTACCTACAACCATGTGCCTGATGGTCTGGTATCATTAGCATCCTTAGCTATGCCGTGTGCGTTCATTAATCACGCTTAAACTCTTTCATAACAGCTCCAAGATCCTAATGACCTCAGTAATGCATTCATGGTTTCAGAACACTTTTGCCAAGTTCTGTCACAGCTGCCAGCTTGATTCTCATCATACCCTGCAACTGGTTCACAAAGAGAGATTTTTGAGTTTTTATTTCAACAGCTGTTTATTCATTTCACTTTATAGGACACTTTTCTATTTAGCACATGTTTCAGAGAGTCACACCAAACAACTTTGCGACACCTTGCACCGATCTTCATAGTGACTGGAAACTGAGAACAGGCCAGAAATACAAATTCTCTTCTCTGGATGAAGTGAACAGCTCAGAGGATCTGTTGCCTCTTGCCTCATCGTTTCAGTACAGGGAGTTCCATCTCAAGGATACACTGTAACAACTTGCCTGCACTACGCAATGAACCCACCGTCTCCACCACCTAGAAGTCCAGGAAGGGCATGGGAATATTGTCAGCTCCAAGTTTCCAATTTATTTATCCTGCCTGGATATCTGTCATCATTCCTTCATTGCCTGTGTTTTAAAGTCTAGAATATGAAGGAACAATGTTGTGGGAATACAGATTCAGGAAAACCTACCAACTCCTTCTCAAGAACAACCGGTAATGGGCAGTACATGCCAACTTTTCCACTTGCCAAGAAAAGCATTCCTTTTGCAGCAAACTCATGGAGCAGTTACAGAAGGAATGTGACATCTTTTAAGAGGCGCATTTCTACTAAGAATAGATCTCTGAAGGCCCATTGTGATTTAGGCCAAGTGAGTGGACTAACTTTCCGCAAACAATACCTCAGGCCTGAAATGTAGGCTGCAAAGGATTTTCGTTTTAGAATCATAGAATCCGTACAGTATGGAAGTGGACCATTCGACCTATCGAGTCTATACTGACTCGCTGAAGTGAATACCACCCAGATCCCCCCACCCCACACTATCCCTGTACCCCTGCATTTTCCCTGGGCTAATCTACCTAGCACCATCCCTGGACACTATGAGCAATTTAGCATGGCCAATCCACCTAACCTGCACATCTTTGGAGGAAACCGGAGCACCCAGAGGAAACCCACGCAGACACGGGGAGAATGTACAAACTCCACACAGACAGTCACCCAAGGCTGGAATCAAACCTAGGTCCCTGGCATTTGAGGCAGCAGAGCAAACCATTGAGCCCACTCGCTTGCACAGGACCTTCTCTGGGTCAAAAAGTAATCCCAGAGCCTTCATTATAATCAGTGGAGCACATTGACAAGCCAATGTGACACCAAATAAAATAAAGTTAGACAGAAGATCTGACATGCAGTTCTTCATTACAATGGAAAATTAACTTTAAAAACTATTAGTTTGACCCATAATTTTTCTTTTTATTCATTCACAGGATGTAGCTGTCACTGGCTAGGCCAGCATTTATTGCCCATCCCAGAAGACAGTTAAGCATCAACCACATAGCTGTGTGTTTGGACTTACATACAGGTCAGACCGGGTAAGGATAGCAGATTCCCTTCCCTAAAGGATATTAGTGAACCAGATGAGCTTTTCCTGATGATCAGTAATGGTTTCATGGTCATTATAAGATTCAATTCCAGATTTTATTGAATTCAAATTTCTCTATTTGCTATGGTGGGATTTGAACCCAGGTCCCCAGAACATTACCTGGGTCTTCACATTAATAGTGTAGCAATAGTGCCAGCAAGCCTTCAACTCCCTGAACCATGATGAAACCCGTGGTCAAGCTATGTTAGTAGGACAAAGAAATACAGTTGACTGGAATCCCATGTACCACCTTGAAGATTCCTCTCTTCCAATACTGACACACAAGCGGCAGCAGGGCGTACTACCTACACTGCAACAACTCAGCCAGGCTCCTTCAACAACACCTTACAAACTCATAAGCATTACCACTCAGAAAGATAATGGCAGCAGATACAGCAGAAATGCCACCACCTGCAAGTTGCCCTCCAAGGTAAGTACCATCCTGATTGTAACTTATCCTGCTTTTCCTTCGCTGGTGTTGTGTCAGAATCCTGAAACTCACTTCCTCACTATGGATTTATTTACCTCACACGGACTGCAGTGGTTCAAACAGGCAGCTCACCATTACATTAATTAGGGTTCATCAATAAATGTTGGCTTAGTCAGCGATGCCCACATCTTGTGGAGAAATAAAATAAAACTTTGAGACAATATTTCAAAGAATGTCAATGAGGAAATAATTAGAACACATAATGATCACCTTACACTTTACATTCTTTTAGCTCTGATTTTCCCATTTCCTGTTAATGTTTGGTGATTTTATTTAGTCCAAGAATGTTGGTAATAGAATTAACTTATGTCTCAGTTAGATTAACATAATTAATGACAAAGACATTAACTTCAGGGTACAACACTTTAACATTTGCCACATAAGGTAGTTAATTTGCTCTGTTTCAGCAATATCATCAATCCTCATTACTTAAACAAAAATATTTTAGATAATTGATAGATATATTTTCTCTCTCTTTCCTTCCTTCCCAGTAGACAGTGTTGGCAGGTGACCTCTACAAAGCTTGTTCCCCCTTCCCACTCACCCCACCATATTTCAGCATAGTTGAAAGTGACCTGGATGACTTCAATTATCTCAGTTTTCTGCGGGAAGCTGCTCTGGCCCCACTCAAACTTCATTTCCTGCTCCAGTGGCCAGGGTCAGATAAACTTTGTACATATCAGCCACAGGTGCAGCCTCCAGCCCTGCTAATAATGGAGCACCACTCTTGGTGCAAATGCTTGTTTCCAACTCATTTGTCCTTGTTTGAGCAACTTACAGTTTGATGCAGTACACTACTCATTATTTGGGTTTGCAGCCACAGCACTTGCAACATTCTCAACCTTGCTATCAAAAGCCTCCATAGCCTCCTCCCTCCCTATCCCTACAATCTCCTCTCATTCCACAAGCTGAGATATCTTCACCTTTGGACTTTTTTGCATCTTCAATTTTAATTGGTTCATGATTGACAGTCTTGCCTTCAGTTGTCAAGACCTGACACTCTGGTATTCTGTCCCAATCCCTCCAGTTCTGCCCCTCACTTTCCTCCTTAAGGCATCCCTTAAAACTTATGTCTTTCAGCAAACCATTGGACATCTGACCTAACCTTGTCTTATAATACCTTGGTGATAAACTTTGCTTTATAACTTTGCTGTGCAGCTCCTTTGATCTGCCTTCATGCTAAAAGATAATATTTCAATGCAATCTGTCGTAGTTTTGATTTTCAGTGTCAAGTTTTCTTTCAAGATTGTAAGCAAGACTCAAAAGGTCCAGCCTTTAAACAATGTTGTCCAGTTTTCCCACAGGTTCCTGTCTCTTGTGGTATCCAGATATTAGTCAGTGTGCATAGATATATAGAAACTAGAAACAGGAATAGGCCATTCAGCCATTTGACCTGGTTCCACCATTCAGAATGATTGTGGATCATCTTCTATCTCCATGCCATATTTCCCCTTTCTCCCCACACCTTTGATACCTTTAAAATTGAGAAATTTATCTGTCTCTTTATTGAATATATTCAGTGTTTTGGCCTCCACAGCCTTCTGTGCTAGAGAATTCCACAGGTTCACTCCCAATTGAGGGATGAAATGTTTCCTTACCTCAGTTCTAAATGGTTTACCCTATATTGTGAGACTGTGACGTCTGTTCTAGACATTCCAACCAAGAGAAAAACCTTCCCTGCATCTAGTTCTGTCCAGCCCTGTTAGAATTTCATACATTTCAGTCAGATTTCCTCTCATCCTTCTAAACTCTAGCAAATACAGACCCATTTGAGGCAATCTCTCCTCATTGAAGAGTCCTACCATCCACAGTAACAGCCTAGTGAACCTTTGCTACACTTCCTCTATGGCAAGTTTATTCTCTGCTCAGTAGAGAGACCAAAACTGCATGCTATACTCTAGGTGTAGTCTCACCAACACCCTCTATAACTGCAATAAGACATTCCTACATCTAAACTCAAATTTTCTATCAGTGAAGGTCAATATACAATTTCCTTCCTAATTGCTTACCGCACCTGCCTGACTATTTTCATTGAGTGGTGTACAAAGACATTCAGATCCCTTTTTACATCTGCATTTCACAATATATCATCCTTTAATCAATACTCTTCCTTTCTGTTCTCCACACCAAAGTGTATAACTTCACATTTAGCCAGGTTGTACTGCATTTTCCAAGTGTTTGCCCACTCACACAACTTGTCTCTGTCACCTTGAAGCCTCCTTGCGTCCTCCTCATAACACATAGTCCCACCCAGTTTTGTATCTTCAGAAAATTTGGAAATGTTGCCGAGAGTTCTCTTTAAGGCAATCAAGTCACTTTTTGATGCACAATGTCAGAATTCAAACCATGATTGGATTCCTTGCTTCTCCAGTTGTCCAGTCTTTGGACTTAATTAAAAGGTAATTTTTAAAAAAGACTTTATAGAGGTTTATAAAATCATGAGGGGCATGGATAGGATAAATAGACAAAGTATTTTCCCTCAGATGGGGTAGAGTCCAGAATTAGAGAGAATAAGTTCAGGGTGAGAGGAGAAAGATATAAAGAGACCTAAGGGGCAACATTTTCACGCAGAGGGTGGTATGTGTATGGAATGAGCTGCCAGACGAAGTGGTGGAGGCAGGTATAATTGCAACGTTTAAAAGGCATCTGGATGGGTATATGAATAGGAAGGGTTTGGAGGGATATGAGCTGGGTGCTGGCAAGTGGGACTAAATTAGGTTGGATATCTGGTCAGCATGGACAAGTTGGACTGAAGGGTCTGCTTCCGTTCTGTACATCTCTATAACTGTATGACTCTATGACATGAATGTAATGCCAATACAGTGCATTTTGTAAAGAGGTAGCATGTACACAAGGCAACCTGGTACTGTTGGCATTATTTCCTCAAAGGTTGCAAAGCATTTGGATAGAAATTATATAATTCAGTTTGGTTTTGGGAGCTATACGGTGAGACTGGATAGACTGGGGCTTTTTTTCCCTGGAGTGTAGGAGGTGAGGGGTGACCTTATAGAAGCTTATAAAATCATGAGGAGCATGGAAAGGGTGAATAGCCATGGTCTTTGCCCAAGATGTGGGAGTCCAAAAATACAGACCACAGATTTAAGGTGAGAGGAGAAAGATTTAAAAGGAACCTGAGAGTTAATCTTTTTATACACAGAAGATAGTGCACATATGGAATGAGCTGCCAGAGGAAGTAATGGAGGCTGGTACAATTATAACATTTAAAAGACATTTGGATAGATACATGGATAGGAAAGATTTAGAGGGATGTGGACCTCGTCATGGCTGTGAAGTGGAAGTATTTTCAGGTGAGCTGTAAATTTTGCATAGAAATTCTGCATGTAAATCTCATAAAGTGACCAGGATTGTCGACTACAAATCTTGCCATTGAACATTATAAATTAATCCTAGTAACCTGTACTGGGTGAGTGCAGGATTAATGCAATTGCCCTTTGAAGGCATATTGCTCACACGGTGAGCCCACTCCATCGGAGAAATAAAATAAAAACATTTACTCTACCCAGTCTGGGTGTGGTGGCAGCCATATTTAATTTCTAAGGCAGGCTTGCAATTCAGATGAGGATGGAAGGTGCGATAGAACTCTCTTCCAGAGAGAGTTGCAGGCTCAGTTTCTGAATCCACGTGGCTCTACCCCCAATGAATGCCTGAACCCATGTTAAGGAATAAGTGAGCTGTATTAGCAGTTTGCTTAAGGATGTCATGAAAAGATATTAACTAAAGAAGCTAGTATCTAGTGGATGCAGAAGTCTGCTGGATAGAATCTAAGTACAGTTTTCCTAACTGAATAAGGAACTTGAAGCAAGGTGATTCCTCATTGAGGTTAGGCATCTGTAAGGCTGTTGTTGAGGGGAAAATGGTTGAATCTTAACACTGATATTTGTGCTAAGACCATTTCAAATAATTGTTATGAAATGTATAATAACATTTAATAAATTTCCTTTTACATGTAGTAAATTTTGATGGTCTTTTGTTAGAAGTGTATTGATAGCCTCTTATGAATATGTTTAATGACTGACCATCATAGCTACTAAATTGCAAAAAACAAAATGTAGAGTCAACTTATAGGACAGAAAGGAGCTTTTCAGCTAATGGTGCCCTTATTGTCAATCACACCAGGTTTTACTCTGGGTTCTGGCTTGTTCAGTACTGCCATCAGCAGAGATCATAACAAAGAGAGAGTTCCCTCTGGATTGAGATTCAGTGAATGCAAGTGGAGTCTGTGAATATTTTGAAGAAATGAGTATGTGCAGGTGTTAAGCATAAAACAGGAGCTGTTGTGTAGTATTACACAGAGTGAAATTTCAAAATGGATTTGACTGTCACTAAGGCTCTTCTGGGAGTAATAAGTATGACAATGGATTACTTGAAATCTCTGTCTAATGCTAGGCTGTAAGGGTGAGCACATGAATTGAAGGTAAAAATAAATGGAGGGTCTCATGAGAATGGAATGCTTAAAGTGTGAACCAAACACTTAGATCTGAAAGGAAGAAAAGATTAAATTGATTTGTCACCACCAGAATTAGCTAAAATTCAGTTAGAATCTCTTTTACAAAAGCTTGAATAAGAAGAAAACAAGAGGAAAAAAGAACTGAAAATCGGAAAGTGTTAAATTGATGGAGAACAGAAAAAGCAAAAGAATGGAAAACGAGGATATGGAAAACGAGGATAAGGAAAAATAAAGGTAAATGAAGAGAGGAAATATAAAAAGGAAATGGAATTGAAAAAGCTTGAAATTAAGAGAGAAGAGGAAATCAGAAACATGACTTAAAAGAAAAGCTGAGAGGAAAGTAAGATAGACCGGATCAGATGATGGCTGATTGTAATGAGGGATTTGATTTAAGCAGAAATCTGTGTCTAGTGCTTAAATTTACAAAGGATGGAGTTGTCATACCCCTCATTTGAAGATAAATATTTGAGATTCAGTGGCCAAGTGACTCTCATATCTTAAAGTTATTGAATGTTTTGATATATATATAGTCTTGAATGTGTATGCCAGGTTGGGGGTGTGTTTGGGAGGTGAGAGGAGAAAGTTTTAAAAAGGACATGTGGGGGCAATTTCTTTTACTCAGTGTGGTTGATGTGTGGAATGAGCTGTAGAGGAAGTGATGTGTGCAGGTACAGCACAGCGTTTAAAAACATTTGTATCAGTTCATGAATAGAAAAGGATTGGAGGGATATGTGCCAAGCGCAGGCAGGTAGGACTAGTTTAGTTTGGGAACATGGTCAGCATGGACTAATTGGACTGAAAGGTCCATTTCCATGCTGTATGATTCAATAACAAGGTGCAGGCTATAAAGCTAATAAAATAACAATACTCAATGCTTAAGAGCTTGTCCCTGAAATCTCATCAGGCATATGTAGCATTTGTTAGAGTAAAGAAAGGCTGTGGGATCAATGGTTTTAATAACTGAAGTTAGAAAAATATGTAAAAACATGACATCATGATTAAGGAATAGTATTCCAGTAAGACTTAAGATTTATGTCAGGTTTACAAGAAAACCTAACCAATATTTTGAGTTGGCCAAAAAGCAGTTGGAAAATGCTCAGCAAACATTGAAAGCAACACATTACAAAGGACAAACCTTAGAATTTTGTCACAGCAGGCAAGTTATTATTCTTGGAAGTTGTGTCAGAGAACTATTAAAACCAAAGACCACTGGCCCTTGTCAAATCTAAAGGAAACTCAATGGTGTGCATTAAGTCATGATTACTCCACACAGGTGACAAGTGCAAAGTAAAGCTTGCGCCGATCCAGCACCAAGTAATTACCACCTCCAACAAGAGAGAATCATTCCTTGTCATTCAATGGCATAACCATTACTGAATCCTCCATGATCAATATCCTGTGGGTTAGCATTGATCAGAAACCGAAGTGGACCAGCCATATAAACACAGTGGCTACAACAACAGGTCAGAAGCTAAGAATCTTGCAGCAAGTAACTCACCTCCTCATTTCCCAAAGCCTGTCCACATCAAATTGGCACAAGCCTGGAGTGGGATGGAATATTCTCCATTTGCCTAGATGACTGCAACTGTAACACTACTCAAGAAGCTTGACAAAGCAGACTGCTTGATTGCTACCATCTCCATAGTCTCCATCAGTGCTCATTAGCAGCAGTGTGTACCATCTACAAGATCCACTGCTGAAACTCACCGAGGCTCCTCAAACAGCATTTTCCAAACTCCACGATCACAGTTAGAAGGAAAAGGGCAAGAGATATGTGGAAATACCACCATGTGCATGCTCCCTCTCCAAGACATCCTGACTTGGAAATGTATCAATGTCGTTGGGTCAAAATCCTGGAACTCCCTCCCTAACAGCATGTAGGTCTACCAATATCAAATGCATCGAGTGGTTCAAGAAGGCAGCTCAACATCACCTGGTTGAGTTGATGGCAACTAATGATGGGCAACAAATACTGACCCAGCCAGCGAAGCCCAGATCCTCTGAAGGAAGCAAATCTGAGCAGTATGCATCCAGTAATGATCTCCTGCTTCACGTGACCTCACAGAAAATGGGAATGAGCCCTTCAAATGCTGAGGTCACATGATAATGTCATGAACATGTCTCTTAAAGATACACTGATTGTGAGTCATAATGCAATATAAATCCCTGCATCTCTCTCTTGCTCTTGTTCAAAACCTTACTCATCAACAAACCTTTCCTCAATGTCATTTCACAGGTTCAGTGCCTAAATTGAATTAGACAATGTCCTTGTGACAATGATTTAAGATTTTATTTAACTACAGGACACCCTGGAACCAAGACAAACTTTTTACATCAATTCTCATGACAAAAAAATCTTTCAAAGTTTGAGAATTACTATTTCATTTTCTCATAATTGTTTCAATTAAGATAAAATTAATGATATTCATAAAGGCAGAAAGGGACTGAACAGAGGAGGGTTTACAAATGTACAGAAAGTCTGTTAGGGTCCAGGAGATAAAGATACATGAGCTGTTAAAAGGAATCGCAGACATTAATCTGCAACTGCAGGAAAACACAACACAGTCAGTAACTAGTACAGAGAATGCTGTAGAAACATCAGCAGGTCTGGCAGCATTAGTGGAGAGAGAAACAAAGTTATTGTTTCGAGTCTGGTAGGACTCTTCTTCAGACCCAAGAGATAGTCAGTCCCTGTTTCTCGTCTTGGCCTCCTTTGGACGGGATGGAACCAGATTCTGGATCAGTGGTGCTGGAAGAGCACAGCAATTCAGGCAGCATCCGACGAGCAGCAAAATCGACGTTTCGGGCAAAAGCCCTTCATCAGGAATGGGATGGAACCACAGATGATTGGAGAGAAACAGCGTAGGAGAAAGGGAGAGAAGAAGACATGGAAAACACAACAAAACGAACAGAAAGTTCTGTGGAGTGTCCGACTGGAGGACATGTCAACTTGATGAAGGTCTTGGAATCTCTCAGAATTAAAGAATAAATTCCAAGGTACTTTTGATGACAATATCTGTGAGAAAGAGAAATTATAAAGAGTGCAGAAAAGATTTACTAGGATGCTACCTGGACTGGAGGGTTTGACTTATAAGGACAGGCTGGATAAGCTGGATCATAGGAGACTGAAATGTGACCTTATAGAGGTTTATAAAATCATGAGAGGCATGGGTAAGTAGATTGCCGGCAGCTTTTTCTCATGATAATGGAGTCTAAAATTGGGGAGACAGCATCTGAGAGGGGAGAGATACAAAAGGGTTCAGAGGAGCAATTTTTTAATCAGAGGATGGTGAGTGTCTGTCTGAGGTAGTGGTAGAGATGAATATGATTTTGTCATTTAAGAAACATTTGGACAGGTAAATGCAGGGGATAGTTATCGAGGGATATAGACCAAATGCAGGAAAATTGGGTTAGCTTAATTGTGAAAACTGGGTGGCATTGACAAGTTGGGCCGAAGGGCCTGTTTCCATGCTGTACACCTATATGACTCTATGAGGATATTTTGTTGTGTTGATTACTTTCCTTGTAGGAACTTTCATTCATTGGCTAGAAAACTGTTGAAGATAAAATTGTACAGAACAGATGGGGGTCATTGTGTCCATCGTGCTGTTTGAAATAGCAGTTCCATGACTTCCGCTCACCTGCCCTTTCCACACAGCTTGTAAATTTCCCCTTTCATAGCTTTTACCCAATTCTCTTTTGCAAGTTACCAATGAACTTGCTTCCACCATCCTATCAGGCAGTGCATTCCTCATTGTGTAAAGAGAAATTCTATACCTTGCCTTCCTCGATGTTTTTTCATGATATCTTTCACCGCTGGAAATGGCTTCTTCCCCTCTATTCGAGTAAAATGAAAGAGGGGTGAAAGACATTGCGCTGAACAGACACATAAAACCATAGGAAGTAGCAGCAAGAGAAAGACATTCGGTCTTTCGAGGCTGCTCAACCATTCTACAAGATCATGACTGATCATCTTACTAGTCCCCTGTGCCCTCTTTCTCCCCCCACCCTTTAGTTCCAAGAACTATATTTAATTCCTTCTTCAAAACTCCTTCAATGTTTTGACCTTAACTGCGGTAACAAATTCTGCAGGGTCACCACTCTCTGAGTGAAGGAATTTCTCCTCAACTCAGCCTTCCCTGTATCTTTAGAATATGATTCCTGGTTTTGTACTTCCCGGTCATCAGGAATATCCATCCTCCATTTACCCTTTCTGATCCTGTTAGAGTTTTGTTGGCTTTTGTTGGCTTCCATAACACCCCCCTTCATTCTTCCTCACTCCTAACTCCTGTTAATATACCTACCCAGCTTCTCTTCAATCATTATCCCTGCCATCCCAAGAAACCTAGTGATATTTTGGCGAAATGTAATTTTTATGTAGCTTCATAGAGGGTTTCTCTCCAAGAGTTTGAGTAATTTTTCCCGTTTTATCATCCCAAACTCATCTCATTAACTACTTAAAGCACCTCTCCCATCTGTCGCTATTCAGAAGTTATCATCAATGGCCAGATGTTGAGGAAGAGATTGGAATCCCTGGCACTATCTTTAAAACACCATTGCATTCAGTCAACCACTGGCATTCTGGAGCTGCTTTGCACACAATCTCTTAGAAATGGACAGGGACCTGGAAACTCTTGGGAACAGAGTGGTGCAGATCATTGGAAGAGATCTTACCAGCCTGCTTTGTGATTGCTACCGGAGAAATGGCCAACAGTGCAGGAAGAGGCTGACTGACCTCTCCTCCTCTGTTGGGGGTAAATAACACTATCTTCTCTCTGCCACTGCACCCACCTCCCACTAGGGCTCACGCTCCACCATTTTCACTGTTGCATGCTAAATCTAGCCTCACAGCCTCTTGTTCATCCAATGCCCCAACATCACTAACCCTCTGTGCTGCCTACACACTCATTCAGTGAACGCCACCAACCTGATCCTACTTGCACCCAGCAATGGTACCACCCACTTTCATCTCATTCCATCCGCACTCAGCTTCCCACCTACCTAACCCACCTCTGCTTTCTTTTACTCCAGAGAAAAAAAGCAGCCCATAATAGGTGGGAATAGGCCAATACAGGCAGAGCCAGGCATTTGGCTCTTCACTCCTTATGAGGTATCTTGTCATTGGCAGGAGAAGACTGGCACGGCTCCATAGCATCTCAGCAACTAACCCTCATCCATTGGCGTACCACCCTCTCCCCCACCCCCATTACCGCTCTGTGCACATGCCATTTTAACCTGCCACCACTTGTACCCCTTACTCATGACATTCCCTCTTTCTGAAGAAGAGTCAGCGGACCAACACATTAACTCAGCCTTATCTCCACATGACGCCACCAGAACTGCTGAGTTTTCCCAGCACTTTCTGTTTGCAATTCCCTCTCTCATGTCTCACAGATACCAATGGATGGCCGGTCAAGCGAGCAACACAATCAACACATTCTCCCCCCCGACCTCTGAGAAGGAGAGCACTCACGTGATGCACTGGAAAGGCTGCTTCCTGCAGCAGCTAAGATACTTACACCATCAGTCGCCACTTTTTCCAAATGAAGCTTCTTAAGAGACTTGTAAAGAGGCCTTTCTGATTGCCTCTCGAGCTTTTAAATGTTAATGTAGCGAGTCCACTTCCTGTGCTTTCGCAAAGCTATCATTTCTCCTGCTGGACAGCAGCAAATTGTTTCATTTAGGTTTTAAACCGACTGAATGGGACCAACATGCATTGACACTGGGGCATCTCCTACCCTTCTTGGAGCTCTCCACTTTATTCCACCTCGTCCTGGTTGGTAAGGCAGCAACAGCCTTTCAAGTATCTGCCAGCTGCCAGCTTTTACCACCTGATGCCAGGCAGACACCTTGTGTTTTCTAGAGGCTCACCTGGTGCTGAGTACCTTCTCCTGCCCTACCGATCTACTTACATTTGAAATTAGCCATCTTGGTGGCATTGCCATGTGACAGAGGAGGGGGTGATGGTCTGATACCCAGAACTCGTCGGGGCATTAGGCTCCTGGTACCTGAGCCCATGCAACGAACCTGGCCCAGGAAGTTGGTGAATAGCTAACTAAGTGTTAACAGTGGTGAAGAGTGAGGAGGGTGAGTCAGGAAAGAGACAGTGGTGGACATTATTTCAAACTCCCTTTCACCAGACAAACCACCCACCCCTAACAAACCTGTCCGCAACCCAGAAACCATCCTGACACCTACTCCCAGAGAGAGAAGTGTATGGTCAAAATCTGCAGTTGTTAAATTTAAGAGGGAAGGACAAAGGTTTAAATAAATGCCCATTAGCAAGATGAGATGCTCTTTCTCGAGACTACTCACGTA
Source organism: Chiloscyllium plagiosum (assembly GCF_037043375.1). Classification (NCBI taxonomy): domain Eukaryota; kingdom Metazoa; phylum Chordata; class Chondrichthyes; order Orectolobiformes; family Hemiscylliidae; genus Chiloscyllium; species Chiloscyllium plagiosum. The sequence continues at coordinate 115,158,113 of NW_028270144.1, read as the reverse complement.
ATTGGGGGAGCCGACTTGCAGGATGAAGGGGATCACTTTTCTGGATGACTGCATTCCTTTCTCAGGTGCAATCAATTTCTTTCCCATTCCAATTACATCCTAATTCCATCCAGCAATCAATTTTAAGCCAATGTGCTTGGTGAAGACCAGGTAAACAGACTGTTCAAATCTGGCAGGTTACTTACTGACTCTGAATGGCTTAATGGTCATTATTTTTGTATTTAAGCTGTAGGAGTTTGGAGGCAGATGTGGTATCTGTTTGGAACCACATGAATATATACACACACACATCGTATTACTGTTGAAGGATTCTGTACAGTTTTTAACTGGGGTCACTGCTCTGTCTGACTGAAACAATTGGTGATTAGGACAAGAAGTTCTCCTAGCTAAAATCCATATTGTTTCCTTTGGGCATCAAGAGAAACAGACAATGAGTCCTGCTCTCTGAACATCTCCTTGCAACCGTCTCCCAGCAATTAACCCAGAGGGTGATCAAAGGTCACACAACATTCTCCCCAGCAATGGTCGCTCTTGGTGATGATCTGGACACGAAGGAGCCATGACCGAGGGACTCAAGATACCTGAAGATGGATGAACGAGTGCAATCCTCAATCACCCGCCCACACCCAGCCCCTGCTGAAAGCCCATTCTGCCTTAAAATTGCCATCACTGCCTTTGCCATACCGTCGATCCAAAGGATTATTCATTTCCTCCATCTCACGACTGAGTTTGATTATTAACCATTTCCAGCTCCAATGGTGGTAGCAGTCCAGGGTCTGTGATTTCCACTCCCAGGACGAAGATGATCTGAGTGAAATGTTGGTTTGCTTGACGATTATTCAAAAAAATGCAGCCTTTATGGACTAATAATGAAGTGAGTCGAACGGCTTAGGTGTGATTATGTCAACAATGTAGAATTAATTTGTATAAAGAGTGCCAGATTGAATAGGGGATTAGAAGCAAGAAAACAATTTAGTGGTGGCAAACAGCTTGGGGCAACAATAGTTCTCTGCTGAGCAGAAGGAAGATTTACATATGTAGGCCGTGAAGGGAAAAAAACACCAAATTGTTTACAGATTTGGTTGGGGGTAATTGGTGCCAACAAATTGTATGTAATTGTTTAAAAATGTGATTTAAGACAGAAATAACAGCAAAAAGAAAACACAGAAAGTTAGGATATTTGAAAATATGTGTGCCTTGTAGTTTGTGTAAATCTGACAGGCCCAGGTTTTGAGTTGTAAGGATTGATACAGAATGGGGGATTTTAGAATTTTCTTTTTGTTTTCATAAATCCCTATTGTGATGTGGATTAAGAGGATTAAGAACCATTAAATGACCAACCTTCAGCTCCCCAAAGCAGATTTTTCTCCCCTCCCCATCTCCTCGACTGAAGCAGACTATCATGGCTGGAACTATAGCCAGACGTGAGGGCTCACTTAACATGACAAAAGCAAGCACAAAATCTGCAACTGCCTTTGCACCGCACACTGTGGCTCAAAAGAATCTCTGTGTAGCTCATTTTCATCGCAACAAATCATATTAAACCCCGCCTTGACGTTGTTATAGACCTGAGCTTAGACCTCTCTTGGTTTTTTTTTCTCCCTTTCAGCACATGGAGCCCCAAAGTGTCATATTAATTATTTAAATCTTCAAAATATTCCGCTTGCATCCTCAAAGGTTCTGCTCGGTACCAGCAGGTCTGTGATCTGCATTAGTTTTGTTAATTAGAGCTGAAACGACACTTTGATCTCACTTAAAAAAGCATAAAAACAAAACCAGGAAAGGACAGCAAACTTTTGGTGTGATGAACTCATGTTGATTTTATTGTGTCCACAGTAATGGGGTTCATGCATTGACCAGACTTCAGAATGATCTAAAGGCAAACAAAAATGCTACAAGAAACAAATTTAGCAACAATACAAACTGGTGGCCATACTTCAGAGAGTATGGCAGAGGAACAGCAGAAACGCTGATCTAACAAGGCGACTGTAGAGATAATAACAGTAAGGACCTAGAGAGCACGATCAATCTGACAACTTGCCACCAAACCACCCACTTGATGCTGCTGACTTAAACAACATCAATGAACTCAAGTGAACAAATTGGAGCTTTTCCTTGTGCAATTCAAGATACCATCTGTCAATGTCCTACTTCTGAGAACACAAAGGAACTGTGACAGTGCCCAGAATATCATAATCCATTCATATTTCCTGCTTATTGCAGTCGCCATAAAATGTTTTGATCATATTGCAGTACACTAATACCTCATGGGGTAAGTTTCGCTCTGAGCTGTATGTCACTTCGATCTGCTTCATGTAATGGTCGATTAGATTTCCTCCTATCAAGCTGGTGAAAACTTGACAAAAATCACACAGAACATTTAGGATCTGTACTTGACCTGTGAAGCAGGCTTGAAGTTTATTTTTTCTAATAGGTGTTCCAGTATTAATAGCTTTGCTGGACATAAAGGATTTCGCAGATTAGCCGAGGAGTTACCTCTCTTTTCGTCTTCCTCCCCCCGGCATAAGTCTTCCTTTGTAAATTTGTTGTCATTGGTGCATGTGCCAGTCAACTGGCCCAGGGTACATTTCCATGAGGGACCCTCATAATTACTTCTTCATCATAAATGACAGCTTTGGCCAATGAGTCTTTAAGTTCTTGGTGCATTTGCAATTGAATGGAAGTTCTTCATACTGTATATTAATTTAATCTTTCATGTTGAAATCAGCCAGATGGGCCATTATTGCTGCTTCTGTTCTGAAGAAACCTGCCCCCCAAGAAAAAAAAACAATTCTTTCAGGGGATTTCGGAGGATGATGTAAAATGGGACCTTGAATCTGAGGTAGCTGAGCTGCATTTTAATTGCAGATTGTGCAGCCTGCTGGTGGCTGTTCTCGAAGCCATGAACATCCAGTCTGCATTACTCCCTAGGTCAATTAAGGCCAATAAAACAAAACTCCTTGGAATGCTTCACTTTATCTACATGTGGTAAAGTCTTACATTTTATGGAGGATATCCAAAGCAAGAACATTTAAATTATAAAGCGCTTTTGCCTTGCATAAACCATTAAATGCAGATTAAAATCTCCCCATTCATAGCCCCATTTGGAAGCTGTCTCAATGACAAATCACACACACTAATAAAAATAATTTTAAATCTGTGAATCTGCTGCCTGTGTTGGACTAAGAAACAAATCTTTAATATTATAGTTTTAAATTTAATTTAAGATGAGAAACCCAGGTGAATTAGGCTAAATCACCAAGTCATTGTGATTAAAAACAAAACATGTTGCCTTGTTGATGTTCCGCTTGGGTTTTAAACACCTGAAGGTTATTTTCGTTTAGGGAGTTCGGTCACAAATGATCCATGAATTCAATGGATGAAGGTGCACAATTGCAGGGTTAAATTGTCATCGCCTGTTCCTATGCAGGAAGAAGGGACTGACAGATTTAAGGAATTTCAAATACTCGGGATCTTTGGCTGATTTTAAGTTGCGCCTCTTCATTGTATCAGGGGATAGCAGTCCAAAATTTAGGATACTGCCCATTCCCACTATTTTCCACTCGGTCAGTTTTCTGAGGGTCGTCATATAGCCAACGGTATTATTGGAAATCTCATTAAAATATTACAGAATGAATTCACGTTGCCAAAACCTTTGGGAGAGTTAGAAATTTGGCATTCTTACTTTTACCCTAATGAGTGCAAGACAAAAAGTTTCAACAGGTCTATCTTTCCAAGAATTTTCAAGTCCTAGGCTCCCAACTTCATTTAAGTACATCATTGTGATTTATAACATACACAGAACTCTGATGTATATTTTAAGCTCTTGAATATTGCTAAATAAATACACATTCTGTCAAAGCTGTTCATCTTGCACCCATCAGGACAATTTACAAGAATACCAGTTCAAGGAGTAAACCAATATGTATAGTGCATGAGAGAAGAGTGCTGACCGAATAGCGAGTGGTCTCTGATTGGGTGGACGTGTTACCACGGCAGGAATTTACCAATCAATGACAATCAATGGGTCACAGCCAGGGTTTGTTTAAATTTTAAACTAGGCAGATTGACTCTGGTCAGGGCATCACCCTGAGAAATGAACAGCAATTGGTTGTCATCTCTTTTATTCAATTGAAACAGGGATTCAGTCAGGCAGCCTAAGTATATCATCTCTCACCCTCTAAATGTCCATGGAACTCCATGGAGATTATGAAAAACCTTCATTTGAACAGAATGGGAATGCATTAAAAAGGAATAAGACATGATTTATAATTGCAATCTACAGTTTTATGTTATTGCAAGTGTACATCACTGTAATTTTATAGCAGCACAGATTTTGGTGACTGACATGACTGTCAGTATTCACAGGAGAAAGTGAGGTCTGCAGATGCTGGAGATCAGAGCTGGAAATGTGTTGCTGGAAAAGCGCAGCAGGTCAGACAGCATCCAGGGAACAGGAGAATCGACGTTTCGGGCATAAGCCCTTCTTCAGGAATGGGGAAAGTTTGTCCAGCAGGCTAAGATAAAAGGTAGGGAGGAGGGACTTGGGGGAGGGGCGTCTTCTGTGCAGAGGAGATGACCTGGGGTTGCAGTCAATACTCAGTGAAGTTGATAGCATCATCTGTTTTCTAACTCTAACCTTAACCTTCACCCTAAAGTCAGAAATCTGCAGGCTGGTGTGCTAGTTATATCCTTTTCTTGTTGCAGTCTTTATAAATATAATCACCACACAATCAGTAAATTGATGCAGACTTCAATTTTTATTACTGTAACAACAATTGGAAATGTAATGCCATATGAAATGAGGTGGGTTGACTCTTGAAATGTGTACTAAGTCAAAATTACTTTCGAATAGCCTCTCTGGCCATGAAAAAGAACTAATCCCAGACCATTACTTCCTTTATTCTATCAAATAATTTTGAAAATAATGACTTTTGAAGCTTTTAGTAATATTTTAGCTTCACAATAGTCCAGCAGAGTCTGTCTGAATCTTTATATCAATTACATATTAGCAAATATTTCAAAAAGTCAACTCAGTCTCAGTTCTAGCAAACTCTCTACATATTTAAATGCAGTTTGGCAAACCAACAAAAATAGCAACCTACGATAACAACAATCAAATTAGATTCAATCTGAGGAAAATCACACTCAAAATTTCCTGGGTATGTTGAGATTCAAGATTCTTCATGTAGCATCCAATTCACAGATTCCAATAAAAATGGAAACAATGGTTAGACATTCATTTTCCTAAATATTATAAAATAGATCTCAAGTAACAGGGGCATTATTTAGTCAATGGTTTGTTCTTCTCTCGTGGCTTAGTGTTTATGCACTATGGATTTGGTCCACAATGTATCTTAATTGGGTAATATCAGAGAAGGCGAGAGAGAGCAAGAGGGTGATCAAAGGAGAGAGAGGGTGAACGACCTAGAGTGAACCTGCATCTGGTCCATCCTGATTGCCACTTTATGTTTTCCAGGATAGAGGTCAAGCAAGGAGAAGATCAATCTCAACTCTGGTTAAAAAGCTTGTAGTGTTCAACAGGAACAAAGTAACAGCAACAAGCTATTCAGCCCATTTACTGAAGCCTGTTTTGCCAGGCAATTAGCCAATGGCCAATTTAGATCTTAACTTTATCAACCCATTTTGGTTCAGTAACTCCTATTATCCTTTCAAACAAGTATCTGTTGATTGCAGTTGGAATTTTTTTATTCATTCATAGGGTGTAGACATCACTGGCAACCAGCACTTATTGCCCATCCCTAATTACCCAGAGAGTTAAGAGTCAACCACATTGCTGTGGGTCTGGAGCCACATTTGAGCCAGACTAGGTAAGGTTTCCTTCCCTTAAAGGGTATTAGTGAACCAGGTGGGTTTTCCCGCCAACAATGGTCAACATTAAACTTTCATTTCCAGATAATTATTGAATTAAAGCTCCACCATCTGCCATGGCAGGATTTGAACCTAGGTCCCAGAATATTATCAGAAATTCTGAATTAATAATTGACTGATAACACCACTAGAGGAGAAAGTGAGGTCTGCAGATGCTGGAGATCAGAGCTGAAAATGTGTTGCTGGAAAAGCGCAGCAGGTCAGGCAGCATCCAGGGAATAGGAGAATCGACGTTTCGGGCATAAGCCCTTCTTCCTGAAGAAGGGCTTATGCCCGAAACGTCGATTCTCCTATTCCCTGGATGCTGCCTGACCTGCTGCGCTTTTCCAGCAACACATTTTCAGCTCTGATAACACCACTAGGCCATCATCTAACCATTTGCATACAGCCTGACCTTCAATGATTTTAGGGTGAAAGCATGTTCCAGATTTCCACTCCCCTTTGTATCATAAACTCATACAACATAAAGGAGGCCATTTAGTCCATCATCAGTCTTTGCTAGCCCTTTTCTCAAGATGTTAAATTAGTCACACTTCCCTATAGTCCTGTAACCTACCGCTCCCTTCAAGAATTAATTCAATTATTTTTGAATGATATTGAGGAATTTGCACTTGAGATGCGATGAGATTCCCTACAGTGTGGAAACAGGCCCTTCAGCCCAACAAGTTCACACCAACCCTCTGAAGAGTAACCCACCTCGACCCTATATTTACCCCTGACGAATGCACCTAACACTATGGGCAATTTAGCATGGCCAATTCACCTGACCTGCACATCTTTGGATTATGGGAGGAAACCGGAGCACCCGGAGGAATCCCACACAGACACGGGGAGATCGTGCAAACTCCACACAGACAGTCGCCTGAGACAGGAATTGAACCGGGTCCCTGGTGCAGTCCCTGAACTACACTTATGCGTAGTCTTTACACTTAGACAGAAGAGATAGATATTATAGCACAACAACAAAAAAAACTGGCACTCTGCATTGGACTATACATTTTGCTTTGTGAGTCCTTTGTAAACACAGACTTCTCCTTGTCTGTGTCACATGAAAAGAAAATATGCAGACTTTAGCTTAGAAGTGACCAGGCAAAGAAACAATGATGACTTAACTTATTCAAATGCGGAGAATGCTGGAGAAACTCAGCAGGTCTGACAGCATCTGTGGAGAGAGAGAAACACAGTTAACAATGGTTCTTCAGAATATATCATACCAGATTCAAAACATTAATTGTTTCTCTCTCTGCACAGATACTGGCAGACATGCTGAGTTTCTCCAGTATTCTCGAGTTCATCATAGTATGTCAGCACCCCCAGTATTTTGCTTTTTTTTGAGAGTGTTAACTAATATCTTATTTCGGACTTTTGTTCTGAGTTGACGCTATAGCCTTATACTGAGAAACCTCGATTATCCAGCATTCGATTAACTGAATTTTGGATTATCTGAACAAGATTGCAAGGTCCCAATGTTTGGCTAACAATGTTATCCGGTATTTGATTATCTGGCACTCGCAACCCATTTCCTTCAGATAATCGGGTTTCCTCTGTACACAGACTATACTCAGTATTCACTGAGAGAATGCCGTGAGCTGGCATTTCCTTGGAACTTAGAGGAATTTCCCAACTATCAGCTTCAGCACAACACTGGAGTCAAAGTCATAGAGTCATACAGCATGAAAACAGACCCTTCAGTCCAATCTGTCCATACCAACCATAATCCTAAACTAAAGTGGTCCCACCTGCTTGTGTTCGTCCCATTGCCATCCAAATATTTCCTATTCATGTACTTATCCAAATGTCTTTTAAATGTTATAACTGTATCCACATCCACTACATCCTCTAAAAGTTCATAACGAACACAATCCACTCTCAGTGTAAAAATGTTGCCTCGAAATCTAGCGTTAATTTCAGCTGAGTTAAGAAAACAGTAAGTATCATAGGAACAGACATTTTCCTCTCCACCCAGCCCTCAGATTCAAAACCATCAGCAAAATGACAGGCCATTCAGCTCCTCCAACCTGCTGTGCCATTCAAATGGATCCTATCTGATTTGTGTCTTAATTCTACCTACTCAACTTGGCCATTTTTGGATTTTGGCAGTAAAGCATGAAACTTGGCGAGGCCCTTCTATTGAGAGTAGATTTATTTGCAGCATGCAGCATTCCATATCTTGGCCTCCTACAATCCATGTAACCCAGTGCCCTCAGCAACCCTTCACTCTATCCTTTTGATTAAACTCGCTAAACAAGTTAATGGATTGAATGATTGACAGCCCCTCAAAGGGGAAACATATCACAAAATCCAAATCTTCAAAAGAAAGTTTAATAAATTTAAATTAAAATACCATAGAGGGCAGGTAGTGATAGTACTCTGTGTCAAAAAGTGTGGCGTTGGCAAAGTGCAGATGGTCTGGCAGCAGCTGAGGAGCAGGAGTGTCGACATTTTGAGCATAAGTTCTTAAGGGTTTATGCTCAAAATGTTGACTCTTCTGCTCCTCAGATGCTGCCTTACCGGCTGTGCTTTTCCAGCACCACACTTTTTGACTCTGATCTCCAGCATCTGCAGTCCTCACGTTCTCCTAGTGATAGTACTCCACCTGCCCCATTTAAATTGTTCTGAAAATCAGTAAATATCAATAGCCCAGTGAAACAAAATTAACCCGATGACCAAATATTAAAGGGGAACTGCAATGAAGAAATCAACTCAAGGGAACCTCACAAAATAGGAAGTAAAATGTGATTTTGAAGGAAGATGGCATTATCTTTGCAGTAGTTGTCAGTTTAGTGAGGCATCAAGTGCTTTGTGAACTCAACATGCTTCCTCTCCTGTGTTAATTATGTGGGGATGTAATGACAGAAGCTAGGCAAGTAATCAAGTCTAAAGACCTCCTCCATGGCCTGCTGCCTGGACCAATTGTTGTCCACTTTGGGCAACAGGAGGAGATCCATGAGAGGGTCTTCTGGTTTTCCCAGACACCCCTGTGCATGGGGTGGCCAAAGTTTAGGGAGATGGAGCTAAAGCAAATTCCTTTTCATACCCTTTTAATAATCCAAATTAATCATAATAAACAAATGGCACACCCTAAAAAGTTGCAAAATTCAAAACCTTAAAGGAAGATAAACAAGTTATTTGAGAATATCTGTCGGGGAGATAATATATTTCAGCTCCTGTGGTGCTCACCAAATACAGAACTCAAACATGTCAGAGAACAATACATACCCCCTTACCACAACATACAGCAATGGCCTGGTGCTGTTATTGGTTGAGTAGAAATCTAGGCTAATATTCTCGGAACATGGGTTCAAATCCCACCATGGTAGGTGGTGAAATTTTAATTCATAAAATTCTGGAATTAAAACTTTACTTGAATGCAATCGTGTAACCATTGTTGATTGTTACTAAGGTTTGTGTAGCTCTCAAATGTCTTTCCATGATGAAGATCTGCCATCTTTCCTTGGTCTGGTCCATATGTTACTCCAGACCCACAGCAATGTAATTGATTATTAACAGCCCTCTGAAGTGACCCCACTATTCAGTTCAAGCATCAGTTAGGGATAGGCAATAAATGCTGTTCCATCACTCACAAAAAAAATTAAAAATAAGCACAGAAGGGAGGAAGGTAATCAAATCTAACAAGCTCCTTCAAAGTCAATTGCCCCAAACTGTTGGCCAGAAACAGGGAAATGAGGAGGTCCTCCAATCTGCTCGCCAAATATCAGGAGCATGATAGCTAAAGAAAGTTGAGAAGTGGCCCTTCAAATATTAAGAGGGGCTGCAACCTCACACATCCTACACAGGTAAGGAACTCAGATTCCTCACAGTCACAGAAAGGTCAGGTAGCCTGGGAGTCCATGAACCTGCTTAGACAACAGGTGCATACCCTCCGAGTGCCAATTGGCTCAAGCAACACCCTCCACATCAAATCCCCAAATGGAAACTGTTCCTCTCTATATGTGCCTGATATATTTAAACAATACCTTCGGTCTGTTTATCCTTAATCCCAAAAATATAATTAACAGAAGTTTAACATTCGCTCCAAATCTCTTACAATTAATAAAAGCCCTGCATGAGGTAGGCTGGTGGGCAAGCCTGAAATGGTTCAGTAATTGACACTAAGTGGAGTTTCTAATTAGTCGGAAAAGGACCCTTAGAAACGCCTGTGGTGGTCCGGGTTTGTGATGTCTGCACTGAGGAGGTTTCCAAGAATTCTTTCCAGACTTCCAGGTGGAATCCATATATTAACCATTCTGACTGTAATTTAATATGATAAATGTTTCATGTTTTTTGAGCGAGGGGGTTGTATCCTTGGCTCGGAGAGCAATACATCTTCTTTCAGCTCCCAGTCACAGCTGTTGTAGCTTAGGAATTGTCAAGTTGGGTATTTCTCCAGTAGTTCTGAGCCCTGTCAAGAGAATGGTTCCAGGAATGAGGAACTTCACTGAGATGGATAGATTGAAGATGCTGGGGTTGTTTTCCTTTCAGAAAAGAAGGTTGAAAGGAATTTGATGGAGATATTCGAACTCCTGAGGGGACTTGACTGGGGAAAACAATTGCCGTCAGTGGAAGGATCGAGAACCAGAGGGCACAGATTTCAGACAGTTGGCAAAAAAGCCAAAAACTTACTCAGACATTAGTGTTTGTACTTTGGAATGTTTAAGTGTGATGGAGTCTGGGTCAGCTGAGGTGTGTGAGAGAGAATTGGATTATTAGCTGAAAAGAAAGAAGGGAAAGGTAATGAGGAGAAAGCAGGGGCATGGCATCAGGTAAATCGCACTTTAAGAAGACAAACATAGACAGTATGGGCTGAATGGTCTCAATTCTGTGCTGCAACCATTCTGTGTATCTGACATGTTTCTCTATGTCCAATTGATTTGTTCAGGATAGTTCAGAGTGTTATTATAGACAAAAGTGCACCATTAATCAAGCCTCAGCCAAGACAAATGAGATTGGTGAAAGTATATATAGAGTACGCAACCCTCAATGCATTATGTCAAGCTGTCTGTTATGTACCTAATCTATACCGGCTGCACCCATACCTGCCTCCATTCCTCTTCTTCCACTCCCTAGTCTCATCTCAGGTCTCTTGTAATCTTTACAACTAAAGACAAACATATGAAACCAATAGCAGAGATGGGTCTGGACTATCCTCTGAAAAGCAGAGGGACTGTGGGCATGTCAGGCTGAGGGGGAATTCACAGACTTCAGTTCTTGTCAAACTCTTGCCTCCTTGTTGGGTCCTTGTAAAAATATTGAATCTGGTGGTGACGGTGAATATTTCAGTAGGAAGAAAATTTGCTAGAAAAGATATAATAGCAAAGCACTCAGAAAATAGGGACAGGATCAGACAGAGTCAGCAAGAAATGGAAATGATTTGACAAATCAATCAGAATTTTTTAAGGATGTAACTATAAAATTTTAAGAGGGAGCCGATGGGCGTGGTTTATCCGGTCTTTCGGAAGGCTTTTCGATAAGATCCCACATAAGAGATTAGCATGCAAAATTAAAGCACATGAAACTGGGGGCAGTGTACTGACCTGGATAGAGAACTGGCTGGCAGACAGGAAACAAAGAGTTGGGGTAAAGGGATCATTTTCCAAGGAGTAGCCAGTGACTAATGGGCTTTTGGAGAGATCAGTGCTTCGACTCCAACCATTCACCACATATATTAATGACTTAGATGAGAGAACTAAATATAATACCTCCAAGTCTGCAAACAATACTAAATTGAGTGGAAGAGTGAGCTGTGAGGAGGATACAAAGATTATTCCGTATGATTTGATCAAGTTGAGAGCAAGAAAACGCACAGCAAATGAAGTATCATGTGGATAATGTGAGGTTATCCACTTGGCAATAAAGACAGAAAGGCAACTTACTATCTGCAATGAGACCTGGGTGTCCTTGTGTACCAGATGCTGAAAGTAAGCATGCAGATACAGTAGGAGGTGAAATAGTGGGGGCAGGTACAGATCTGCAGTCCATTGCTACAACAATAAGCAGGTAGTGAACTTGCACATAACGTTGCTCAGAACTGTGACCACCAATAGAAAGAGAATGAGGAAACTCAGGCAGGACTGAATGCATTTAGTTGTTGGATAAGAAGGTCTAAGTTATTATTTTGTACAGATCTAACTTAGTTTGCAGTTTACAGTTGACGTGAAGCAGAAACCTGTAGTTGCCAACTTTAAACAGTTCAAGGGCTTCAGTGATAGATCATCTTAAATAAGAACCAACTGAAAGATGGTCCTCATTAAATGAGTCAGGTAGACCTTTTGTGTTAAGAGTCAATAAAACTAGCTACCTCAGTGTGACTTAGGATAGAGTGCTGAAGTTAATTGATTCAGGTAGTAAGTGGGGGCAGGGAAAGATGTGATTTGTGGCTTTTGCTTAAACTTTTTTAAGCTCCAGGAACTGATTCTTACTCTGCTACACAAGGAGAAGCTGGTGATTTGGTGACTATATCTAGTAAGTGAGTAATCTGTTCCTAAGGTTCAAAATACTGTAGCAGAGTTATATTAATAAAATACATACAAATATTGCTCTATATCGAGTTCAATACAATAATTCATTAGTTCTTTAGAATGTGTTAAGGATGGCTAGATAAGTAGTGCATCAGTTGCAGTCTGTGGGAGTTTTTGGATATCAGTTTTATCCAAAGCAAACAAGTGCTTAAAGCTTGAGCATCTTCCATTTGGACCTTATGAGTTAGAGGCTAAACTACAGGCACTGTGATGCATTAGGGAGGTGGAATGTTACCTGGATGTTTTGTACCAGAAGGCAGTCATAACTCATGGAGTTGATTCACAAAAAGCTAGCTCCTAAACTCAGCAGGTAATGGGGAAGGCAAATGAAATATTTGCCCTTATTTGAGGGAAATGGAGCATAAAGATAGGGAGTCTTGCTAAAACAATGCAAGGTACTAGTCAGACCACACCTAGAAATGTTGTGAAAAGTTTTGGGCCCTTTGTTTTAAGAAAGGTATATTGGAAGTGGTCCAGAGTGGGTTCACTAGATTGATCCTGGGTATGAAGGGATTTTCTTGAGAGGTGAGATTGAATTGGACAGACCTGTACCCACTGGAGTTTATAAGAATGAGGCGCTAAATTATTGAAACATACTTACAGGAATTGATAGGATACATATGGGGAGGTTGTTTCCTCTTGTGGGTCAGTCTAGGGTCAGAGGGCATAATCACAGAGTACAGGGTCCATATTTATCATAGAATCCCCACAGTGTTGGAGCAGGCCATTCGGCTCATTGAGTCTACACTGACCCTTGGTATGGACTTGTTGGGCCAAAGGGCCTTTTTCTACACTGTAGGGATTCTAATTATTATTGCATGGACTGACTAAGTGAGTGGTCAATAACTTGGCAGATGGGATATAATGTAGGGGAATGTGAGGCTATGCATTTTGGCAGGAATATTGGAAGATATGAATATTATTTAAATGGAGAAAGAGCACAGAAAGCTAAGAACAGAAGGATTTGAGAGTCCTTGTACATGAATCACAAAATGCTGGCATCCAAATTCAGCAGTTAATAAAGAAGGTAAAATGAATGTTGTTTATTGCAAAGGGAATGCTTTTTGTTCAAACTATACAAAACACTGGTTGGACCAGAGCTGGAATACTGTGAACAGTCTTGGGCTCCTTATCTTACGAAAGATATGTTGGTGTCAGAGGTAGTCCAGTAAAAGTTCAGTAGGCTCACACCAGGTATGGAGGGACTATCTAATGAGAAGAAGTTGAGTAGATTGGGCCTGTACTTGTTGAAATATAGAAGGATGAGAGGCAACCCCATTGAAGCATGCAAGATTCCAAGGGGACTTGAGAAGGTAGATGCAGAAAAGGTAGGACAGTCTAGGATGAGAGCATAATCTCAGAATAAAGTCACACATTAAAGACAGAGGTAGGGAGGAATTTCTTCTTTCAGGGCCCTGAATATGTTTTAGAGAATTATTTATCACAGAGGGATATTGAGGCTAGTTCATTAAGTATATTCAAGGTTGAGAAAGGCAAATTTTGAATCAGTAAAGGAATCAAGCGTAAAGGAGAAAAAGCAAGAAAATGGTGATTATCAGATGATCCATGATTTATTGAATGATGAAGCAGACTTGATGGGCTGAATGGCTTGCTTCTGTTCCTGCTTTGTGATCTTACTTTAAAAACAGAGATTGGGTGATTTGTTTTTTCTCTCACAGAGGACATGATTTTTCTGATGTCTCTCCTTGGAAAGCTGCTGGAAGCAGAATCCTTGAATTTTTTTTAAGCCAAAAGGAGATAGATTCCTGAGACACAAGGACTTGAATGGTTATCACAGGTAGGTAGAAAGGTGAATTTTAAGTTGCAATCACATCAGCCAAGACCATACTGAATGGCAAAGCAGGGGCTGAATGGCCTATTCCTGAACGTATTTACCGTGCTTGCCTTCATTGCTCAGACCTTTGTATATAGGAGTTAGGATGTCATGTAGAGGTAGTACAGGACATTGGTGAGGCTTCTACTGGAGTACTGTGTACAGTTCTGGTCGGCCTGTTATATGAAGGATATTATTAGGCGAGAGAGGGTTCAGAAGATGGTTTGAGTTATGGGGAGAGGTTGGAAGGGCTAGGACATTTTCCACTGGACTGTAGGAGGTTGACGGGTAGTCTTTTAGAGATTTGTAAAATCATGAGAGACATAGATAAGGTGAATGGCAGATGTCACTTCCCTAGGGTGCATGATTTCAAGATGAGGGGCATATTTTCAAGGTGAGAAGGGAAAGATTTTACAAGACATGAGGGGCAATTTGTTCATACAGATAGTGGTTTGTGTGTGTTATGAACTTCCAGAGGAAGTGGTGGATGGGTACAGTTACAATGCTTAAAAGACATTTAGATAAATACATGAATAAGAAATGTTTGGAAGAATATGGGTCAATCGCAGGCAGGTGAGACTAGTTCAGTTTGGGATTATGGTCAGCCTGGATTGGTTGGACCAGAGGGTCTGTTTCCATGCTGTATGACTCATAACATGATTCATATGTTCCTTTGTACAAGTTATTAATAAGTGCTGCTACAGTTTATTTTGGTTTTGTAGAACTATTGGAAGCAGATAGGGAAGCCATTCAGCCCATCAATGCTTTGCCAGCTCTTTGAAAAAAGTTGTTCAGTTAGTTTCAATTGTCTTGGCCTTTCACTATATAGTTCCCTTTTATCCAGACCTTTTTGCCTTAAAGGAATGAGATCTCAATGAAATTTGCTTCGTAATGTTTCTGTGGATAAGCAATTAATAAGAAAGATGAATTCTGAATGTGTAACCATCGCTCCCCCTCATCCCGTGCGATGTCATCAACTTAATGAAACCCTGGTGACCCCAGAACATTCTTTTCATGATTGTCATTTACATCAATTATTAAGCTGACTTCACAATCTTGTTCGAAGAATAAATACATTTCCTAAATTAAAAAAGAAAACAATAAGCATTGATTTCCTTTATTATATTAACGCGCTAATTTAATACTTCTTATGAAATTTGGTGTTGATCAATAATTTTCAGCTTTTATAAATGCGGTAATATTTAATACTCTCCGTTGCTCTGTGATGCAAATGTTGTTGTATCCTGACAACTAGTTTGTAAGACATTTTCTGCACACATCAGGGGATTAGGGCTCAAAATGGCCACTTTGCAAATATTTATATTGCAGCTTTGAGAAATGTCATCAAAATGTTGTTTTAAAATTGCTTTAAAAACCTACTCATCACAGAAGTGATTAAATTTCCATTATGCAGTGCTGCTTTTAAGTTAAAAAAATGATTGTAGATGTGAAATGCCAAACTACAAAGATCAGGAGGGCTCTAGATTCAATCCTTAAATCTTTCAGTTAGTCATTCCCAGTTGAGGAGAAAGTTAGGACTACAGATGCTGGACAGTGGCGCTGGAAAAGCACAGCAGGTCAAGCAGCATCCGAGGAGCAGGGAGTCGATGTTTCGGGCATAAACCCTTCATCAAAGGCTGCCTGTTTTTCCAACATCACACTTTTCAACATTCTCAGTTGAGTTATTGTGGAAGTAGAAGTACTGGCCCATTAACTAGAATGGAAAACAAAATGTTAACCGGAAATAGTAAACTGTCATTAAACATATCTCCTTTGAACATCTTCCTTTCAAAGCTTCCTAACCTATTGCAACCAATCCCAAATAGCTCGCTTCTACCACCTCCCTACTTTTTTCTCTTCTTTTAATTAACACTGGCTAGGTCAAAATTATTGTACAATTCTAATTGCTCAGAAGTCAGCTAAGATTCAAACACATTACTGTGGTTTGGTGTTACATGTAGACCAAGATTAGAGTGGTGTTGGAAAAGCATAGCGGGTCAGGCAGCATCCGAGGAGCAGCAAAATCGACATTTCGGGCAAAAGCCCTTCATTAGGGCTCATTACATGTAAATCAGACCAGGTAAGGGCAGCACGCTTCCTTCTCCAAACAACATTAGGCTTTATATTACAATGAATAATAATGACCAATTATTTGTTCCAGATTTTACTGAAATCAAGTTTCGCCATCTGAACCACAACATTGGCTTGAGGTTCTGGAATTTAGAGTCACTGTATTACAAATACAGTTGTTTAGTGTCGCCACACTCAATGCTCATTGTGTCATTACCATTATAGCACTGTCTCTCCACACAGTAAAACACTGATTGTAAACTGCAGGGCTATGGACCAAATGCTGGAAAGTAGGATTAGGCTTGCGCATCACTGATATAGACACACTGGGCTGAGTAGCCATTTTCTGAGCTGTAATCTTTCAATGTCTCTATCAAAAACCAGGACAGCCCTGACAGACCCATCATTTGAAACTTTTCCTAGCTCACTGTCCTTAGCTATTCCAATTTTGGTTCTATCTTTTCTCCTACCCAGGATCTTCCCACTTATATTCATTATGCTTATGACTCCCTATGTCATTTCAACAACTTCCATTCTCCTGGTCCTAACCATTAAATTGAAAAGGGTGCAGAAAGAATTTTCAAAGTTGGTACCAGGACTGGAGGGTTGAGTTATAAGGAGATGCTGGAAAGGCTGGGACTTTTTTTTCACTGGAGCATAGGAGATTAAGGGGTGACCTTATAGAGATTCATAAAATCATGACAGGCATAGATAAGGTGAATAGCAAAGATCTTTTCCCTGATGTGGAGGAATTCAAAACGAGAGGGCATATTTTTAAGGCGAGAGGAGAAAGATTTAAAAGGGACCCAAGTGACAACCTTTTTTACACAGAGGGTGGTTCATTTGTGAAATGAACTGCCAGAGAAGGTGGTAGATGCAAATACAGTTACAACATTTCAAAGCTGTTTGGACAGGTGCATGAATAGGGAAGGTTTAGAGCGATATGAGCCAAGAGCAAGCAAATGAGACTGGTTTAGTTTGGGAAACCTGATCTGCATGGACAAGTTGGACTGAAGGGTCTGTTTCTACCACTGAGTGTCCAATCCCTTTACATTTCCATGCCTGACCAAGACTGTTGAGGGGTTCTCTGTTTCTTCCTCGAATGCAGTCCCAAACACAACTCATCCACCACCTCCTCCCATTATCAGGCTGAAGGTGTTCTCTTATTGAACAATCCCTCCTTTAACATCTCCCACTTCCTCCATACCTGGCCTGTGGTCAGGAATTCCTTGTTTCAGTTTCATTCAGACCCCTCTTACAAGTCCTTTTCCTTCAAGTGTATCGATCACTGTGACAGTGGCATTTCCAGTTCTTGCCTGGAAATGGAAAAAAATCATCAATGTTGCATCCAAATTCCACCATTCTCTGAATTTCACCCACTCCGTCTCTAATACTTCCTTCTTCCCTCTCATTCTGTCTTCAAATCCAGGGGTATGCTGTTTACTAATGTTATTACACAATTATCTCAACTCACAGTGGTTAGCACTGCTGCCTGACAGCGCCAGAGACCCGGGTTCAATTCCTGCCTCAGGCACTGTCTGTGTGGAGTTTGCACATTCTACCTGTGTCTGCATGGGTTTCCTCCGGGTGCTCCGGTTTCCTCCCACAGTCCAAAAATGTGCAAGTTAGGTGAATTGGCCATGTTAAATTGCCCGTAGTATTAGTGAAGGGGTAAATGTAGAGGAATGGGTCTGGGTGGGTTGCTCTTCGGAGGGTCGGTGTGGACTTGTTGGGCCGTAGGGCCTGTTTCCACACTGTAAGTAATCTAATCTAATCTAATCCACTGCCTCACAATGTAAAACCTGTCACATTTCCAAACGCTAACTATTTTTCTCTCTCCACCCGCTGACTCTCTCCAGCTCTTTGATTTTATTCAACAGAATTCCCTCCAATTGCTAATCAATATCCAGTGACCTAAGCTGGTGCTGGGGGTGAGTAATGGGTGAAAGTAGTTTGAGGCTCAGTTCTGATGGCCCTTCATAGCCAGAAATCACAATTATTAACAGACAGGTATAAAGAAAGTCTCTCTGGAAAACTATTGTCTTCTACCAATGTGAATGAAAGCTCTGTTTTGACTCTGCCAGCTGAGAGTGAGTTTTAATTTTATGTTCCATTTCATTGTCTACTAATGGACAAGAAGGTTGCCACAGTTTTAAGATTCAGTTCAACAGAACTACGTAAACCATCTGAAATTTTTAAAGCTAGTATCTTTTTTTGCCCTGCAGGACTATGATTAATCTGTTTACTTCACACAGAGAATGGGGCAATGTTGAATGAATGTACTAAGCATTTGCCCACTAATATCAGTAGCAGTCATTTCTGGGCTACAGTTATTTCTTGAAATGCTACAGGGATGGAACACAAATTGCACAGAGCCTGGTCTGCTTTCAGCTTTAATGAATAAAGAGGATTTCAAATCCTGTGAGCTTGTCTAGTCCCACTGAGACACCGCCAGAGATTGAACTGATCTCAAATCGACTGATATACATTTTCTCACTGTGAATGGCAGACTATCAATCAATGTCTCTGCGCTCTAATCCAGAGATGGTTCATACGAGTGACCTGACCTGTAGACAATAGTTTAGGCCAGGTTGCATTGAGATTCGTGTGATCTCCTGAATCACTGTGATGATTGCTGTTCAGGAATGGGTCACTTTAGGTCACAATTGCATGGTAAGTAGGTGCCTTTATTTCTTTCATGCCTAACCTAGAATTTAAAAAAAAATCAGTGGGGATATTTTAATAATGGTTTGAGGTCATAAAGGCCAGTTATACAATGAATTTTTCATCAATGTGAAGTAATTTCAGGCAATGTAACAAGGCTGCAGCCCCCCAAGTCAAAAATCAAACAAGCAACATCATATAAGCACTTTAAGGAGATCATCGCTCACAAACCTATATTTTATGTAGGCACAAGTTTTGCTTGAAATAAAAACAGAAAAGTCCTCAAAGTATGTAGCAATTCAAGCAGTATCCACAAAGAGAGAAACAGAATGAAAGGTTCTTGATTAGTAACATTCATTTTACTTATATCACTTTGAATGCTGGCTGAACTTTCCAAGTTTTTCTAGCGCTTCTGTTGTTATTTCAGATGTCCAACATTTTGCATTCATGCCAGTTTCACCTCAACGGGGATGTAGCAAATTGCAAACAGCATCCAGGCTGTTCATCAGAATACTATAGCTTTGATAGGAGGATCATGTGGATTTGATTTTGTATCTTGGGTCGCAATTTGTATGGACTTCAAACTGATCAACGTCATGCTTAACTCATCTAATGTGGAGAAGATATCATCCAATAAAGTTTTAAATGCCTAGTCTGAATACACATGTAGAAACTTTAACTCAGACTACACAAACCTACATCAGTTTACTTTCACAGATTTCCAGCTGAACTGATGAGTCTGACACTGAATGCCATTGAATGATAAGGAGCTGAATATTCTTCTAAGGTCCCAGAAGTGAAGTTCATAAACATGAACCTGTCAACTCTTCCTATATATGTCATACTTTCATGTCTGAAAGAAATGAGTGAGCAAAGTTCAGTTCTGAAGCCTCATAACGGAGGCGGGGGGCACTAAAGGTGTATCAATGCCAATGCAGGCTGGTTAGACGTCCCACCTCATTTCTCAGGGATATCAGGTTAGTTCTTTGCATCGTTACAGTGCATTGTAACCTTTGAGCCCACCAGCCAGATGCTATCTCTACCCTCCAATTTCCATACTTTCCTGTTCATGGTGGCAAATATTTCCATGTCTACACTATGTTCCCTCATAGGTCCCAAGGTCCCCACTCTAACAATCTAATTGAGCTGTCAGTCAAAGGCACTGCCATTCATATTGCACAAGAAAAAAACCTCAGATTTATAATAAAATAGATAAATCTCATCATCTTATTAAAGGGAGGCGACGGCCTAGTGGTAATGTTCTGGAGATCATGTTCAAATCCTGCCATGGCAGATTAAAGTTTTAAAAATCTTGAATTAAGAATCTAAATGATGACGATGAATTGTTGGGGAAAACCCATCTGATTCACTAGTTCCCTTTAGAGAAGGAAATCTGCAATCCTTACCTGGTCTTGTCTACATGTAACCCCAGACCCACAGCAATGTGGCTGACTCTTAACTGCCCTCTGGGCAATTAGGGATGCTGGACTAGCTAGCAACACCTTCATCCTGAGAATGAATCTAAAACGTGGCCGTTCAGTTGTCAAAACAAACAAGCAAACATTCAAAAGCTGCATGAATGATTGATAATCTCTTAAAATCATCACAATGTATGAACAACCATTTGCTGAGCTAGGTGCCATCAAACTTTTTGAAACTCAGCCAAGCATTCACAATATGCTCAGATGTCAATATGCAGGCAATAGAGCATATTGAAACTGAAAGAACAAGTGTTTTGGCCTTTCTTCTAAGGTGATCAAATAATGAGCTGTCATTTAAGGAATTTTAAGATTGGGGGTATTTTTGCTCCAAGTTACAGCAGCAAGCCCTTTTCTTTGTCGTAGACTTAAAATGCTGAAATTACTTCTGGTCATGACACTGGAATGTCCAAGAACTAAATGCACTGTGAAAGATACTTTAATGCATCTTAACAGTTAGATAATAGTGGTAAATGTAATGGTCAAATTAGCTCTGCTGGACAGAGCCTAAAGATCAATCACTGCAGTAAAAACATATCTAAAACATTTAAACACATCAAAACATTTAATATTTACCTGTCGGAATCTTCCTGAGTCTTTAGCAAGTTTCTCCCAATGTTTCTGAACCCTCTTATTTGGAGGATATTTCAAAGACATCCAGAACCCAATGAGAATAGTGTGGGACATGTAACACTGATTTACCTCAGACCTATCAACAGGTCACCTGATACCAACAGGATATGCGTGCAGTGATGCAACTGAAACTAACATGAACCCCTTTGCTACTTTGGGAGGTTTGGGTGGGACTCTTTGAGGGGAAATTCAAATTTTCAATCCAGTGGTCTCAGTTTTCCTGTCTCTTGCACTCTGCCCCAACTATCATGGGACACAGAAAATTAACACAACAAGTTTGGATAGTAGAAATATCCAAGAAATCATCTTCCATCTTGGGACCCTCCAACCACATGGGATTAATGTGGATTTCACCTCCTCATTTCTCCTCCCCCCACCTTATTCCCAATCCAACCTTCCAACTTGGACTGCTCTCATGACCTGAACTACTAGTCCATCTTCCTTCCCACCTATCTGCTCCACCCTCCTCTCTGACCTATCACGATTACTCCTACCACCATCTACCTATCACACTCACAACTACCTTGCCCCCAGCCCCAGCCCCAGCCCCCCCCTTCCATTTATCTCATCACCCACTCTGCTCATAGACTCATTCCTGATAAAGGGCTCATGCTCAAAATGTTGATGCTGCCTGACCTACTGTGCTTTGCCAGTGCCACACTCTCGACTGATCTCTAGTATCTGCAGTCCCCACTTTCTCCTATCCAAGAAATCTGTCCTACAAATAAATGATTTGGAGCAGGAGTTGTCCATTCAGACCCTCAAGCCTGATCCGCTGTTCAATAAGATCTAGTTGATGTAATTACTTCACATTCTGTCCACCACAATAACCTACCACCTGCTTGTTCATCAAGAATCTACTTACTGCTGCCTTAAAAGCATTCAATGCCTTTGTTTCCAGTATCTCTTGAGGAAGAGAGATTCAAAGACTCAACCCATGTTAAAATTCCCTCATGTTTCCATTAAATGGGTGACCCCTTACTTTTGAACCATAACCTCTAGTTTCAGATTCGCCCACAAAAGAACATATTCTTTCCACATCACCCTGTTAAGACTGCTCAGGATCTTATTTTTCAATCAAGTCACCTTCTATTCTTTTGAATTCTAACAGATACAAGCCTAGCTGTCCAACCTTTCAGCAAATGACAATGGGCCCATTCCAAATCTTAATCTAGTAGACATTCTCAGAATTGCTCCCAATGTATTTACATATTTCTTAATTGCAGATACCAATACTGGAAACAATACTCCATTGTGGGCTCACCAATCTATACTGAAAGGAAAACTCCCTACATTTGTATTTAATTCTCTCAAACTAAAACATATATTTTATTAGCTCCCCTAATTACTTGCTGCACCTCTATAATAACCTTTTGCAAATCTTGCAAAACTCTGTATTTCTGAGTTCCATAATTTAGATAGTATGCCTTTTTTTTTATTCTTCTTGCCAAAGTTGATAATTTTACATTTTACATTTCTCACATTATACTCAACTTGTTAAATATTTGCTGAAAATGTGTTGCTGGGAAAGCGCAGCAGGTCAGGCAGCATCCGAGGAGCAGGAGAATCGACGTTTCGGGCATGAGCCCTTCTTCAGGAATCAATACTCTCCTGCTCCTTGGATGCTGCCTGACCTGCTGCGCTTTTCCAGCAACACATTTTCAGCTCTGATCTCCAGCATCTGCAGTCCTCACTTTCTCCTTGTTAAATATTTGTCCAACCACGTAAGGTACTTATATCCCTTTATAGCCTTCTTACAATTTCTTCACACCTCACTTATCACCTATTTTGTGTCTTCAGCAAATTTAGCAACAATCCTTATGCTTCCTTCATCCAAATCATTAAAGTTCACCTAAATCATTTATATAAATTGTAAAATGTTGAGGCCCCAGTACTGATCTCTACGGACACCACTAAATGCATCTAGCCACCTATTAAATAACCCCTTTATGCTTAATCCATTGTGTGTTTTATCTTTAATTTTGATACATTTAATTCTTTTAGTTAACCATGAATGATGGGTCTTCCCATTGGAATTTTTTGTTGTTGTTAAGATGCATCCATTCCGCTTATTCTGCAATATGTCCTTAAATGTCTGTCACTACATCTTCTCTTGACATTAACCTAATTTGTCAGTTAATTTTGTCTCGCTCTGGTTTTATGCACTCATAATTATTCTTGTTTCAATGGTTTTGATTCCACTCTTCTCTCCCTCCAATTGAGTTCAAAGTGAAGAAGTCAAATTGTAAGATTTTCTAAACAGAGAGAGAAGATGGAATTTTATTGGTTATTCACCTGTCAAAAACACAACATCAAACACACATAATGAACATCAAAATACTGGTAGTGAAGACACATATCCAGACAGAAAGTTAACGGTCATTGCAGTTTAAAGTTATTGTGTCTTTGAGAATGATCTGAGTCCAATTTTTTCCACTATGTCTAGTTCCTCACTAGTAACCAAGTTTGTAGATATCGCTCAGTTTTGTTTTGTTTTATTTAATTCGTTCACTGGATGTGGGTGTTGTTGGCCAAACCAGTATTTATTGCCACATTCGGTCTGAAGTCTCATGTAGGCCACACCAGGTAAGAAAGGTAGCTTCCCTCCCTAAAGGACATCGATGAACCAGATAGACTTTTCCTGACAACTGACAACAGTTTAATGGCCATTATTAGAATTTGAATTCCAGATTTATATTGAATTCAAATTCCAGAATATGCTGTGGTAGGATTTGAATCCAGGTCCCCCGAGTATTACCTTGGTCAATAGTCTTGCAATGATGCCCCTTGGCCACTGTCTCTCCTGTTCTCAAATGATTGTTGTTAAAAATTGTTTTCTCACTTGGCAATGACTTTGAATGTAGATTAGAGAAATAGACAAAGAGAGAGCGTCTTCTACTGTTACTTATTTTTCCTTGCTTCGGCCCTGCTCAAAAGCATCTGTTGAAATAAAGTTCAGTGTGTTTTCCAGAATCTAGCTACAAGTTGGAGGGTCTGTAGGTGACTTCCATCCCAAACAGTAACTTCCATAATGGATTAAGTCAACCAGTAATACTGATCTGATTTACAAAGCCTTTTATAATGATGTTAATTTCAGCTCAGACTAATCCTTATTTCAGGATGGTCTCAGGAGCTTAACTCAACCTAGTCAGGTGATGGAAAAGCACAGCAGGTCAGGCAGTGTCAGGCAAAAGCCCGAAACACTGATTTTCTTGCTCCTTGGATGCTGCCTGACCTGCTGTGCTTTTCCAGCAACACACTCTTGACTCTGATCTCCAGCATCTGCAGTCCTCACTTTCACCTAGTCAGGTGATGTCAGCTGCCTAAAGCTCAGTAATTATCCTTTTTAAGAGCCACTGTAGTCTATGAACATCTCAGATATTAAAATCAGATGCTAGAATTTGATTATCAATAGACCATATTTATTATTTATAAAACAAATAAAATCCATATAACTTGAGTAAAGTCAATCTGTACTAAGTCCCTGTGTTTATCACCATTTTCATGGCAATATTTACTTGTAATTGTCTAACATTGACATATAACTAGCGGAACAAGGACAAGCCCTTATTGACATCAACAGATCTCAGGTTGAGAGGGTTGAGAGTGTCACGTTCCTTGGAATGATGATAACTGACAATCTGTCCCGGAATTCCCACGTAGATGCGACAGTCAAGAAGGCACAATAATGGCATGTCTACCTCAGTCGGTGTAGGAAATTCCATAAGGACCCTGACCAACCTTTACAGATAGCACCATAGATAGTATTATATCCAGGTGCATAACAGCCTGGTAAGGCAATTGCTCTGCCCAGGACCATAAGAAGTTACAGAAGGTTGTGTGCACAGCTCAGACCACCACGGAAGCCAACCTCCCCTCCATGGACTCTATTTACATATCTCATTGTTGCAGAAAGGTTGCCAACATCATCGAAGATCCCTCCCTCCGCAGTCATGCTCTCTTACAGCTTCTTCCATCAGACAGAAGATTCAAGAAGCTTGAACATACGCTCCAAATGGTTTAAGAACAGCTTCTTCCATGCTGTTACTAGATTGTTGAATGGTCCTCTCTAACTTTAAATAATTGTTGATCTGGCTTTGTGCACCTACTGTGCAGCTGTAACCTTCTATGACTCACTCTGTCTAAGCACCCTGTATGCCCTTGTTTTTCTATGATCTGCCCGTACTGCTTGCAAAACAAAGCTTTTCACTGTACTTAGATAGACATGACTACAAAAAAACAAACCAAAGGATCACTAGAATCTATATCCTTCTGTCTATGCTAAACCTAACTGTTTTATCAGTTGTCTTCTTACAGTTTTCTGTATTTATGTATACCTAGAGATTATCACAATTATGGATCAGATGAATTTTGTTTATTTTTCATGCTTTCCATTTTGAAATCTATTATTTATTTATGAATGTCAAGTTTTCAGTAGCTACAAAAGTTGAAAATGTGTTGCTGGAAAAGCGCAGCAGGTCAGGCAGCATCCAGGGAACAGGAGAATCGACGTTTCGGGCATAAGCCCTTCTTCAGGAATGAGGAAAGTTTGTCCAGCAGGCTAAGATAAAAGGTAGGGAGGAGGGACTTGGGGTAGGGGCGTCGGAAATGCGATAGGTGGAAAGAGGTCAAGGTGAGGGTGATAGGTCAGACTGGGGTGGGGGCGGAGAGGTCAGGAAGAAGATTGCAGGTTAGGAAGGCGGTGCTGAATTCGATGGATTTGACTGAGACAAGGTGGGGGGAGGGGAAATGAGGAAACTGGTGAAATCCGAGTTCATCCCTTGTGGTTGGAGGGTTCCTAGGCGGAAGATGAGGCGCTCTTCCTCCAACCATCGTTTTGTTGTGGTCTGGCGATGGAGGAGTCCAAAGACCTGCATATCCTTGGTGGAGTGGGAGGGGGAGTTGAAATGTTGAGCTACAGGGTGGTTGGGTTGGTTGGTCCGGGTGTCCCAGAGGTGTTCTCTGAAACGCTCCGCAAGTAGCTACAAAAGGTCAATATTTAGCACACTCATTCTGAATGTCTATCAAGCTGACTTAATCAAGGGTTATCGAGCAATTTTTGAATGTTTCTTAGTCATTGACTCAGCATCATACTTTGAAAGATTATAATTGGGGGTTACAATTGAAATTTTGAATTGTGAAATGCAGTCAACAAAAAAAGATACATGTGGAATGGAATAATCAAAAACATACAGGAGATTCTGTAATCAGCAAATTCTCTGGAATAGCCTTATTTTGTGGTGTTGAGCAAGTTACACACTGGTGACTATTTACACTGGAAAACAATATAGTCTTGTACTTCCAATACTTCTACGCAAGTTGTTGTCTGTATTCACCAGTAAAGGGTGCAATAATTGTTTAGTACTTATTGTAAACTTTGAATAATAGATCGTGTCTACTGGAACCCACCAAATTTATTTTGTTATATGAGGGTTGTTGCCCTATAAGTGACACATATGCATGTTGATATTAGTGGCATAAAAAGATGTATAAACAATTTATATTCAAAGTTGAGTCTTGAAACCCTGTTGATACCCTTACTTTTGACAATTGAAATCAACCTACATCTATTGATCTGAGGACAGAGCTCCCCCTATTGGAATTACCTGGCTCTGTCGGGAAATATCATTCCATGCACAATTAAATTGTACTGGTCAAATTTGGAATGGACAATAGAATTGGTTTTAAAACTCCCCCCCACCCCCCGCCCCACCATTTAAAGAAATATGAGTCTTTTTAAGACCTGTCTTCTTTATATTTCACTTAACTCTTATTTAAAAGAAACCTACCTAGAACTTGAGTACAGTTTAGTGTGTGTCGATTGATGCAAAGAAATCTACCTGTTGTGAGCTGAAGTTGCAACAACGATGCATGTAGCAAAAAGAATGAATGAAAATAGCATGTGGGCTTATCTAGCTTTGTCCTGCTAAATGCACAATTACTGACTCTGAGTATCTGGATTAATGGTGCTGGAGGAGCACCGCAGTTCAGGCAGCATCCGAGGAGCAGGAAAATCGATGTTTCGGGCAAAAGCCCTTCATCAGGAAACGTCGATTTTACTGCTTCTCGGATGCTGCCTGAACTGCTGTGCTCTTCCAGCACCACTAATCCAGAATCTGGTTTCCAGCATCTGAGTATTCTCCCTCTAAATAGAAACACCTAGAATCGCTACAATGTGAAAGCAGGTCATTTGGCCAATTGATTTCACACCGACCCTCCAAATGGCATCCCACTCTGCACTCCCCATGGCGAATCCACTTAGCCAGCACACTATGGGCAATTTAGCATGGCCAATCCACCTAACCTGCACAGCTTTTGACTGTGGATGGAAACCCACGCAGACACAGGGAGAATTTGCAAACTCCACACAGTCGCCTTAAGGTAGAATTGAACTTGGAACCCCTGTGCTAAGTTAGTTTTTAATCAACCTGTTCAGACAAGTTATGACATGGTTTTGGAGTATTTGGGATTTGAACGTGGGACTTTCAGAGATAAGGAGACTACCACTGTGATGGCATAACTCTACACTGTTCTTGTCTAGCTTTGAACTGAGTTAGTTTAAGCTGCACATGAAGTGAATATGGTAACCACTATGCTACAGTAACATGGTTTAAATTTCACCAGCTCTGCTGTTTGATTTCAAACCTGTGCCTCCAAAG
Organism: Chiloscyllium plagiosum; assembly: GCF_037043375.1. Classification (NCBI taxonomy): domain Eukaryota; kingdom Metazoa; phylum Chordata; class Chondrichthyes; order Orectolobiformes; family Hemiscylliidae; genus Chiloscyllium; species Chiloscyllium plagiosum. The sequence continues at coordinate 115,130,365 of NW_028270144.1, read as the reverse complement.
CATTACAATAAAACAAAGGACTGCGGATGTTGGAAAACTGAAACAAAAACAGAAATTGCTGGAAAAACTGAGCATATGTGGCAGCATCAGTAAATGCTCTGAAAGCTAGTGCTCCAAATAATCCTGTTGGACTGGTGTTGTGTAATTTTTAACAACATCTGTAAAGAGAAAGCAGAGTTAATGTTCTGAGTTTACCTGTCTTCAGCATATATTCCCCCTTTTCCTATCGACTATCAGTTCTGGAGAAGAGTCACTGGACTCAAAACATTCACTCTGCTTTCACACAGATACTGCTAGACCAGAAATTTCCGTTTTCATTTTCTCCAAAGCTTTACCCCGAGGTCCAAGATTAGTGGGATGACTAAACCACCATCTCTTCCTGCAGCTGTAATTTGATACAGAGTATATCACCTTGGGGTTATTCGAAGTGATTCTGATAAATTATTCAAAATGTTTTCAATATTTTTCATTCACCTTTTACTTTCTCAGCAACTCCAATTATGAATATCTAATACAAGAATGTAAATAAGTGAAAAATTATGTAATTCATGCAGAGGGTGGCACATGTATGGAGTGAGCTGTCAAAGGAAGTGTTGGAGGCTGGTACAATTGCAACATTTCAAAGGCACCTGGATGGTAACATGAATAGGAAGGGATTAGAGGGAAATGGGCCAAATGCTGGCAAATGGGAGGGGGTCAGATTGGGATGTCTGGTTGGCGTGGAAGTGTTGGATGGAAGTGTCTCTTTCTGTGCTGTATAATTCTATGAATCTATGACTCATTCCAGAGCGATTAAATGCATCCACCGAATTGTCTTTTAAAGCTTTTCATACCTAAATTAAAATCTATAGTTCAGAATAAGAGTAGGCCATTCAGCCCACCCAGATTGACTGCCATTCAATGTGATTATAACTGATGATGCACTTAAATGCCTTTTCCCCATATCCTTTCATATCATTGGTGTTTAAACATCTGCCATTCTCTGCTGTGATATACATCAAAAATTGCCTGTTTCAATAAAAATAGAAACTTTGTGTTTTATATATATGTGTGTGTGTGTGAGAGAGAGAGAGAGAGAGAGAGAGATCATTTGCACAAGTTCCAAGAAATAAGTAATAAATTTACAGAACGTTAAGGTAAAGTTGCCATAGTCTTACCAGACTATACGACTACTCTCTTATGAGAGAGAGAGACAACTGGTGGTGGCTAAACCTGAGGGCCACCACTCCCCAGGCGAGAGCACAGCTTGGTAACCTCAGCCAGTACAGGAATTGAACTCACATTGCTGGGGTCATTCTGCATCACAAACCAGCCATCCAGCCAAATGAGTTAAGAGATAAAAAGATATCATGCCTGGACATTCAGCGGCATTACCATCTCCAAATATTCCACCATCAATATACTTGGGTTACCATAGGTCAGAAACTGAGCTGGACCAATAATTTACTTAAAGTAACAGGTAAGAAGCTAGGAATTCTGCCCAACTAACTCACCTCCTTTTTCCCCAATACCTGTCCACTATTTACTAGCCACAAGTCAGGATTACGATGAAATACTCACCACATGCCTGAGAGTGATCCATCAGAGTTTTACCTGCACTTCCACACATGTCATTTACTGTATACGTTGTTCCCGATGTGGTCACCTCTATGTTGGGGGAGACAGGATGCCTACTTGCAGAATGCTTCAGAGAACATTTCCAGGACACCCACACCAATCAACTCCAACACCCCGTGGCAGAACACTTCAACTTCCCCTCCCACTCCACCAAGGACATGCAGGTCCAGGACCTCCTCCATCGCCGCTCCCTAACCACCCGATGCCTGGAGGAAGAATACCTCATCTTCCGCCTTGGGACCCTCCAACCCCACAGCATCAATGTGGATTTCACCAGTTTCCTCATTTCCTCTCCACCTACATTACCCCAGTTCCAACCTTCCAACTCAGCACTGCCCTCATGACCTGTCCTACTTGTCCATCTTCCTTCCCACCTATCCACTCCACCCTCCTCTCTGACCTACCACCATCACTCCCTCCTCCACCTACTTATCAAACTCTCAGCTGCCTTCCCCCCAGCCCCACCGCCTGCTCCCCCCCCCCCCCCCCCCAATTATCTCACCAACCCCCTGGCTCACAGCCTCTAGCTTTTGCTTGAAACATCGATTCTCTTGCTCCTTGGATGCTTCCTGATCTGCTGTGCTTTTCCAGCACCACATTCTCAACTCTAATCTCCAACATCTGCAGTCCTCACTTTCACCTGGATGGGTCAAATGGTCTACGCGTGCTCATATTTTCTATGCTTCGATTGCAAACCTGGCCGAGTTAATTGGTACCCCATCTACCACCTTCAACATCCACTCCCTCTGTCATTGATGCTAAGTAGCAGCAGTGTGTACCACCAGCAAGATGCACTGCAGAAATTCATCCACGCTCTTTCAACAGCACTTTCCATGCCCCATAACCACCATCATCTAGAAGGATAAAAGCAGCTTGCAGAGGAACACTCCCCCACGGGTTCTTCTCCAAGACACAGACCATCCTGATTTGGAGCTATATTGCTGTTTCTTTCATGGTAACAAGTCAACATCCCATATCTCCCTTCAAAGGACTTCAGGGAGGAGGCCAGAGTGAATCATAAATGCTGCATTGATTGTGTGGACCAAATGGCCTGTTTCTATGTTGGATATCTTAAGTAGTTCAATGTAAAATAACAATATTCTGAAAAGACAATTATGCCATCTTTCATTCTGTTTTCTAAAGAAGTGAATTCAGTGGCAGGAAGAAAAATTGGGAATCCATATCTGTGGAGAATGAAGGAGATTGAGGAAGCTAGAGTGACTGATAACGAGATGGAAATGTGGGAGTGTTTGTTTAATGGGACTCTGCGCAGAGATTAGGTTTTACAGTTTACTAAATAAACTAGATCTACTTGAGCTCACTCAGGGCCTTAGACAACTGGCTGCATGATCCCAATGTGGCTCTGAAGAACATGACATTGTATGCATCACTTGACATTCAAAGTGAAGGTAAACGAGAAATGGGCAAAGACCAAAGCAGAAGAGCAAAAACATCTAACAAACGAAGACAAACGAATGAGAAAGGAATATCAGAACAGAGAAATAAACAGAAGCTGTAGAGGAGGGTTAGAAAAAACAAAACACTAAAGTCATTGGGGACAGACAGGAGAATGGCCATATTCTACAACTTAACATGTTAAAATATTTCATTGTTATAAGACATAGTTCATGTTCTCTTGTATTTCCTATTTTGCTATTTTCCCTTGCAGAAATAACCTCTCCTCATAACCTTAAAGTTTAAGTCCCAAAATTGTCTTTGTTGCATAAATACAGCTAATCTGTAATCCATCATTACTTCCCAACTGAAGCAGATATGCCCTTAGTTACAAAATACTGCAGATGTTGAAAATCTGAAGAAAAAAAAGAGACTACTGAAAATACTCAGCAGCTCTGGCAGCATCTGTGGAGGCAGAAACAGTGTCAATGTTTCATGGGCTATGGTCTTCTGCCAAGATGGAGAAAAGTTAGAAATGGAACACATTTGAAGCAGGTCAAATGGAGAATCGCAGACAAAAAGCAAATGGGAATATCTCTGATTGGGTAGCAGATGGGAGACAGTAAATGGCTCCATGTTGAGCCCAGAAGTCGGCAAAGTGCCAAATCACAGTTGAGGTGCTATTCCTTGATCTTATATTCAACTTCATTGGAACACTATAGTTGACTGGAGACAGAGATGTCAGTGTGAGAGCAAGTGAAGCAATAAAATTACAGAAAGCGCTGGACTGGAGAACTTCAGCATGTCTGGCAGTATCTGTGGAGAGAGAAACAGAGGGCTGAACCTCACCAAAAATCAGCTGTGATTTCATAGAGTTGCATGGAGGCTTTCTCTCTGCAAGACCTACCGAGTTTTTCACTCGATCATTCCAAACTCAACTAATTTTGTGGCATCACGCCCTTAGGGCACCCCTCTTGTCTAATAAGGGATTTACACATTTGTTCTGGGTGCAGGTACTAGTCTCCTTGGCACCAAAGCCATATTTAAAAGGTTGTTGCACACCAGGTCAGGCACTGACATTATAGTGTTGTCCCGCACAGTTGGAAACATTTGCTTCAGACATGGCAGACAAGGTGAAATTGGTGGACCGGTTTGCCCACAAGGAGCTGAAGGTGTTGTGGACAGGGTGGTGTAGAGGAGGATTGTCCTCTTCCCCTAGGACTGGCAAAGGGGGCCATGACTGCCAGACTTTGCCAGCCTGCTCGGGATTGCGCTTCACTGGGTTAGGCCCATTTTTCACTCTGCTCACTGCTACTTCATGCTCCTTTGATTTCTGCTGCAGAACCCAGCTCTCACCTAGACCCACCTTCTGCCAGTCTCACTATTGT